>NW_022436967.1:11880775-12417055 GCF_009761245.1 Sapajus apella | reverse complement strand
ATAACATTAAATGGCAGTATCAAACTCACATATATTGTTATTAATTCTAAATTTAAATTGACTAAATCCCCCAATCCAAAGACACAGACAGGCAAAAAAAGCCAAGACCCATTGGTATGCTACATCCAGATCCATCTCACATGTAATGATACACAAAGATTCAAAACAAAGGGATGGAGAAAAATTTACCAACCAAATGGAGAGCAAAAATAAATAAATAGAAAGCAAGAGTTGCAATTTTTGCTGATAAAATAGACTTCAAAGTAACAAAGATCAAAAGAAGCAAAGAAGGATATTACATAATAAAAGGATCAATGTAACAAGAAGAATACACACCCAATACAGGAATACTCAGATGTATAAGACTTATAAAGAGATTTGGACTCCCACACAATAATAGTGGGAGACTTCAACATCAATATTAGACAGATCAGTGAGACAGAAAGTTAACATCGATATCCAGGACTCAAACTCAGATCCGGAACAAGTAGACTTAATTAACATTTATAGAACTCTCCACTTTAAATACACAAAATATACACTCTTATCAGTACCACATCACGCCTATTTACTGGTTTAAATGAAATATTGGTTGGCTGCTTGTTAATTATTTTCTTCACTCATTTTTTTTATGTCTCTATTATTAAACACAATTACAGGCATGCCCATTTTTAGACTACATTCTAGCCCAGGCAATAAAGCAACACCCCTGTTCTCTCTCCCTCTTCCTCTTTTTTCCTCTCCTTCATTCTTTTTTTTTTTATTATTCTTTCTCTTTCTTCCTTTCTCTCTTTCTTCCTCTGGGGAAAAAAATGCAAGATAATAACTATTTTGCATATGCAATAGAAAATAATTTCAGTATTCATCTAAAAATAAAATCTCTTCATCAGTGAATTTCTGAAACCAATGTGGTTTATGCAATATTGACGTATATTTTAGAGATAGGAAGATGGTGAGAACTCAAATTAAGCCATTTACTCTCTGACTCACTGGCGAAGCTCAGGATCGTATGCTTCCAACATACAAATCTGTATTAATCTGGTATCCTTACTGAGATCATGGTCGACAGTCTCAAGTATGTAGCCAATTATGATAATTCAAATAAACACTATAACACTCTACTGTCATCAGATATCATTGTGTGGCTAAAGGACATGAACCTTAGGAAAATAAATAAATAAGTAAATAAATGAATAAACTCTTAATTTTTAAAGGCTTTAAAATATTTTCGTACAAAATTATTTTTTAAAGCTTCATAAACAGTCTGGATCTCTAGATATATAATGACCCCTTTAATTTGGCTTTCCTGCTGAGCCTTCTAAATTCAGAGTAAACAATTATTGAAAAAATAATGAGGTTCAGATTAAAAGTCCACAAACAATAACATAATTAACTATCTTAATAAAATCTTGGGAAAAAAACACTGACCCAGATGCCACAGAGCATAAGGTAAATCTAATGAAGACCCGAGGAAAATCAGGCACCTTCTCATGGGAAATGCAAAACTATCCTGCCTCTCTTCTCCTATTATCCTTGTTTAATCTTCTTCAGAATTAAGTCCCTAGGGTAATTTCAAGTCTGTATTCTAAAGCTAATTGCTCTTTTTTTTTTTTTAGACTTAATGATTGGTGCAGAGTGGGAAAAATAGAACCAACATTTAAAAATGTGAAGAAAGTATTCAAATTATCTACACTTAAAGGTTGTTTTCATACACATTTAACAGTCTTAGTAAACTACATCTGAAGCACTGAACTAATCTACTGAATTCAATTTTGCTTGCAGAGCCATTACCCAATGAACTAGCAACGTTGATTGTTATAGTGTGTGCTTCATTTTATAGAATGTTCTAAATTAATACTTCATTTATCCATGTTAATAATGCAAAACTAGAGAAAGTCTTAGCGAGTGTAATGTATACTGCGAATATTCAAATTTCATTTAAATGAATAAATAATTTAATTGCATACAGCATATAATAATGTTACAGAACAAGTTTAACAGCTTGAAAAAATCCACTGATCTGAAATCATGGACATCTACTTCCAGTTTTCTGAATAATATTTTCTTATACAATTCACATTAAAATTAGCATTGAATGACTTCAAAAAAGTTTAATTTGTAAACAATACATAAGACAACTTAAATCAGATAGCTTATTGTAACATATCACAATGGGAACACGCTGAATGAGAGTCAAGTATTGGGTTCTAATGCTTTTTGGAAAAATCAGTTATGTTCCTCATTTTCCTCCTGAAAATAAAAACTTGAAATACACGATCGTTAAAGTTCTTGCTAGCCTTAGAAAGCTTTACGGGTTAAAGGAAAATTCCCATATTACACCTATCAGATTGAAGATAACAAAACTCCTGCCAGATGTTTGGGGAAGATTCCAGAAAATAGATCTCTTACTCTACTTATGAAAATATTTGTCAGACTTTTTGGAGAAGAATTTCTCAATATCTTGTAAACATATTTTATGGATATATCATATATATACATTTATATGTATATATAATTATATATGTGCATAAATGTGTTACATAATTAAGAAAATATTAGACTAAATAAACAAAATTAATTATTAAAACTACATTATCTGGAATAATAGAATGTACTGTATTAACAATGAGAAAACTTTTCCTAAATGTAAAGGCATTTTCATAGTTTTCTACCACTTTGTGACCCAGTTTCTTCATATGGAAGACATATATTTGTATGCCTGATATAAAAATATCTAGCAAACTAAGATTTCTCTACAGACAGGCAGCAACTTGGGAGGAATAAAAAGTTGTTTTGTGGAAAGAATGTACATTTTAGAATCACATAAAGTTCTCAACAAAGATCTTAAAACTCAGCAAATCTTACCCATCCTTTTCTTTATTCTTATCTTTTATCAAGATAAGTTGTTTCTCATTCTCATCTTCAAAGTAGAAATATCACAGCTCATTTCCTGCCAGTTTATACCACTTCAACTCAACCTGCCATTAAACACTGGTGTCTTATCTCACAGGCCAGCCAGACACACAAAAACAATATCACCAGTGTCTGTTGTGACTGGCCAGTGCCTGAGTCCTACTGGCTGTTAAGGATTTAGATATTTTGAAGATCATCCATTCTTAATCATGACTCCTGTAACTTACTTTTTATTGTCTTGGGACAGTTAATTCATTTGTGGACAAGTCAGGTTAAAAAGACAAAATATTAATAAACAATGCAGTTCAATAAACATTTCTATAATCCTGTGAAAACATCTATATATTTAAAGGCTTTCATTTGGGGGACCCACATGACATATCACCATATAGAAATAACTCTTTCCTTGTCAAAGGCTTGTAGTCTAAAGGATGTCCTGCCTCTGTCAACCTCTCCTTCTGAGAAACAGAATAGTCGCCTGCTTAGAAAATGTGAGGGAGAGCTCATGAGACATGGGGCGTATTTAGGGAGGAGAAGGAAGAGAAGTGGCACCCAGCTCTGGATGCTACTTGACCCCATCCGTGTCTTGTTCTAACAACTGAAGAACAGGGGTCTCAGAAAAAGTAGGAAAAGTCATCTTAGAACAAATAACTGTACTTATTTTTTGTTTTTGTATTTTTAACTTTTTACTCAGAAACATTCAAATTTTACCTAGAAATTCAAACTTACCAGTAAGTTATAAAATAGGAAAAATGAGAAAATACTCAAATACCCTTTACCCAGATTTACCTATTTTAATGTTTTATCCCATTCACTTTTTCATTATTTCCTATCTACCCATCTATATACATGTCTATATATTAGGCGAATATGTGTGGATATACATACAGACAATTTTTCTAGAATCATTTTAGTGCAATTTCCACCTCTGAATACTTCACTGTGTCTTTCCTAAGAATAATATTATTTTACATAACTACAGCACCAAACTACTTATTTTTTACAATTTAAATTTTATCTAACAACGCCCATATAATATTTACTACGTACTAGGCATCACTTCAGCTTGCTTCCACCCGTTACTGGCTGCATGGCATTGTACAAATGACTTAGCTTGCTTTGCCTCGGTTTTCTCATACGTAAAACCAGGGTAATAACAGTACCAACTTCAAGTGGTACCTAGAACAGAGTATGCATTATGTAAGTTTTGTTAAATACAATTTAAATTATAAGAATAAATACAGTTTTGACTGTTATTTGGGGTTTTTCCTGACCTTCAACTTACTGCTTTCCAAATCTTCGCTTTATTCTCATACTGCATGGCAGTGAACATCACTGGAGAAAATATCCAAAATCCATGTTTCAAGGCTGACTCTGCTGTACTATGCTGTTTCCTCTAAATCCTGACAGTTTATTTATACTCTTCTGGCATTCATCTCCATGTTATTATAATTTCATGCAATGAATCACATGTTCCTTTTTAAGTAACTTTGACACAAAATAAATAGCACTATATAAATCTGTTAAATATGTATGTCATTATAAATAGAGAAATCATGATGACAGCAGGATAGGAGGATTGAGAGAGGCATTTTCCAACCTTCTTTTTCTGACCTCTAACTTCTGTCAAAATATCACTTATCTCATTCAACATTTTTGTCATTATTTATGTTATTATTATTACTGTATATTATCTTACTATAATAGTTAAAAAGTATCCAGTAGAGAAGGATACCTTGTTTATTGTTAAATATACCTGATGTAGTTTTGTTCAATATTTTTTTCAGACAAAGATGACAAAGGGAGAGACAGCCTGAGGGATAAACCCAGGCTGGGATGTCCTTTTAACAAAGGGGCAGGCTTGGATTTTTGCAAAATTTGTTAATACATGGGATAAACAGGAGAGTGAGAGATAGAATGAGATTCCTACTTTATCTGGCTAGGGTTACTGGTGATGCCACCAGTCAGGAATACAAGACAGATGTGACATTGTTTGAATAGCTGTTGATCCTTCCAATAGTCAAGCCCAAAGCTCTGGATGTAGATGGAGAAGCCAATGACAGGTGAGCATATCAAGAGCAATACAAATCAAGGAAGAATATAAATATATCAGGGCATGTCTAAAAGAAAAATGTCCTTCAGATATATATGAACACAAGCTGATAAAGAAATGAAATCTTTAGAGAAAGGCAAATTGAAGAGGAACAAAAGTGAGAGCAAAGGCTGGAAGAAAAGCAAGCCAAGGAGAAAATTTGGAGCATGCTGGGCAGAGGACACGGTGCCAGGGCCATGGAGGAATCCATCTACCCAGACACAATGCTCCATTGAAAAAAAAAATGCCACACACGAAATGTGTTTGTGTTTTTATAGTTTAGAGTGTCTGTAAAACAGTTCTCATTACATTAATTTCCAGTGGAAAAAGTAATATACCTTTCAAAACACTAGATTTGTAAATGCCCGGGAATGTCTAATTTCTGCCATCCTCATAATGTCGTGTAATAAAAGATGAAAAAGGGGCCTTTACAAGATGTTTAGAAATAGAATAAGCAATAAGGAGAAAATTTCCTTTTCCTTTTAAACAAATTTGAAAATGGGCATGCTTCCAACTAATAAAAGTATGCTTACTTCCACCAGGCCTATCCAGAAAACTCTGCTTACAGCCCTCAACAATCTTACCAAGCAAGCCCTTGTCTCAGGAGTATTTTATGTCAACCAATGCTACTGATAAGATACATAGGAAAACAGGCAGGCAGATAAGCCCATGACACTCAAAAATCATACCAAGCATGAATATGTGTCTCTTGTCCCAAAAAGAATCACCTCTACTTAAGAGGAAGTAAAGTAATTAAAAGCAGCCTGATTAGTATCAGTGATTAATTGACAAATATGAAGTAGCGATACCATGAAAGAAAAGAGCCAGGCCTTACATTTAATTCATCCACTGTATCAGTTAACATCAGTCATCAATTTAGAAAACAGAGAGAGCAATGACTGAGTAAGCAAAAATGACTGAGAAGGATGCCTGCAGTACTGTTGTCTAACATATTTTATTGAATAAAACTGTAATACCTATGTGTATTGACTATATTTTAAGAGTGTTCAGTGGAGCCTGGAGTGGAAAGGGCATGGGGCTAGAAAACAAGCCATTCAGGTTTGAGATCTGGTCTTGCCTCTGATCTGGGTGTAACCCTGAAGAAAGCACTCTGTGTACAGTGTTTTTAAAGGCAAATTGAAAAGAATTGACTCATTCATTTTGCTGCTTATTTTTAAAAAATTATTTTCAGGCCAGGCACAGTGGCTCATGCCTGCAATCCCAGCACTTTGGGAAGTCAAGGCAGGTGGATCACAAGGTCAAGAAATCGAGACCATCCTGGCAAACATAGTGAAACTCCGTCTCTACTAAAAGACAAAAATTAGCTGGACGTAGTGGCGGGCGTCTGTAGTCCCAGCTACTCGGGAGGCTGAGGCAAGAGAATTACTTGAACCCAGGAGGCAGAGGTTGTAGTGAGCTGAGATCTCACCACTGCACTCCAGCCTGGCGACAGAGCAAGACTCTTGTCTCAAAAAAAAAAAAAAAAATTATTTTCTAAAAGTCTTTTATGGAGGCTTGATCACTAAAATAAAGACTCATCTTCTTCAGATAGAGAGGTGGAGGCCTGACCACCAGGCTTCCTCTCAATGTCCATCCCACCCAGCCCACATTAGTGGTTCCAAAACTCCTCCACAAAATATGAGGGCTCCTCAAAAATGCATTATTATATTTGCTCATTTATTCAAGAAATGCTGTGAGCAAGCCATTTGCTAATCATTAGGAACATAGTGGTATGTGATTAGTCACTCTGACCTTAGAAACTATTGGGTTATATGACCTGATTGGCTGTTACTCAAGTATTGAAATGTTACTCAAGTATTGAAACAGAGAGGCTGGTGTAAGTGAGAGATGTAGAGCCTCAATGGTTTTTTTTTTTTCCAATAGAGTAAAATTGCTCTACAGGTAAGTAAGTTTTCCTTCTATAAGCTTTAATACAAAATGTCTCTCATAACAGCTAATTCTAAGACTTTGTTCAAACAGATGTCATGGTGTTGAATTTCTGTTGACTAAATTTGCACTTAGAATCAGTATGCTATTCACAGTTTCAATGTTTTCTTCTTCAATATACTTTCAATTTTTGAGAATCTAGTCCTTTCCTCTTATCCCCAGAGAGTCAGACTTCTGTTAGTGCTCTACACCTAAGTCTGCCTCTCTGAAATCTTCAACTTTTCTAAACCTGCTTTTCCCACATAGAATACATGTGGTCTGATACTTCTTTCCTCTAAACCTTGTAATCTCTTGGACAACAGTCAGCTAGGCCAGACTAATGCAGGATAATGAATACATATAAATCTTTCAGAGAATTATGAATGCACTTTAAAATGAACTTCAAAAATCAGAGCCAACTCAAAGAGGTGACTAGAAATGTGAAAATTCCAGGAATATTGGAAATGCAGTTGCACAGGTACTTTGAGCCATGAAGGGCTTTGGGACCTCCCTCAAGTTTTGTTCAATCATCACTTGTCCTTAAGAATAATTTTCTCTGGGGGCTAGATAATGTTTATAATATGAATTTTTTCTGGATACTTTTTTTATAGATAATTTGACCAACACCACAACAGGGTCTTCAATTTTCTTAATACTTATAAATCATAGAACCTGAATTTTTATTTTTAAGTGGATCTTTATATGTCAATAGTACTCTTTTATCTTCTTTAGAACAACTTACCACTGCCTAAGTTTGTCTAAATTCTTTTCTTTTTCTTTTGAGACAGAGTCTTACTCTGTCACCCAGGCTGGAGTGCAGTGGCACAATCTATGCTCACTGCAACCTCCGCCTTCTGGGTTTAAGGAATTCTCCTGCCTCAGCCTTCTGAGTAACTAAGGCCACAGGTATGTGCCACCATGCCCAGCTAATTTTTGTATTTTCAGTAGAGTTAGGGTTTCAACATGTTGGCCAGGCTGGTCTCAAACTCCTGGCCTCAGGTGATCCACTGGATTTGACCTCCCAGAGTGCTGGAATTACTTGCCTGAGCCATTGTATCTGGCCAGTTTGCCTAAATTTGATTCATATTGAACTAAGAGAGAAGGCAACTAACAAGAGAATAATATTAACATGAACACTGTCTGTAACCAGTAAAAATTACCTATAGCAAGGTTAACCAAAATTTTTAAATAATCTTCACTATCACATATTATAGACATTTACAAAATAAAGCAGGTAGATCAGCCATACTGATGTCTAATTATGATAGACCCACAGATAGATATTACAAAAAAGTAGTTATTAAATATTAATCACATGTTTTCAAATTTTCTGGGTGACTATATTCTTCTAAAATTTCCTATCTTGTTATTATATAGTTCTTTGCCATATGCTTCAATGTGATCATCTTATTCTTCTACTTAAAGCCCATTAACATGAATTAAGAGCGTATTCATGGTCTGGATCTTATCTATTTTTTCAGCCACATCATTTGCTATGCCCTCCTGTGCTTCCTCCAGCCATTTTCTCTCTAGTCTCTGGGCCCTCAGATATATGATGTTTCTTCTGCTCTGATTTAACTCCTCTACTCCTAACCACTCAACTCCCTTTGTCTAACCAAGAGTGACTCAATCTCACAGGTCTCAATAGATAACATTTCCTAAAGGAAGTCTTCTGTGTCCCCTCAGGTGGGTAAGATTCCTCTTCTAGCATCCTCTGCTTGACCTATCAGCAGTATTCACAGACTACTGCAATTACCTATTCATCTGTGTGTAGTCTCCCCTGTATTGTACTCCATCAGAAAAGAAGGCCATGTTTACATAGAACACTTTGTAACTCAGCCCTGAGCATTATGACTAACATGAATTATGGGATCAAAAATAAATATTGAATAAATGAACAGATGAAACAAATTATATTCTACTTTTCTTTTTCTAAATGTTAGTCATTTTCAAGAACATCCATACATACAGACACACATATATACACAAATATATTGATACACAATATGCATTCATACTTATATGTATACATACATATATATGTGTATATGATCAATACAAATATGTAAGCACTGATGAATATTTTACATATATATATATGTGTGTGTGTATATATACCCATTCACACACACACACACACACACACACACACACACACACACACATGAATGAGGAGAAATGCCAACTTCTTACCCTAAGTTTTACAAATGTTTTGGCGACTTTGCATACAGCTCTAGATTTTTTGTTTCATACCCCATGTTACAACCAAATGAAACCCCAAAAGAGCCTTGGATATATGTTTATAGGCGTGATACTTTTAATTAAAAACCACAACTCAGACCGGGCATGGTGGCTCATGCTTGTAATCATAGCACTTTGGGAGGCTGATGAGGTGGGCGAATCACAAAGTCAGGAGATCAAGACCATCCTGGCCAACATGGCAAAACCTGATCTCTATTAAAAATACAAAAATTAGCCAGGCATGGCTAAGCACACCTGTAGTCCCAGCTACTCAGGGGGCTGAGGCAGGGGAATTACTTGAACTCTAGAAGTGGATGCTGCCATGATCCGAGATTGCATCACTGCACTCCAGCCTGGGTGACAGAGCAAAGACAAAACAAACTCACAACTTGCCTCAAAGAAGTACAATTTTGTTAAAATTTGACCCCATGACATATTCTAAATTAAAAGTCGGTTTGCATGCATCTTTTACAAAGAGTTAGATCCTCCTAATGTAGAAAAGAGAGGGCACAAAAAGGTCTACTAGGTAGAGAAGAACATGACCAGCAGCCTGCTCAAATTGTCCTAGTTTGGAGCTCTTCGTGAGGTAGCTGGGTAAAAAGACACTGCTCACAAAGTGGGCAGAGTGAAGGTTTTCATCATGTTACATGGTTTCCTTGTGTAGATCACCAGATCACAAGAGAGTCAGCTTTGGAAATTACTGATCAGTGCCAAAAGAATGCTGTTCCAAAATTAATAAAAATTGCTTTAATATATCTCCCTTCTACAAATTTATATTCATGCTGTAGGTTTGGACCTACATTTGAAATACTCTTACAAAGGAAAGTTACTAACTCCACAAACTGTTTGTGAGAGTATTAGAAGTGCCAATTGAAACAGGAATGTAATAACATTGTGAAATTGCATTATCTGTTAAGTTTCTAAAGCTTATTCAGGTGCTTATTTAAACCCTTGGAACCTGGAGGGAAATGAACATAGCATTTCATTCAGGTTGCCATAACATTTCAGTAGTGAAACTTCATAGTGGTCTACCAGACACCAAAAATAAGGTTTCAGCAGTAAAACAAGTGTCAACAAACCTCATGCTTCTGTGCAGAAATAGCAGCTACTAATAAGGTAACATCAGTACATTATAAATAATCCCTGGGACAGTCTCAAAAGGGGTCTACAGTATCAAACACGTGCAGCAGAAATATAGTAAAGACACCTTCGAGGCCATCCAGAAATGCCAAAACAGGGTAGTTTATAGCACAGGCAGTGTGAAATATGCCAGTCAGCTCCAGGTGCCAACATCCACACTTTGGAGGAAATCACCAGGACCTTTCATTATTTGATGGAACAAGCAGACAACGGGAATGTCTCAGTGTCAGTGCTTTTATTAAAAGAAATTAATATTCATCAACACATCTTAACTCAGTCAACAGTTTAAAAGTTGGAATGAAGCATGTCATTCATTCCAGGAGGTCTTTGGTCCAAGTTAAACAAACTCAGAGAGAATGTCTGGTTACAAGAATGTGTGTTCTATAACCTAACAGGACTATGCTTTCTACATTAGAAATAGCCAGGTGCTAAATTAATCTTGTAATTTATTTTGAATGACTTAATAAGTAAATTTATTCAGATTAGAAAAATATGGGATCAATATTTAAAAGTAAAAATGTATAACTGATTATGATTTCAAGAGGTTTATTTGTCCCACTAGACTTTCAGTTACTTAATTGTATATACTGTGTCCAGTAAAATATATGCCTCACATATAGTATATATTCAATCAATGTTTGCTGAATAAATACAGATTGGACAAACACATTTACAGGTCTTTTCATCAGAGTAGCTGATGTTGCAGTAGACTGTCAAAAAAAGATCAGTTAACAAAAAATAGGAAAATAAACTATCAATTTGTCAATCAATAAAAGGGTAAGGTTTTTCTGTAATAAAAATTAGCATGCAGTGATAAAAGTACATAAGCAAAAATGGTAGAGTAAGAAATTAAAAATTCTGTCCCTCTATAAAATAATGAAAAAAAATGAACAAAGGATATCAAAATCAACTTTTTTGGAACTCTGAAAATTAACTAATGGCTTGTGGCAACCAAAGAATATTTATTTTTTTAAAAAAAAGAAGTTGATTTATTTGCATTCCCAGTGCTGTAAGGTACAAAATGAATCTTATTCACAAGAAATTGTAATTAATTATTTGTTCTGACTTCTCTGATGACTCCCCAAATAAACGACTCAAAAAACATCTTTATTAAAACAATTGGAACTGACTAGCCTATTTCTAAAGCTTATTGCTATTTCCAGGAAGAATTTGTCAAAAACATGTGCAGGTTGTGGCTTCCTAAGAAGATGGATAACAGTGGGGGCAAATGATAGCTTAGGCAAAAATCTTGGGAAGAAAGGCTGGGAAAAAAGATATCCTTAAGAGCTATGAAAAGCTTTCACATTTTTCAGGGAATCTAAAAGGTCATGTACATGTTCAGCATTGTGCACATTATCAGGAAAGACCTGATAAAGTCCTAACTTCCCACCTCCAGATGACCTTGAGGCTCTATAAAATCGGGAAGTATTGTATGGACGAGTGATGAAGTTGTGACCACCACACACTCAGAGCTCCGTGGCAACTAATGGAAGTTCCTTGTTCCAAGTATTTAAAGAAATCTCTCCTCTCCAGTAATCTCTATAATAGAGACTTCAGGGCCACAACAAAGGGTAAAGACTTAATAAGTTTAGAAAAGTCATCAAACAAGCAAACAATAGCTACAATAAGCAGAAAGAACAACAAATCCTGGGGAAGCAAGATAATTCAATTTCCAGAGTTGCTACATTATAATATTGAAAATGTCCAATTTGTAACAACAACAACAACAAAAATGGCAATGCATCCAAAAGACAAGAAAGTGTAGCCTATATAGAGGCAAATAAATAAATAAAACTGCCTGAGAAAGCCCAGTGATTAGATTTCCAGACAAATATTTTAAATCAGCTTGTTGAAATGTGTTCAATGAGCTCAGTGAAACTATAAGAATGTTTTAAAAGTATGAGAATGATGTCTGACCAAATTGAAAAAACCAATAAAGTGATAAAAGTGGCTGGGTGCTGTGGCTCATGCCTGTAATCCCAGCACTATGAGAGGCCAAGGTTGGCAGATCACTTGAGGTCAGGAGTTTGGAACCAGCCTGGACAACATGGTAAAATCCTGTCTCTACTTAATGCAAAAAAACTGGACAGGCATGGCAGTGCAAGGCTGTAATCCTAACTACTCCAGGGGCCATGGTAAAAGAATCCCCTGAACCTGGGAGGCGGAGGTTGCAGGGAGTCAAGATCATGCCACCGCACTCCAGCCTGAGCAACAGAGTGAGACTCTTTCTCACAAAAAAAACAAAAAAATAAAAGAGAGAGAGAGAGAGAGACAGAGAGAAAATTTATGAAATGAGACTTTAGAAATTTGGGGGTACAAAAGTAAAATAAATGAAGCATTCAGTCTAAAAAGCCTCAATAGCGGACTTGAGCAGTCAAAAGAAATAATCAGCAAACTTAAAGATAGGTCAATTCAATCTGAAAAGAAGAAATAAATAAAGAATAGATAAAAATAAACAATGTCCAAAAGCTCTGTGGGACACAGAGCATACCAATATATGCATAATGAGAGTCCCAAAAGAAGACAAAAAGGCAAACATTATTAAAGAAATTATTACCCAAAACTTTCTAAATTTGTTAAAAACATTATTGTTTCTATCCAAATATTTGTATAAATGCCAAGTAGAATGAACTCAAAAAATCCATACCTAGACACATCACAATCAAACTGTCAAAAGAATCTTGGAAGTAGCAATAAAGAAGCAACTTAACACACACAACAATATAATTAACAGTTGATTTCTCATAAAAACTGTGAAGGTTCAAAGGCAGTGCTACAATATATTCAAAATGCTAAAGGGAAACAAAACAGAACAACAACAACAAAAAAAACGCTATTCACTAATTCAATTCTGTGGCTGGCAACACTAGTTTTCAAAGTAAAAGAGAAACTAAGACCTTCTCAGGTAAACTAAAACTGTAAAAAGAAATGTGAAAGTCCTTCAAGATTAAATGAAAAGTTACCAGACAGTAATTCAACTCAACAAGAATAAATAGAAAACACTATTAAAAGTAACTACAAAAATAATATAAAGAACAATATAATTGAATTTTTGTTTGTAACTCCTTTTCTCTGTCTGATTGGAAAGACAACTGTATGAAGCAACAATTATAAGTCAATTTAATGGACCCATAATATATAAAGATGTAATATGTGATAACAACATAAAGGTCAGAGGTATATTGGAGGAAAGTTATTCTCTATTATTGAATTTAATTTGGTATTTATTCAAACTAGATTGTTATAAATTGATATGTTAATTATAATCTTCAAGGAACAATAACTCAAATAGTATGGTAAAGGAAATGACAAGGTACACTAGGAGATATCTTTTTAATACAAAGAAAAGACTGTAATGGAGGAATTGAGGGAAAAAAATAAAACAACACATATAGAAAACAGATATTGAGTGTCAGAAGTAAATCTTTCCTTACCAATAACTACATGAAATGTAAATGGGTTAAACTCTCCAATTAAAAGGCAGAGATTGAAAAAATGGATCGAAAAACATGATTCAAATATATGTTGTCTTAGATGGAGCTGGAGACCATTATGCTAAATAAATTAACACAGGAACAGAAAACCAAATACTGCATGTTCTCACTTATAAGTGGGAACTAAACATTAGGTACTCATGGACATAAAGATACCAACAATAGACATTGGGAAGAGGGAAAGGATTGAATAACTAACTATTGGAGCCTATATTCACTACCTGGGTGAGGAGATCAATCATACTCCAAACCTCAGCATCATGTAATAGATCCACATAGAAAACCTGCACATGTACCCACTGAATCTAAAATAAAAGTGAAGTTATATTTAAGAAAACAAATATATGTTATCTATAAGAAACTTAAATTAAGATTAAGGTACACAAATTAGTTGCAAGTAAAATAATGGAAATTTATATTCCATGAAAGCAGTACTCAAAAGAGAGCTGGAGTGGCATACTAGTATTGAACAAAATGTAAGACAAAAAAATGTTTCTAAAGGAAGACATTACATAATAAAAGCATACATTAATCCAGAAGATGTAAAAATTATAAATATGTGGACCAAAAATCTTAGCCCTAAGATATATGAAGCAAAAATGAAAATAATTGAAAGGAGAAATGCCAATTCAACCATAATGATTAATACTTCAGTACCCTATTTTTAATAATGTATAAAGCAATTATAAATAAAATCAGCAAAAAGAAAAGACTTGAAAACACTATGTATCATCTATACCTAAAAGACATCTATAGTACTCACCAAAAAAACAACAGCACATACATAGTTTTCTCAAGTGCACATAGAACATTTGATGAGACAGACTATATGTTAGGGTGCAAAAAAGTCTCAAAAAACTCATAAAGATTTAAATCTTACAAGTATGTTCTGTGACCACAATGGAGTAAAATTAGAAATTAAAACAGAAGACAATTTGGAAAATTCAAATATGTGAAAATTAAACATGAAGAAATAAAAAGGAACATAAAAAATACTGAGGAGGGTGAAAACAAAACACATCATATCAAAATGTATACCATAAAATAAAAATGCTCAGAGGAATATAAATAGCTGCAAATGCCTTTCTTAAAAAGAAAACAATCCCAGATCAATAGCTCATCCTTACACCTTAAGAAACATGGAAGAGAAAACCAAACCTGAAGCAAGTGTAAGGCTAAAATTTTAAAAGATTAAATCATAAATGAATGAAATAGAGAACAGGAAAAAAAGCATCAATATTAAAAGTTCATTTTGTCAACAAAATTGACAAGCACACTGGAAAAACACAAAAATATCTAGATTGACCAAGAAGAAGACTCAAATTACTAAATTTATTAATTAAAACCTTATTACTTACATTACAGAAACAAACATGATTATAATAAAATACTAGGAACAATGATTTACCAACAAATTATGTAACCCAGGTTAATTAGAGAAATTCCTTGAAATATTTCTACAACCAAATATGACTCAAGAAGAAATAGACAGTCTTGTTATGCCTAAAATAAGTAAAGAGATTGAGTTAGTATTCAAAATAATTCATTAAAAAAAGATTATACACAACAACCAAGACGGATTTATCCCAGAAATCCAAGATTTATTCAACATACAAAAATGAAACAATATACCTTATTAATAACAGAATAATCTTCTCAATTGATTCAGAAAAAGCATTTGACAAAAACCTAACACTTCTTCAAAAACACCAAAGCTATGAACAAAAGGGAATCTTCTCAATCTGATAATCTAGGAAAAACTCACTAATATCATAATAGTGAAAGACTGATAATATCTTCTCTAATATCAAGAACAAACAAGTATACCATGGTACACAATAGAAGTAGTAATTAAGTCAATTTGGCAAAGAAATCATTGTGGCTAGAGTGGAAAGGTAGTAAATAAAAGTAACTGTATATGTAGATGATTGATAGCTACCTATCTATAGATAAATAGCTATGAATATAGGTAGATATATTTATCAATCTGTACTTATCTGTTGATCAGTAGATATATTCCTAAAGAATTTCCAAAAATATATATTATAGCTAATAAGGTAAGTTCCACAAAGTTGCAAGATACATGATCAACATAAGGAAAATTAGTAGCATTTCTATATATGACTTATGAATAATTTTAACAGTGAAATTATGAAACCCATCCCATAGCATCAAAAATAAAAAAAAAAAATGCTTAGTAATACAATTAACCTAAAAAGTGAAAAAAAAGTCCATTAAAATTATAAAATATTGTTGACAGAAATCAAAGATCCAAATTAAAAAGATATTTCATATTCATGGAAGACCTAATATTGTTAACTAGGCAATACTCCTTAAATTGATCTACAGATTCAAGGAGATTCAGAACAAATTTCAACTGCTTTTATTGATAAATGAATGACTTGATCCTAAAATTCATATGGAAATAGACATAGAATAGCCAAAACAATTCTTCAAAAAGAAAAACAAAATGAAGATCTCACACATCTTGATTTCAAAACTTACTAGTACAAAGCAATAATAATTAAAACAATATGGTGCTCACATAAACATACATCTATGAAATAGAATTCAGAGTCTATTTTTTGACAATGATACAAAGACCATTCAACTGGAAAATAATAGTCTTTTCAACAAATGGTACTAGGACAATTTGTATGCAAAATAATAAATTTAGTCCCCTACTAAACATCATATGTAAAAATTAACTCAAATGGATCAAAGATTTGAATGTAAGGGTAAAATTTTAAAACTGTTAGAAGAAAATTTAGGTAAAACTCTGTGTCACTTGGATTGCACAATGAATTTTTTTAAATATGACACTAAAAGCAAAGACTAAAAAATAAATAATTGGATTTTATAAAAATCAGATTTTTTAAAATCTTTCAAAGGACATTGTAAGAAAGTGAAAAGACAATCCACACTCTAGGAGAATGTATTTGCAAATCATATCTCTGGCAAGGGCCTAGTGTCCAGGCTATATAAAGAATTATTACAACTCAACAATAAAAAGACAAATAACCCAATTTAAAGACGGGCAAAAGATTTATCTATAGAACATACACAAATGACCAGTAATAACAAGGAAAGATGATCCACATTATGAGTAATTAATGAAATGCAAATCAAATCACAATAAAATCCCACTTCATGCTCACTAAGATGACTATCTTTTGAAAAAGTAATAAAGTAATAAGTGTTGGTAAGACTGCAGAAAAATTAGAACTCTCAGACATCGCTGGTGGGTATGTGTAAAATGGTGAAGCCACTTTGGAAAACGGTTTGGCAGTTCTTCAAAAAGCTAAACACAAAATTACCATATGATCCAAAAATTCCACTCCTAAGTATATATCCATGAGAATTAAAAATATATGTTCACATACAAACTTGCAAGTGAATATTCATAATGACATTAATACTAGTAGTCAAATGTGACAGAACCCCAACTTTCCATCAGCTGATGAATGAGTACACAAAAGATTGTATGTATACAATGGAATATCTTTCAGCTATAGAAAGAAATGAAAGGGTGTTACATGCTACAGCATGAATGAATCTTGACATTATGCTAAGTGAAAGAAGCTACACACAGTAAAACATTGTAAAATATTGTATGAAATGCCCAGTATAGGCAAATTCTTTCTTTCATAACTTTATCTTTCAGAGCAGTTTCGGGCTCATAGAAAAATTAAACAGAAGGTACAGATTTCCCATACACCTTCTGTCCCCACAAATACATAACTTCCCCATTATCAATACCTTCCACTAGACCCCACCTCCTAACACCTCCAAGTTGAGAATCAAATTTCTATTCCTTTTTTTTTTTTTTTTGAGATGAAGTCTTGCTTTGCCACCCAGGCTGGAGCACAGTGGAGCGATCTTAGCTCACTGCAACCTACACCTCCTAAGTTCAAGCGATTCTCCTGTCTCAGCCTCCAAAGAAGCTGGGACTACAGGCATGCACCATCATGCTCAGCTAACCTTTGTATTTTTAGTAGAGACAGGATTTTGCCATGTTGGTCAGGCTGGTCTCGAACTCCTGACCTTAGGTGATCCACTGGCCTTGGCCTCCCAAAGTGCTGGAATTACAGGTGTGAGCCACTGCACCCAGCCAAGGATCAAATTTCAACATGAGTTTTAGTGGGGATAAACAAACCATTTCCTAACCATAGTATCTTTATATGATAGCCTTGTATTGAGTGTTAAAAAATATCCTACCTGAGTCAGCTAATCATAAGAACAACATGAGATGGCTAAAAAATATTTTTCTTTTAAATGGAAAAGTGCTATGAAAGTAAAAGCTTAGATTCTATTGTGTAGAGTTAATCAGTTCAATAATCTCATCCCCTTTTTTACTTCTGAGAATACTATATTATATTGTATACGTTATACATCCCTCCCCACCATTGTGCTGATTGGTGCTGATAATTTCTTAGTATTTCTTAATTTCAGTTTAATCTGGCCAAAATTAAAAGTAAGAATTTTGTATATCTATGTTTTCAAAACACAATTAGATAATTTTCTGTCAATTTTTTGCTTTTTTTTTTTCTCTTTGGGAGCAAAGCAGAATGAAATATGTTTGTTTACTATGGTACTAGGAAAGGCAACCATGCCTATAAAACTATTTCCATGTTTAAATATCAACTAAATTAAAAGAAAATTCCAATCCTTGTGCAGCAAATGTGTATTTATTTTAAAGGTTAGGGCAAGTAAGCGATACATTTTGACACTCCAATGGTGATGTCATACTATTATAGTGCAAAGAACCTTAGGAAATGAAATGCTTAAAAGTTAGGAATATCAATTATTAACTCAATGTGCCTGCATACGTTTATGTGTCCCATTGTTGCAGCCTTAAAAACCAGCTAAAAACAAGCTTGGTCCTCTATATCCTGTCTTTTCCAGGTTGTTTTTTCACAGACCTGAGATTACCTATTCCTCTGAACCACTCAGCTCCCATTTTGAGGAGTCATTTGGCACTACCTTTATATATTGTTCTCATTTTAGGTAGCACGTACTCTGTGAGCTGAGTATGTTTCACTGGGCATAGTTAACGTTCATCATGCCTGCCAAGCTAAACACAATATATAATTATAAAATCAGGGGTTAGGTAAGCAGGAATTTCTATTTTAGCCACATTATCTAAAAGCTTTCAAATACCTCCATCTGAATTCTCCTTGTTTTTCCACTCCCATTCATAGACCTCCTGGCAGATAAAATGAAATGAAAGTAGGGAAAGCCGAGTAGTGAGAGTTAGAAAAAATCACGTGTAAATGCATCATATTTTTGTCTCAAATCTTATTTTCTGCTCTTTTGGCCAACTCCCTTCACCTCACCCTCCAACATTGCTAGACTCATTTTATACAGCAGAAGCTTCCTCTTTTTGAAGTCTATTTTTTGTCTTCCTAATTATATGAAATTTTGCTGAAACCTTGGAAAGTGAGTAAATAAATATTCTAATTAAAATATCTGGAATCATTTTCTCAAAGGTATTTCTTTTTTTTTTTTTTTTTTTTTTTTTGAGATGAAGTCTCCCTCTGTCACCCAGACTGGAGTGCAGTGGCTAGATCTCAGCTCACTGCAACTTCCATCTCCTGGATTCAAGCGATTCTCCTGCCTCAGCCTCCCGAGTAGCTGGGACAACAGGCACATTCCACCACATCTGACTAACTTTTTGTATTTTTAGTAGAGACGGGGTTTCACCATGTTAACCAGGATCTTCTGGATCTCCTGACGTTGTGATCTGCCCACGTCGGCCTCCCAAATGCTGGGATTACAGGTGTGAGCCACCGCACCCAGCCTCTTAAAGTTATTTCTAATAGTCTATGATAATAGCTTACAATAATTATGGAAAATTCAAATAATTATTGCATTAATTTTTGAAATAAATCTTTCAGTCTTCATTAAATCCTTTAAAATATTTGTTTGTTTAAAAACATCTGGTGGGTGAAGTCAAGTGTTTTGTAGGTTTAAAATGAAGTGTGCCTATTCCATGCATTTATGTGGCAAAGTTAGTTTTTGGTGTATTAATTTTCCCTCAAAATGTGAATATAAGTAATCGTTACATATCAATTTAACTTTTAATCAACATAACAGAGCTTTCCAACTTGTCTGCTAAGTTTCGAATATTTGTTGCCTGATTTACTCTTCCTGGAAACACAGGCCTAGGAAGCCTTGGATACAGGTTTCCCAGGTAGTCTTTGACAGGAGTCTGATTTAGATTCAGCAAGTGAGGAGAACATGAGCAAGATTTTGCAAATGGAATGACAGCCTAAGCTGCTGTAGCTGTGGCAAATCCATACGGGTCTGCAGCAACCTCAATTCTTGCCTCCTCAGAAGAAAGAATTCCACCGAGGGGAATAAGGCAGAGCTAGAGACCACAGGAAATTTTAGAGCAGGAGTGAAAGTTTATTAAAAAGCTTTAGAGCCAGAATGAAAGGAAGTAAAGTACTCTTGGAAGTGGGCCAAGAGGTGGACTTGAGAGATTCAAGTGTGTGGTTTGACCTTTACTAAAGGTTTTATGTGCTGGCAGGCTTCTGGGGTCTTGTGTCCCTTTCCCCCTGATTCTTCCCTTGGCTTGGGCTGTCCGCATGTGCAGTGGGCTGCCAGCACCTGTGAGGGGCTGCATGCACAATGTGTTTACTGAAGTTGTCCACATGCTCACTTCAGGCATTCATCCCTTACCAGTCGAATGTTTTTGGAAGGTCACATATCAGTTTAACTCTGCCATTTTGCCTCTTAGTGCATGTCCTTGAACCCACTTGCCCAAACCCTGAGATCATATCAGGAAGCTGCTGATGATCACCTTCAGGTTTTTTCTGTCTATTGGGAGACTGCCTTTCTCTGGTGCAGGCCACAACCAATCATTATTTTAGAGAGACCGTTTAACAACGGTCTGACCATCACCTGATGGTTGCCTGACATTTTTGGTGGGGGCAGTGGGGCCTCTCCTGCCCTGCTCAAGTCTGACTACTTACCCACTGTAACACTAACACTTCCTCATTTTCTGCCTGAAGCAAATCTGGCAGTCTCGTGGCATTTAGCACACTTGCTGTGCATTGAGTGCCTTCGAGGTGTTTCCCTAGAAATCACGTACTCACTGACTTGCTTCAGAAAACTGTGGCAAACAGGAGCTTTTCCTGCAGTAACAGATTGGGGTAGCTCTGCCACCTTTCTAATCACCCAAACCTGAGCAAACCCGAGAGCTAACTGCTGTCCTTCCTTACATTGGTTTCGCCAACCCTCCCATTAGCTTTAAAAGCAACTAACTCCTGGTATCATACCCTTTCCTTCTTAAAATATATACCTTGTTTTCTGTTTTTATGACTGAACTTTGAATAATGAAAATAGATATATGTTCTAGTAATTACTATCTTGAAAGATTTTTGTTTTTATTCTAATTAGATAGCATTGCTTAAAATATTTTTTAAAATAATAGTTTAAACAAAATATCTCAATCTTTAAATAATGTTAATTGAGTTGTCAGAATTCCCTCTTTAGAGTGTGGGCTTGATATCTGAAAACAGGTAGGAGTTGTGTAAATTGCTAAATAAAGTGGGTCACTGGTGGGCTGAATTGAGCTACCCCACTCTCCCAAATTCAAATGGTGCCCTCCTAACCTCCAGTACTGCAGAATGTGACTGTATCTGGAGACAGATCTCTAAAGTGGTAATTAAGTTAAAATGAAATCACTTTGGTAAGCCCACGTCCAATAGACTGGTGCCCTTATAAGACATTTTTACATAGACACACACAGAGGGAGACAGCCGTCTATAAGCCATCAAGAGAAACCAATCCTTCAGACACAATAGTCTCAAACTCTCAAACTTCTGCCCTCCGGAACTGTCAGACAAAAACGTTTCTGTTACTTAAGCCACCCGGTCTGTGGTCCTTTGTTATGGCAGTCCTATCAAACAAATATAGTCATCAGAAAAATAATTCGATTTTGGTTATTATGTGACTTTAAGGCATTAAACTTCATTTATAAAATATCTCAAGGATAATTCTACAAGAGAGGTATGGGCATAGATTACACAAAGACCATAATGTAATGAAAATCTCCCAAGATAAACTATACTGACAGAATTAACATTTATTTAAATGCTATTATAGAAGGGTTATTTTAAAAATTCATATAAGGAATATATCCATATTTATGGGTGATATGTTACATTTATATATAGATGTAACCATATAAATACATAAACATACATATGAATATGTTACATCTATATAGATGTTACATTTATATATAGATGTAACTACATAAATACATAAACATATATGAATATATGTTACATCTAAATTCCATTTTTTTGAATTTAATCTACAGATATTCACATTTACTTTATATTCTCTCTATATAGAGGGGGGAGGGGAAAAAGAGAAAGAGAGAGACATGATACATGATAGATGTGTCTGTTTTGATAAATACATTATGTTCCTATAAAACTATAGCATCTAAAAAATCAACTGTTTAAATGTAGTGTTGTATTTTTACAAGAGAATGAAACCTAATATTTATTACTCAGTCTTAATGTTAAAATAAGTCAACAAAGGCAAAAAAAATTCCCATGTAATTGTTTTCTACATGTGGGAAAAAGAACAATTACTACAAAAAGCACGCATTTTTACTTCACTATGATAGTCCCAAGTGATCATCAGGTTTTAAATTCTTAGCCTAGCCCTATTTTTTATGCAGAAAATAAAATTATTTTATCCACTGTCACTTGAGAACAGAGCCACTTATCAAAAGCATTATGTTCATTCCATAGAATTCTCCAGGTGTTATGGGGGTGGGTTATTTCATTGCCAAATTGCTGTTTGTTGGGTTGTACAACTTCATCCTCAAGCGGCACTAACTGAGAGTTCACGTTTTCCTAGTTTTGCCAGCAGAGTTGCAACTGCACTTTAACACACTTTTAGTGCTGCACCAAAGAGAAGATTAGAGAATCTTGTGAATGTATTTGTACTTAACTTTTCATAGACCAGGTCTTCCTAGACATACAGTGATTAGCCCCTCTTTTAGATCACTGTTGGCCTACATGCAGCTCCCCTCTTTCCCTTTGGAAATCACTACTTGATGAAGTAACTATGGGACTTAAACTTCACCAGACAGAGGAATTTCCAGTGAGGAAAGGTTGTGTCTCTGCTCCAATGTAGTTAATCTAAAAGTCCCTCAAGTCTTAGGTGTTAGTGATGGCAAAGCCTCATATGAGGTCATCCAGACCATCCCTTGGCAAGGTTTGCCTCAGCAGTGTTTGATGTTTGCTTTTCTCTAGTTAGTCCAGTCCTATTCACTGACTTAAACATTTTACAATTTAAAAAGTTCACTGGGGAATCCCAAAATTTTCTTCTCAGAGCAAATCAGCAGATAATAAAAACTTGAAAAATGTGAGAACCTTATTTTTCTAAAGCTCAAGAGGCAAAAATGTTCTCTTTTAAGGAAGAAAGAATATTTGTTTATTTTTCTCCTAGAGACTTCAATCTACTATATTTAATTTCTGTATATTTTTGGGACTCATTGACATATTTGTTACTTGTTTCATGTATTAATTGACATCAGTGTTTTAAGAATTATCGTGCTGAAACACTTACTTAAAATGGCTCTCTTGATGTTACATGGAGAAAATGGTCAACATAATGAGGCATGGGAAAATAAGACCACAGCCATTGAATGCAAGCCCAGCAGTACACTGCTCAGAACAGCCACGCACAATAGCAGTAACACTCTCAGAGGTCAGAGACCCACCAACAGGTGGATACTGTAAACTAATCAGACTGGATAGAGGTTGACTTGGAATTGCTAAGAAAGCTGAATATTTTGACCACCCCAATTTCTATTGGTGCTGATAGTATATAAAAGGCACATGTAAATTAGGAGGATTTAAGAGGTTCTGTGTTTATAGATTTACAACAAGAAAAGCCACTTTATTTCTGACTCTAATGATCTCATTTGACAATTTTGGTCTAGATATGTGCAATGACATATATAATATCACTTTCTGCTTCTCATAATGGCTAAGTACTATGTTGTAAACTAGTGTCTGCCAAGAGTAAATAGGAAAGCTGGAAAATATTTTTAATCTGTTTGCAAGTATTGGAGCATTACATATACAGTTGCTAGTTGAAGAGCTATTATTGAACAAAAAAAAAGCTCAGAGAAGTGTGGCTGACGAGTGGGCTTTTCTAAACAGTTTTTTGAACTTTTTGGTGAAACTATGACTATAGGGTTATTCTTTGGGGATTTTTCTGGGGTTTTTTCTGGTCTTTTTTTGTTGGTTTGTTTGGATGGTACTATTTCCCAAAGGAGTTTAATGATTTTTATTCCTAGCAACAATAGAATAATTTTTGTTGTATCACATCACCAATACTCAGTACTATCTATCAGGTATGTATGTATGTATATATGTATGCATTTATTTATTTTTCTGCTTTGTTGAAGTACAATTAACAAGAATCGTCTGTATTTATGGAGTCGAAAGTATGTGCTTAAAATAATGAGATCTATGAGTTTAGAGAAAGAACTTTATTTTTTAAAGCATTGCAACCTGTATGCTGGGAAGGATAGCCTCTGATCAAAACTGAAGGCAAGTATTTCAGAGACAAAAGGAAGAAGCTGAGATTTATGCCCAATGACATTAGCTATGCATACATATACAGTAGATTATGTGAGAATTTATGAATATTTATGAGGAATTCTTATATATAGTGAATAAACATACATGTTACATATGACCCATGTATACTTTGGGGTGAGACTTAACATTAAAATGTATTAAAATTAGGCTCTCTGTGTCAAAAAGTGAAACAAATCACAAAGGCACTTTGTAGGCAATCTCTGCAAACTATTTTGTGGTCAGTGGTAAGTTATCAGGAAGGAATGCATTATAAAGCTGGTCAGCTACCATGGTGAACCCACTAAAAGGGATGGCAGCCTGGCCCCAGTGTTGAAGTCAGTGGAGGGATCTTTTAGTGTTTGTTTCTCATGTGCTGGTTTCTGTTTATCTCTTAGAAAAGAAACTTAGTTAGCCAAAGGGAGAATGGGTACTGAGGCTTATCTAATCTCCTATCTTCTGAAATCCAGGAAACTTAAAGTTTTACTGAAGTATCTGTAGCTAAGAGGGCATCATTCAGTCTCTTAGGGACATCATATTTTATTTTTATTCCACAAAAGGGATGCTTTAATATATGTACACCTTGTGAAATGATGACCACAATCAGACTAATTAATATATATATTGCCTCGTAGTCATATTTTTTGCGTATGCTGAGAACATTTAAGGTCTACTCTTTTAACAAATTTCAAACACATAGTGCAGTATTATTAACTGTAGTCACCATGCTGTACACTTCATCATCAGAATTTATTCATCTTGCCTAACTTACTTTATTCATTCATCCATTGATGAACACTTAGGTTTGGTTCCATCTTTTGGCTATTGTGAATACTTCTGTAACCAATACTGGGGTGAAGATGTCTCTTTGAGAGATTGAATTTATTTTCTTTGGATATGTGGTTTTATCTCTTTGTTCAACCTCTTACTTTGCTCATGTGTTGTTTTCTTGATTTCATGTAGTCATCCATTTGTGTTCTCTTATAGCTCATTGAGCTTCTTAAGATAGAGTTCTCTTTTAAGCAATTTATAGATTGCCATTTCTTTTTGTGTCCATTACTAGAGATTTATTTTTTTTCCTTTGGTGGTGTTTTTCCAATTATTTATGAGTCTTATTGGCCTTGCTTCATTGTCTGTGTATTTAAAGAACTAAGATCTTCAATTCTATAAAAACTGGCTTTGGCAAGGAAAGCTCTTCATCCAACTGTCCATCCAGAATTCTGAGTGGGCCAGGTGTCAGCTTCTGTGAGCAGGTTTGCTGCTGGAGTGTATGGGTGGGCTGGCCCTGGTTCCTGGGTCAGGAAATGTGTAGACTTGAAGCCCAGGTCCACAGTGATAGGCTTGATTCTGCAACCTTAGGGGCCAGTTGACTCCTAGGTCCACTGGAGTGGGCCTGGGGCCTATAGTCCTTTTAGTCTAAGTCAGTAGGAGGCAATGTAGTGCAAGGTTCTACTGGGGTAGGCCTGACCCTAGGTTTTCTGGAATGACCCTGGATCCTGGGTTCACTGGAGCCTGGGGCCATGAGCATTACCCTGGAGCCTGTGATGGTTGACCTTGGCCCTGCACCAGGCTCTACTGAGGTAAACTAATACCCTGGATCTTCTGGAGCAGGCCTGGACACTATGGCTTCTGAAACCTGTGGCCACAAGGACTGGGCTGGAGCCTGGGGCTGCACTGGGGTGGACCTGGAGCATGAGCCTGTGGAAACCAGTCTAGAGCCTGGGACAGAATGGCTAGACTCATGCTGGTGTGGTTCTGAAGGCCCTGTTCATAGGTGCTGGCCTAGAGCCTCAGATCATGAGAGCTGACCTGATGACAGGGCCTGGGATAGACCTGGTGCTGGCATCCATGGTGAAGTCGGGTGTTCATTCCACTCTCCTTCCCTCATGCAGATGCTGCCTGGGCATGAGAAAGGAGTAACATGGATAATGTGACACTAGTTTTCTTACCCTCTTCAGTGTGTCTTACTTATTTCTGTTATGTAATTGCTGATTTGGATTTCTTAATGTTTTATAAAGATATTTTGTGGGTAGTTGTTATACTTGATGTTTTTTTAAGGGATCGAGCACTGGAAGATCCTATTCTGCCATCTTGCTAACATCTCTCTGTTGTTTCTACTTTGTATGCATTTCTCTTTAGTTTATACCTAAAATAAGAATGATGCATCATACAGCATTTATATTTTCACTTTGGAAAATACTGCCAAAGTTTTCAAAAATGATTGAATATATTTACACTCCCCTTAGCAATGCAAGAAGATTCCGTTTGTTACACTTTAAGCTATATTACTGAATAAATGTTAAGCATTGAAATAATATTCTTGGTTACTCCTCTGATACCATTATGTAGGATAATGTCCTTCTTCTTAGGACATGCAGGCTGAAGTACTTCAGGGAAAAATGTTATGATGTCTCAAACTTAATTTCAAATAGTTGAACAAGAACAACAAAAAGGATGGGTGGATAGAGAGATGTGTAGATAAGTAGAGACAGAGAAAACATGGTAAACATTAAAAATAGGTCAACCTAGACAAAATATATATTTCAAGCCATGCAAAGACATGGAGGGAATAGAATGCTTATTACTGAATGAAAGGAGACAATCTGAAAAAGTTATATACTATATGATTCCAACTATATGACATTCAGGAAAAATCAAAATACAAAAAAGAAAAAAATCAGTTATTCGCCAGGGCTTAGGGTAGAGGGAGGGATAAATAGGTGGAGCACTGGGGACTTTTAAGACAGTGAAACTATTTGTTTGATACTATGAAGCTGTTCACATGTCACTAAATTATCCAAGCCCATAGAATGTACAGCAACAAGAATGAACGTTAATATGGACCTTGAGTGATTATGATATGTCAATACAGATTCATCAAATGTGATAAATATATCTCTCTGGCAGGAGAAGTGGACAATGATAGAAGCTATGCATGCGTGATGTATGGGGACAGTGAGTATGTAGGACCTCTCTGTACCTTCCACTCTACTGTCAACCTAAAACTGATTTAAAAGTAGTCTATTTTTCTAAAAAGGAGGAAAGAAATGATATAGACCAGAAAGGACAAATAAAAAACAAATAATTATATTTTAAACCCAAACATTTTAAATGTAAACAAAGTAAATATTTCATACAAAACACAAACATTGTCAGACTGGATAACATCAGTTTTAGGAAGTCTTATATACAAAACCAAAGCCTAATTTACAGACTTTTACAATAATATTCAGAATACCAGTGAGAGAAAGGAGATGAGATGGGCAGAACAGATAGAAATCATGCGGTATTTAACATGTCTTATAATAGATTTTGCAATGACAGTTGTACAATTTTATAACTTTTTGAAATAATGAATATGTTATGTACCATAAGTTGTAATAAACAACAGAAGGGCGATTTATTTTAATATCCTTTTTGTACATTTGGAAATATCACAGATTCCTTTCCAGGAAGTTTGAGGACTTCAGATAGGAATGTAGGCAGGATTTTTAAAGTATGAAATAGGCAACAGGTTTCATTTGAAATGTTCAATACTTTTCATAGCTTTATGCTGATAACATTCCAGTTCTATGAAAACAGTACAAAAATGGTGAAGTTGAATAGAATATCTGCTAATATTATATTCTCTGCCAATTATACCAAGGAAAATTAGTTACATATAACTTTTTTGGAATAGGGACTTTTATGACTATTACTAAGTCACAGCCAAAAATTCATACTTTGCTTTATATTTGTCAATAGAAAAAAATCAAATATCCATAGTAATAACCATCTTTCTTCCATTAGAAATATAATAATATTCCTGATAGACTGTTTTAAATTATAATTCTACCATGTAGAGAAAATACTGGTAAAGTTTAATTTACAGTCATAGAAAATGCTACCTCATGAATCCAAGAAGACCAAGAGTCCAAAGAAAACTTAAATTAGTAAGTCTTTTTCTTAGTCAATAGTGTCTTTAACCAAATTTTACAATTTCTTCCAATTTTCTTTGTCTTCTTTGTTGCAATTTGTTTTATGAGCATCATTCATCTAGAAAATTACTCTTAGAGAAGAAAATAATATAATCTGAAGTAACATTGCTGTTTACCACAATTATATAAAAAATAAAGTTTTGAAACAGTTTTTGAAACTGTGATCATTTGGCCTGGATAATGAAAAGTTATTTTGCTTTTCTCAAAACTTATAAACAGTTTGAAATGTTGCAACAGTTTTATTCAAACTTTTTATTACTCATTTTTGAACTTAGATTTAAATTGCTACAGATTAGAAGACACCAATAATTAAAATACACTCTTTTGTCTTGTTTTCAAATCAGGCAAAGTATTACCTACTCAGGCACATGGAGGCCTGCAGTGAATAGATATCAATTTTTCTTAGTTTTATGTAACATTGGGCTATTTTCAAAATGTTTCTCACTATTTTATTTGGTGCTCACAACAGCTTTCTAATTAAGAGAGAAAAAAAGACAATTCTCAACATTTCAGAGATAAGGGAATAAAGCCACAAAGTTTAAGTAAACCCACGTTGGATGGCAAGTGATGAATTAAATAGATCTTTGAGAAATTACTTATTATCCAACATTTATAAGTGTCTCCAAATTTCCATGCTCCATCTATATACTGTTCAGAAACACTTCCTATAGGCCTTGTGCCTTATGGTTGCAATGGTTGATAGCGATGGCGATGGTAAGGATAAAGTGAATGTGTGCACACACACAAGTAGGAAAAGAAAAGAGCACAACAGAAATTAAAGAGGAATAATAAAATTAAAGAAAAGATTTCAAAAGAGTAGAAATACAACTATAACAGCCAAGACTAGCTAGTCTTTTCAAAGAAACAAAAGGAGAAAACAGAAATCTAATAATATTAAAATGAAGTTAATTTACATTTTTGCTAACAGGGTACATATAATGAATAACTACTTCACTTTGCTGAATCATGAAAAAATAATATTTGAGAATTTTACTACCAATGAATATATTGTTTAGATAATCAATTACTATTACTGGGGACCATATAACCACATAGTCAAGGTATAGCAGAGAGGCAATGAATCTCACCACAAAAGTAAACATTCCATACTAAAGCTTCTTACACCAAAAACCAGTTTTAGTTATTATAAACGAAATTAATGGGTTGTAGGCACTGATATTATATAATACTATATCTTTATAGAGTCTATTGTTTATACAGCCTATTGTTATGATTGTTTATATATAAACTAATATTTTATGCTATATAAATTGCTATCACAATTCTATGGCAAGAATGCATGTACCATATTCTGTTTCCAGAAGTACCAAGAATGGGTGACCTGTAGGAAAAATTCTATGAAAAATTCCAATAGAGGAGTTACATTATATTACACTTACAATTCATAATATTTATTTATGGTAGATAAAAATTCACATGTTAAAAATACAGAAAAATATACATAATGTGAAATTTTTATAATGATGACAGTACAGAAACAATACTACTGTCCTGATAAAGAGCAAAGAAAATACACTAAATCAATTAACTACTTTCTCAGGCGATTTGGTTTCACCTTTTGCTCTACTATATATGGGCTTGTGTCACTCAGATCCCGTAGTAGTATGTTTTAAAGAAGGATATTGTCACTAAATGTCTTATCTTAAATAAGGGAAAAAAACTTAATGTCCCCCAAGCCCAAAAATAAAACTCTCATTTGAGAAAAATCTACAGATAAATATTTTAAAAGAAGTTTTTCAATTTTCTCTCTTTTCAAATTGGATCATTTTTGTTGCTCTTGCTTCAAGTTTGCTTTTCTCTTCTCGATCGTCTCTGTGCCACATTTAAGCCCATCCAGTAAAAGCTTTTTTTTCAGATGTTGTACTTTTTTGTTCTAAATTTTTCTTTTGGTTCTTATTGTAGTTTCTATTTCTCTACTGAGATTTTCTCTCTTTTCAGTTATTATGAATGTACCTTTTCTTGCCATCGTAAGTACGGTTATAATAACCACTGTAAGTTCTTTGTCTCACAATCCCAACTCTATAGGACTCACTGTTTCTGTGATATTCTCTCCAAGAATGGAAAGCCTGGGTGTGGTCATGAGAAAAGAGACAGACTCAGGTGGAGGGCATTGACAGAATGAAATGGTGCATTCTCAAGACTCTTTAGAACATGAGAGACAGGGACAGATTGAAGAACAGTTCAAAGATGATGAGACCTGACACCTAAGTGCAGCATGTGTTTCTGAACAGATCCCAGTCAAGGAAGGAAAAAGATGTTGTTAGGATAGTTGATGAAATTTAAATGATATCTGTGGTTTGAATGATAATATTATATCAATATTGATTTCTTAATTGAGAGAAGCGTCTAATGGCAATGAAGGACAATTTTGTTTTGGGGAAGAAAGAGAGATGGAACAAGTGCAATGAAGTGTTAACAGTTAGAGACTCTGGAATCTGGGATTACTTTGGCAGAGGAACCTGGGAGTTCTTTGGCAAACTGTATGTATGTTTGAAGCTATTTCAAAATACAGACAAATAAAAATAATGATGCAAATTAAAAATCATAAATGAAAATAAACAAAAATTCAACTATATGTTCTGTGAGATTTGGAATATGGTAACACTATTATCGATCTGGATATTTGGCAAATATGATAAAATGGTAACATTATTATTGATCTGGATCCTTGGCAAACATGAAAATGTCTTTGAACTTTGTTCATAATTTTATCTTTCCCATGCAGATGAAAACAACATAATTTTTTGCCATATATGTAATGCTCTTCAGAATCTGGCTCCAGAACACAGTGATTAGTTGGAAGGCCCTCTGAAATTCAGGGAAGAGTCAGATCATCCCTTTCCCAACATGAGACTCAGAAGAATGAAGCTGACTGAAGCTCAGTAGCTGAGTTCATTTGTTTATCAAATATTGGCTGACTGATGCCTGACTTCTTGGAACTAGCCAAGTCCCCCTGGCTGGCTGGTTGGCTGAACTTCTGATCTTTCCTTCCTGAACCTTCCCCATCAACTCCTGTTTCTGCCTTTGCTCTTTTTGCTGGTTGGCTGCCCTCCCTGAGGCTACCAAAATGTTGCCAAAAGATTGAGTGTACCGGTAATGATAATAAAATGGACTCAATACAGGCAGAGACCTCAGATAAAAACAAGAAAACTCACAGTTAAAAAAGTCATTCTGTATGCTGAAATGTGTAGCTATAAATTTTTTGAGTATTTTAACTAGTTGACCATGGTCTACTTACTTGAAGTAGGAAAGCAGTAGCATAATTTCACGCATAAATATTTTTAGACAATGACATTATTACTTTCAACTAGTAGTAAATTAACAAAATACAGTGAGAGTAGAGTAGAGAGATAAAACATTTAAGATATAATAAATAGTTTCTAGCTCTAGGCACTGTGCTAATAATCTTAGCCTTGAATCTTCTTCATACAGTGAAGAAGCTAAGAACAATGGGAGTAGAGCCTAAATTGTGCCTAGGCTGTGTCAGACTGCAAAAGCCCACACCCAGCTATACAACTTGACAAACTGCACTCTGGTGAATGAATCAACTATGATTCATTTCATAATGGACCAAAGTTTCTGCCAATCAGTCAGTCCTAGGCACATTTACCTTCCAAGTTGAACAATCAATTAGTTACACTTCCTACTTTACCTAGATCTTCAGATTATCAATATTTTCTTCATTCTTTTACTTATTTAATGTCACATGACTACCCTCAATAATAGTATACATGAATGTTTGTGTTGGTGATAGGAGGTCAGTCAGATTGTTCCAGATAACCACTGCCTTTCTACCTTGCCTAAATCAGTATTTCACATATTCTTTTCCTTAAAATTTGACATAGGCTGGGTGCAGTGGTGCATGCCTGTAATCCCAGCACTTTGGGAGGCCAAGGCAGGTGGCTCACCTGAAGTCGGGAATTCAAGACCAGCCTGACCAACATGGAGAAACCCCATCTCTACTGAAAATACAAAATTAGCCGGGCGTGTGGGCACATGCCTGTAATCCCAGCTACTCAGAAGGCTGAGGCAGGAGAATCACTTGAACCTGGAAGGCGGAGGTTGCTGTGAGTCGAGATCCAGCCATTGCACTTCAGCCTGGGCAACAAGTGTGAAACTCTGTTTCAGGGGGAAGAAAACTGATATAGGTTTTTATCTGCTGAGAGTACAAGTTAATAAATGGCATCACAATTGGACATCCTTTTCTAATGGTATAATTGCATTTTATAACTGTATGAAAAAACTCAAGGAGATTGCTATTATTCTACTTATTTGGGTTAAAATGATAAAAGAAGTGTTTTTCAGATGGAGAACCCCCTTATATCAAAACATGTCTGCCATTTCAGCTACTCTAGTGTCTGAAAATAGTTGAGACACTAGTTCAGCAAACGGGTTTACTGAAGCACCTCTAATGATGATAAGAGATGTTTCTTCTGAAGTGGACTGACAAAGTCAGGAAGATTTTTTGAACTCACAAATTGATGTATTATGATTGGAACAACTTCTGCATTTTATCTGTACTATGACAATGGTTAAAATTAAAATTGTTTACTGTTATAAAATTAACTCCCTAGAAGATTAAGTCATAGTTACCTAGTATTTCTCCTATTCCATAGTACACTGTATTTCTAGTTTAGTTTGTGTTTTACTTTGAGAAGAGGAGCTTTATCAAAGAGAGGAGTTAAAATAATTGGGAAAATTTTGAAGACCTAATGTAATTTAACACCGATCGAGTTACATTAAATAGGTGTCTACTTTTTTGATTCCACATACATAAAATTTTTCCTTTACTGAATGCTCAGAAGATCATAAAATGAGTTTTTGATCTTCTGAGTTTGTGTATTTGAGTATGTGTATATGTTTATATATGTGCATGTATGTATCCCAGAAATGATTTTGAGTGTATCAACCCAAATCTCCATCCAATTCAATTTGATCCCAAAGACTTGAGTTTGTCAGACCTTGAAAAAGTTAAATAATTAACTTAAACCGTGAAACAGAAAAATAAGCTGTATCATCAATATTGAGGATATTTTAAATACTGAATTTCCTTAGAATGAAGAATGGTTCACAATTTTGTAGTAGCCTTGTCTTTCGATATTATTAATTAATATTGGCTAAAGGTATGCTGAATTAAAGAATCATTCCATTTATCTGAGTAGAAGTCTAAATCAAATCATGGAAAATAGGTCATTCAACCAAAATAGCAAGTTTAGAAAACTACAACTAAAACTTTCAGTATTGAGTTTACATAACAATCCACACCATATACAAATAACCATTTTCAACAATCAGTTATTTAAAAACTTAACATAATAAACTGATCCAGAAGAAATAATATGCTATTGTATATAATTCAAAAAGTTGAAAGATTCAATACTCTACAGAAATCATTTCCAGTGATCGCCTTTTTTATTTTTATTTTTTTTTTATGGTAAACATGACCAGGTAATCCAGTGATCTCTTAATTGTTGCAAAACAAAGAGATATTTTTCTTAAGTTTGTACAGTTTTACTAAGATTTTTCAGCCAATATTGTTTGATATAAATTTCCCTATTCATCCTCAAAAAGATTACGGAATAGTTTGGATAGCTGATGCTTAAAATTTAGCAGTATGAGGCCAACTAAGGTGAATAACTTGTGATGAGGGTGGAACACTTATTTCTACCTTGTTTAAGAAAGCTATTGTACAAGGCTCTTTAAGAACCAATCAGATGAACTAAACTGTATGATAAACTGAAATGATATAGGCAAAATTATTTGATTCAAATTGCATTATAAAACTGCTTTATGAAAACTATATTGGGTAAGTACTCTAAATATCCTAATTAATAATATAATGTGATAATAACTATATTGGGTAAGCGCTGTAATGTCCTAATTAATAGTTTATAGTGGTGAGTAGATTGTCCATAAGAAAGGACTACCTCTGATGTGTATGGAGAAAAGAACTAGAGAGACATTGGGAGTTTCTGGCTGCCTCCAATTCAGTTTGCAAAGAGTTTTGAGAAAGATGAAATAATGAATGCAACAGCAAGGTCAAGATACGCACAGAAGCAAGAAGCAGTTTGTTCCAGCCTAGAAAAAGAAATAAAATATCAGTGTCATTAGTAAAGTAAATGGATTTTTCAAACTGAGTTCAATTTCTCTACAACTTAGCCATATGCTGTTTGATAGCATTTTGATTTTTTAATATTATCCAATATTTTAGATATCTACATATTTCTAAAATATGAAAATCTATGAAGAGAAAATATGCTATTGGATACTCTTTATGTGATTTCCTGGTTTCACACCTGATTTACTAGTATCGCATTGATATCATGCCCTAAAGAGAATCTGAAACATTACGAGTGCTTATTTTTTGAGTGAGACACTTGAAAAGCCAAATGAATTTTCTTGTTATGTTGCCTGCTTCACTAACAGGAGAAGCTTTGGTATCCAGGATTACAATACGTCAAATGACAAAGAGAATGGCAGAAAAGTATGATAGTATTAGTACTCTTCCAGATGTAAAGTTCAATTTAAACTAGTTTTTTAGCAAAATAGAATTGGAATGATGAATACATTTTAAAAAGGAATGTATTTTATTATTTAACTGAAAATTCTGGGGTATAACTGGATCCAGGTGCTTGTAAGATGTCATTCATAGCTCAGTTTCTCCATCTATCAGGCAGGTTTTCATTAAGTAGCGGGCAAGTAACTGATTGAAACTCAAGATAGATATATATGTGTGTGTATATATATATATATATATATATATATATATCTCCACACACAGCTTTGCAACATTGGAAATAAAAGTCAGTCTTATAAAAGAAAAATTTCCTCAATAGCTTAAAAAAAAATAAGCCCCCTTAGACTCATGAATCTAGACCTGAAGCACATTATAGAAAATGCATGCTTTAGAAGAATGGGGGCTTTGTTACCAGCAGAAAAATAAAATAATAATAATAATAAAAACCACTGCCACTTGACTAGTCTAGAGTTCAATATAAACTTAGGCCCTGAGTGTATTCCCCTGGCCCACAAAAGGGATTTATTTGAACTTCTTAAAGGAGGGGGTCAGGTGCAACAAAGAATATCTGAATATGAAAAGTGTTACAAGTGTTGTGGGATAGGGAATGGTATCCCAAAAATGTAAATCAAGTGGCCAAGAATGTGTTTTAATACTTTTAATAGCCCTGGACTTTGTAATAAATCTTTGTAGGGTGAGAGTTTGAGTTTTTTAAAAAATATATACATATATGAAGACTTTCTCTTTATAACCAAAATCAGTCACTGTAATTTAACATTTACTGTCTCTGGATTATAAATGGTAGGGTTTGCAAATTAATTGATTATATTTCATGGTCTTTGGGGAGTATATTTTCAATTATTAACAGTGGACAATATTGCCTACTCTTTCATTAATTGCATTCCATCAAGAATGCAAAATAAAAATTCTTATAAAAGTGTAATGAGATAAATTGAAAAATTTCCATAATGAGATAAACTGAAAAAAACCAACATACCAGGATTTTTAGAAGCTGATTAAAATGAAAATACCAAAATTAAACATATTGACAAACAAAAAGTTGATATTTCTATTTTAATTAAAACTATAATTGGCCTGGCTTGGTGGCTCACGCCTATAATCCCAACACTTTGAGAGGCCAAGAGCAGGTGATCACCTGAGGTCAGGAGTTTGAGAGCAAACTGGCCAACATGGTGAAACCCCGACTCTACTAAAAATTCGAAAATTAGCCAGGCATGATGGTGGGCACCTGTAATCCCAGATGCTCAGGAGGCTGAGGCAGGAGAATCACTTGAACCTGGAAGGTAGAGGTTGCCGTGAGGCAAGATCACGCCTTTGCACTCCAGCTAGACACTGTCAAAAAAAAAAAAAAAAAAAAACTATAATTATCTCAACACTCTAAACGAAGTCTTCTGAGATCTTCTATATTTCCCTAATAGAGATACATGACCTCTTGTAATCGACAAAAATTTTTATTCTTTATTACTTATATGTGAAATAAGAATTAAAAGAGTATTCAACAGTCATAAAACTACTTTGCAAACACAAACCAAGTTTGTGTAAGTACTTGTGTAAGTTAAGTACTATATTTAAAGTTACATTTTAAGTCAGGTTTTAGTTTTAAAAGTACCTGTTTAATCCACCTGTGAGAAGCTTAAAACTCACAATTTTTGTTTACTTCAAAGTTTTATTAAATTCTTACTTTCTACTACATGAATTAATTCAAAATCAGCACATATATGTTTAATGTTAATTTGTGACATAAGCATCTATTCCTAACTGCTCGATTTCAAACACCTAAAAGTCTAGGACCTTAAAATGAGATTTTCTTTTTATTGGTTTACATTGTCCACTAGAGAAAAGAACAAAATATCTTAATTATCATAGAGATTATAAATATGCCTTCAATGTGATGTCAAATATTATTTTTCTGTAGTGCTCTAGATAGGCCTATAATTCACCTCTGCTAACTATACATAAGCTTTATTAAGGTATAATTGACAAATAAAATTATATATATTTAAGGTATACAGTGTGATGTTTTATAATACATATACATTGTGAAATGATTACCAAAATCATGCTAAATAATATTTCCATCATTTTACATGGTTTTTGGTGTGTGTGTATATGAGTGGTGAGAATATTTAAGATCGACTTAATTAGCAAATTTCAAGTCCACTTTCTTTTTAATGAAAATGTTATGTCATTCTCCCTTGTATATTACCATTACTTATGTTTATACATTCTCCTCCAAGTTTGGATTTGTAGCATTTAGAAAATCCAAAGTCAAATGAAAAGTATTGCTTGAAAAAAGCTTCTATTTTAACAATACATAATACATATTGTTACCGCACCATTTGTCATTTGTTCATCATAATTTATCTCTGAAACAATAAAATGAGGTGTTGCTGACGTTTTCTGAAGAATCAGGTTGGCAGGCAAGAGACATATGCTAACCAGAGAGCTCTTTTCATTTTTCTAAAATTTGTAATCCAACTGATTACTTCTCCTAAGTGAGCATCAAAACTGCATAGTGGCCAGGTGCAGTGGCTCACGCCTGTAATCCCAGTACTTTGGGAGGCTGAAGCAGGAGAATTGCTTGAGACTTGGAGTTCAAAAACAGCGTGGGCAACACAGTGAGACCCCCATTTCTAATATATAAAACTGTATGTGGTGATACAATCCTGTAGTCCTAGCTACTTGGGAGGCTGAGGCTACAGAATCCCATGAGTACAGAAGTTCAAGGCTACAATGAGCTAGGATTGACCCACTACACTCCAGACTGGGCAACAGAGTAAGATTCTGTCTCTAAGAAAATAAAAACAAAAATGGCATGGCTTATGAGTACAATTAAAACTAATTTCAAATAAACAATTTCTTGACTACCCAGAATGTTTTAGTAGAGTGAAGGACACCCAATATCCAGTAGTGAGGATCAAATGGGAGAGATTTTGCAAAGACTATCAGGAAGAAATGGCTATAGAAACTTAATTTTCTTTAAGTTTTTCATCTTTTTCTCAAATGCATCACAAAAATTTGAGTGTTGATGTCAAAGAACCAAGCAAATGATCCAATAATCCAACATAATTTTCAATGTTTTGTTACCAAAAATAAGGCTAAGTAAAGAATTATAATAATAATATAGTAGTAAATTGTATGCTCAGTGGAATACCTAATAAAAATTCTTTAATGAAAAATCTAATGTGGCTGTGTTAGACAGAATAATGGTCCCTTAAAGATGTCCCAGCAATTTGAGATTCAACCTGCAGTTGCTGGCTTTCAAGAGGAAAGAAAGGGAGCATGAATTAAGGAATATGGGCAACCTCTCCTAGTGCCAAAAAGCAAGGAAATGGATTCTCTTCTAGAGCCTCCAGAAGCAACATAGTCATGCTGACACCTTGATTTTAGTCATTGAAGCCCATTTTGAACTTCTGACCTCCAGGTATGTAAAATAATAAATCTGTGATGTTTTCAGCCACTAAGTTTGTAGTAATTTTTAAAGGCTGCAATAGGAAGCTAACACAAAGCTCAGTCACCATCAATAAAATGAAATGTTGAGAAAGCAAGTGGATGTGTGAAAACTGGATAAATAAACAACCACAAAACATATGATTTATTGTCTGACAAGATATTTGAGACTTGTTTATCTAATCAGCTAACTCAGCAATTTTGCCCTAATGTTTCTTAAATTGATCACACACATAAATTCATATGCCTTACCCTTTACAAAGCGTTTTGAGCAAGATTTAGCATCTTTCTCCTTCATTAATGAGTTGAATAAAATTCTTATTGTGTTCATTTTATACTTGCGTCAGGGCGATTTTTTACTTTTTGAGAAGTATCATTTAACACAAGAAAAGCCAGCAAAGAAGTCTTAGGAAAAACAAGTATGAAAATAATAAGAAGCCCAGGAGAGAATAGTAACAGGAAACAAGAAAATAAGAATTTTAAGAGGTGTTAACAGTGGGAATGCACAAGTATGGCAAGCAGGCTGAAGATTCACATGTGTGACTGGAAGATGACGAATTGGAAGAAGAGCAGATAAGTCTATAAAGATTAAAACAAACAAAAAAGTTAATCAGTAAGCGATAAAGAAAAAGAGACAGTAGGACCATTGAATTTTAAAAGAAGTTAGGTAATATGAGAAAGAAACATGGTGTAGTTAGTAAAGAAAAGCAGTCATACGAGAAAGTACCTGTTTAGGGTGAGGAAGTTTTAATGAGAAAGGAGCTGGCAAAAAAGATAGCAAGGGTCCAGGTTCAAAAATACATGGACTGTGGCAGAGGCAAGGGGTCAAGGGTATATGTAGCGTCGAAAAAAAAGTCCTGAGGACATGTCTTCAAACACTGTTAATCCTCCCTAGTGAAGGAGAATGGAAATTTCTCTGCAGCAAGGAGGAAGGAAGACCAAAAAAAAAAAAAAAAAAAAAAAAGAGAGATAGAAGAAGGTGTAGAATGACTTCATACCCAATAGAAATTGTTTTCTTAATGGCTTCAGAGGCAAAGAGATTTGACTTATGTTTGTGGTAATAAAAGGGCTCAAGTTGGAAATGGGTGAGATTTTTAATAGAAATTATAGAAAAGGTAAGGAAGGTTGAGTAAAATAACCACCAAGCATCGCTGGAAAAAGCTGGGGCTGGAAATCTGTACTAGAATCAGGCCAATGCAATTATCTTCCTCACATTCTCAAGAGTCTTTTCAAAATCTCCTAAACATACAATGTTCTTCAGCCTTTCTTTATTGCAAATGTTTATTCCAGATTTGATGTTTATTCTCTTTATATTTTAGCTTTTTAAAGGCAATATTATTGCTAAAATACTCTCTCCTTGAGAGATCAAGGAAATCCTTCCCTTCTCCCTCAACTTGATTAAGCCAGAAAACTCAGGTCAGATAGAAAGCCTGGGAAGTACCAGATGTATCTTTGTCAGAAAAGTATGAAAAACACATTCTACCCCAACAGAATTTTATACAAGAAGTCCAGAATTATAAAACTAAAAATATTTCCTGTGGTTATAAATTCTGATTTACCACCAATTTGATACACTATAACAATTTCACTCCCACAGGCAGTCTCTAAAGTTCATTAGCAAAAAGTAGACAGAGCTCCAGTCCCGGAGAATTTTCAGCCTCAGTCACCTTCCCCATCACTGTGGGCTATGGCACAAACTCACAATGCAATTTAATTCTGTGGTCAGGTATGTGCTGTCATCACAGCAGTTGTCTGGCCAAATATTAAGAAAATGTTAGAGAACACATTTGTAATTATAAACATCATGTATATGGATTTAAGTATACCAAAACATTTAAAGTACTTTTACTATGCCTTTCTTTTCCTTTTAGCTTCTAAAATACATATATAAAGGTATATATATATATGGATATATGGATTTTGAAAAATTATAAAATTAACCTTTCTCTCTCTCCACATACATATATATGCTTTCTTGTATGGGAATATGGAACTCACATGCCTACCTCTACTCTGTGATGTTTCCATGGTATTTTTTCAGCTGTCATGTGATTCACCCCTGAAAATCGTTAGCATCTGAAATCACTTACTGTCCATGAAAATTTTCAGTATGACTTCAGAATATTGAGTTACATTTTAAGATAAATAAACCTGTCTGTCGATCTCATTCACACAAAACCTAACACCATACTTCAGAATTTTAAAAGATTCTGCTTGGGCATGGACAACAAGTGGGCAGAAAAGGCATTCCAGAAAGTTCAAATATAAAAAATTAGCAGGGTGGCTTTGAAAATTTGTATCATTAAATGCTTTCAAATTCTGAATTTTTATGCAAATGGCTAAATGTTCTTAAATACTAAATGTATAAAAATGTAAATAACACTCCTGTTTATAATTCAGATTTCATTCTTTTACATTATATTTATATTATTTTAAATTACTAGTCCAAAAAACTAGTCCAAATAAAAAAATATTGATAATAATTAATATTTCTTTAAATATAAAAAAATCCAAGATTTGCAAATGTGAAATCTTAGCTCATTTCTCCAGCTATAAGTCCTTAAATGACAAAGAAAGTATGCACTTACACATTTTAGAGGACACGAATCAAGTTCACAAATATCACTGAGTCTTTGGCTCAAACTTCTTTGCTATCTTCCCCCTGCTGAACTACAACTAACATATGAGTTTAGAAAGAACACTCCATGTTCTTTACATGTTACAACAATCGTTAAAAGTATTTCCTATGAGTCAGACCCTGCTCTAAGACCTTTTCATGCTCTAATGTAATCTAATTTTCAAAAACTTAAGGGCCCATTTCACAGATGATTACGGCTAAAGTTCAGAGAAGTTCAATAACTTGCCCAAGGCCACTTACTAGTATGATAAAGCTAGGATTTGGATCTGGGCAGTTTAATTCCAGAAGACTACATTCTAAATCTTTACACACCACTGTTCCTCTCATGGTAATAGAGAAGTCTAAGGAGGGGGAAAGGAAGAACACAAAGAAATTCAAAGGGAAGAAGAATCAACACTGCATTCCATAAAGAAGGTGGTGCTTACCACTCATGGCAGCGTTTTCCGAAAGCCCTATTTGCTACCACCAGGGCCCAACTATAGCATATCAGAGCTACTGCTCTTTGGGAATAGAGCGGGGAATGGAAGGAGGAGATGGTCTGTTACTCCACCTATAAAATGTAATTAAATCCAACATTCCATTATATTTTCTCTAGCTACCCAAATGTGCTTAGAAAACTAGCTCTTTGGCCATCTAGAACTGTCTACTTCAAGGAATAAAACTAGCAGAAGTTCAAAATAGTTTTCTATTTACCACTGTTTCTATCAACCTACATAAGACCAAAAGTTGAAAAGTTCACATTCTCAAAGACATTTCAAAATATTCTTGTGACCTTGTGCTTAGAAGCCTCTAAAGTCAGTGCTAGGCAGAGCCACATTGGAGCATGTGGCAAAATGAAAAATCAGAAATACTGATTTTGTTTAGTTTTTTAAAATGTTTTGTCAGGGCTTTTTTTTCCCATTAATTTTATTTTAGAATATTGCATGAAAATATTATTTATCTTTGTTATGGAGGGGGGAGTTGGTTATTGAGTAGAGTATTTTTATTTATTTGTATGGTTTTGGTGCCACCTTAAATTTTGTGCCCTAGTGATACAGAAGGGCTGGGCGCCCAGCTAAACGCCACCCGGCCCCATTTTTCTGCTCAAATGTAGCCTTTTTGGCCTGTCCCGCCCCCCCATCCGGTGCCTATAAAAGACATCTGGCAGAACAATACAAGTGGTTGAGCATTGAGGATACAAGAGGCTGAGCAGCAAGCAGAGAGAAGCAACTGAGCATTGGAGACTACAGATAGATGTGACTAACTTCAGATGGTGAGGCTTCAGAGATGGGCCCAGCGGGAGGCAGCGAAGCCTCAGGGAAAGATCAGCTTTCCATCCCTTTTCCAGCCTCCCTTTCCATTGAGAGCCACCCCACCACTCACTAAAGCCTTCTGCATCTACCACCTTTGAAACAATTCGAATGACCTCATTCTTCCTGGATGCAGGATAAGAACCCAGTTGCTGAGAGGGCAGGACCTGCCATCCTGACCCTCCACTGAGCTGGTTGGCACTTGGCTGTCCCTGGACATCAGAGCTGAAAGACCATTGGCTGTAACACGCTTGGATGCTGCTGTGGGGCCTGCAGAGTCTGCTCCCATCAGAGACGAGTGACCGGCAGGTTCCAGCATTAGCTTCCTACAATTCCTGCACTAGCTCACTGGCTTGAGCCCTCCCGCGAGGAGCGGCCAGCAGCGGGATAAGTAAAATGTGCCACTTCAGTTCCTGCCTGCAGAGGGGGTCAAGGGAACTATCCCGTCTCACTAGGCTACTGCTTCACACCTCAATCTATTAAAGGTGTGAGATCCTACCTCACACACACACACACACACACACACACACAAAATGTATTTCCTTAGGCTGATGCTAGATTACTCATGCGTATCAGATAAAAATTACAAAATGTTATTGATAATATAGTGTCACCACATCGTACCCACACCACCTATAAAGTCTCACACTTGTCAGAGTCTGCACTGGAGTAAAGTTGTAGAAATCAGTCCACATACTACATGCCCTATCAAATATTCTTTAAAATAGAAATTTAAGTTTTTTAACAGGAAGATATTCACAAGATTCTGACAACAATAAATGTGTAATAGGCACTTGCAAAGCTGGCTGTATGCAATTCTTAAAACATTTTGTTGGGCCCAGGCATGGTAGCTCAGGCCTGTAATACCAGCCCTTTGGGAAGCCAATGCAGGCAGATCACCTGAGGTTGGGAATTCAAGACCGACCTGACCAACATAGAGAAACTCCGTCTCTACTAAAAATACAAAATTAGCCGGCATGGTGTCACATGCCTGTATTCCCAGCTTCTCTGGAGGCTGAGGCAGGAGAATGGCTTGAACCCGGGAGGTGCAAGTTGCAGTGAGCCGAGTCCACACATTGTGCTCCAGCCCGGGCAACAAGAGCAAAATTCTGTCTCAAAAAAAGAAAAAAAATTGCGTTTAAATTTTTGTCCAACATTTGGTATTGGACAAAATTTTACCCAATATTTGATAAAAATCACTGTGTAATTTTTATTTTATAGGAGAAATAGAAGTAATTTAGTACTCTATGCTAAACAAAATGCATGTATATATTTAAGCTTCTAGTATTTCATTGCATAAGTAATATGTATTCATCAAAGGAAATATATACAGTAAAGATAAAATAAAAATTATCCATAAAGCTATGATCCTAAAAATTATTCCAGGTCTTTCCCTCTAAGTATATGAAAAAATAAAATTAAATAATACCTGTAATTAACATGACTTTTGAAACTCAAAATTTGTTGTGAACATATTTCTGCATTATTATTTTATTTAAGCTAATAATAAAAATACATAATATTTTATTATATAAATGTTAAGCACTTTCTTTATTCTCCTTTAGATTTTAATGTTGCTTTCTTGTTATTCCACAATGCTGGGAAGATCTTAACTCCATATATGTATTTAAATCTGTCCTTACTGTAATTCCATAGAAGTAGAACAAATGGATTAAATGATAGAAATATCCTAAAGTTTATTTATAAAAATAGCAAACTTTCTCTCCAGAAAATCTGTACCAATTTGTCAGTACCGAATTAAATATCCCATTTCCTTTTACTTCAAACAATTATATCTCTTACTGTTCTTAATGATTCTAAACTGAGAGGCAAAAACCACTGCCTTGCCTTAATTTGTATATTTTGTTAATCTAGAAAACATGTTTGATTTTTTGTTTATTCGTAGTTCTCCATTAGTGGGTTATTTACACTTGTTCTATGCTTATTTTTATATTATCGTATTCATACTTATTAATTGATAAGATTACTAATATTTAACATTATTAGTTCCATGTTTATCAATTGTCTTTTTAATTTAAATTATGGTAATTAGCCATACTAAATTTTAACATGTTGTCACATTAATCTTTTTCTTTAGGTATTAGGCCTTGGAAAATCCTTTCTCTGGGTATATAAATATCAACTTATATTTTGTTCCAGTAGATTTGTAAGTTCAGTTTTTCCATATAAATATTTAACTCATCTGGAATTTAGTTTCATATAAGGTGTGAGGTTGTTTCCAGCTGGTTCCAACACTACTTATTCTATTATCCACTCTTTCATAACTGGTTTGAAATGTTATCTCAATTATACATTAAATTGCATATATAGTTGGTCTGTTTCTGCATTTTTCTTCTGTTTCACAGATCTTTCTTTCTTGTCTAGCACAATGCTACTGCGTATTATTTTTACAGTTTAACAGTACATTATACAATCTGGTAAGGGCATTGCTCTTCTTTAAAAATAAAAAAAATTATGGCTATTCATTAACTTATTTTCCAGATAAACTTTAGAATCTTTTTGACAAGTTCTAAAAAGTAAAAGTCCCACTGGGATTTTGATTATAAATGTGTGAAGTTTATAGGTTAATTTGGAGAAAGTTGACTTCTTCCTCTCCAAAAACATTTTTCTCACCACTTACTCCAAGTTTTTTCTATGTCCATCAGTAAAATCTGGCCATTTTCTTCAAATATGACTGCCTACTTAGTGTTAAATTTATTGATATCTATCATATATGTTGTTATTATTCTGAAGGAACTGTTTAATATATTCCTAAACTTAAATATTTATGTTGTATATTTTGTAATGAAAGTATTAAAGTAGAAACAATACAGTTTCCTGGTAGTGCTTGTTTCTCTTCTTGTCTCTGCTGTTCACTGACACCATAAACTTCGGCAAATTTCTAAATTATTTTGGCCCTTCCTTTCATAGTGGGGAAGAAAACTAGCCTGCCCATGTTCCAAGGGTACCATGAAGTTCAAGTAAGATGAGGTGCTTAATAGCACCCTAAGCTTTAAGCCATGGAAATGACAGGGTTGTATATAAAGAAACACTGATTGAGTCTTCACAAAACAAAATGGGGAATCAAGGTTTAAAATATCCGAATAATTGAAATAAACTCTTTTTATTGGTATTATCTAGATGACTGTTTATGCATTCCACTTCTCTCTCTCTCTCTCTATATATATATATACACACACACACACACACACACACACAAACACACACACACACACACAGAGTATTTTAAAATGAAAAATCTAAGAACCACAAAATAATGGAAAATAATCTGCTCTACATTTTTTCATATTTTCTAGCCATATTGGGCTAAAATCACATAATAAGAACATAAAACTGGCTGGCTACCATGGCTCATGCCTGTAATCCCAGCACCTTGGGAGGTGAGGTGGCAAATCACCCGAGGTCAGAAATTTGAGACCATCCTGATGAACATGGAGAAACCCCATCTCTACAAAAAGTACAGAAATTAGCTTGGCATGTTGCCATGTGCCCAACTACACAGGAGGCTGAAGCCGGAGAATCACTTGAACCCAGGAGGTGGAAGTTGTGGTAAGCCGAGATCGCACGATTGCACTACAGCCTGGGTGACAGAGGGAGACCCCTCCATCTCAAAACAAACAAACAAACAAAAACAATAGAGTTAAACACCTATTAGGAAGAGTTCTTCAAACTCTTCCTAATAACCAAAGTTGACATCAAAGATACAAATTATTTTGTTTTTATTTAATCTGAAAATTCATAGGTTAGCTTGTGGGGTTTTTTTGTTGTTGCTTATATTATACATAGGACATATAAGGATAAAGGAGAAAGGTATCTATCTCATTATTAAAAGCGGCATTTTGTAACATACAGAATGCAATAAAAGTCAATTATGTAGTAATTTAAATGGATATGATAAACCACACTTTGATATATCTATGATGGTTACTCTGATTATATAAGCGGTATAAATACATGATTGCAAATACATATTGTATATATATAAATAAAAATATCTCATAAAATGCTAAACAACCATATGGTAAGTTTACAGAACAAACTAAATACTAAAGGATTTTTGGACACATTTCAATAGTGCAAACATGTAAAGGTTGTAGCTTCAAACTAGTTTAAAGCTGCCACAGAGTTTATTAGAAGGACTAAGGGCCAATCTATATAAAGGAAATTGGCTCACAAACCTGAAAAAATATAGTTCTGCATTTAATCTTATGAACTTTATCAATTCAGAGTATTTTTCTGTCTGCTTGAAACTGAAAATACCTAATATGTCTCTCATTACACACAAAAATATTATATGCATAATATACCTCTGCTCTCATTTCCATTAATTAAAATAATGTTAAATTCCCTCTTCTTGTTATTCAGGCTTCTTCAATAAAAAGAAAGCCACCAATTACACAACAAAGCCATAAAACTAGTGTGCATTTTAATTCACAACCTCACCTTGACTACACCATGTCTGATATGGTCATACTTTTAAAATAGTGATCAGACTCTTTTATTGGCAATGGTGATTACAATTAATTTTCCAAGGATAGAATGATAAGAGGTTCTTTCCTCTTTACTGTACAGCACAAACACAAGCAAGATGGCATTGATTTGTAGAGCTCTAATGACCTGCCATGAAAAATGAACTATGAGAAAAATAAGGTAAGTTTGAAAAGCAAAGGATCTTCGAAAAATACCTATCTACGGATCCCAGCTCTAACACATACTTACTTTGAACAGATTGCTCTGCTAAAGCCTTTCCCTTATAAATGTTTAAGACTTACCAAATTAGATTGAAAGGGATATTTGCCCATTTTTTTCAGGTAATTGAATCAATGAAGAAAATTAGTGCAAATAAGGAAAAAATTTATTTTATTTACATAATAAACAGAAATATTCCAAATATCCACAGACATTTCCCTTTCACCTGGCTATAGAAATATCTACTTATCAGCCATTAATACTCATTGTTCTCTAAATGTATAAGCAATTACAACTTATACAATTCAATAATCTTACATAATTGAATCCATCTTAAAATACATTTAATTTTTCAGATAAATATTTGTCTTCATGTCTTACCATATAACTTGCCACATAAGTCAATGTGTTTCTGTCCTCTGTAAAATTTTACCAAGATGTCTTCAAAGGAGCCACTAAGCTTGGTATAATAATCAAGTATACATTATATTCATTGTGGACATTTCTATTTAAATGTTCTCTGGTCTTAGGTGGGCTGAAAGAATGATTGTACTTATTGAATATTTACTCTAAAAAAGGGGTACCAAATTTTAGTATCTTATGAATCCATTCTTACACATTTAAGTCATTGATAATTTTTAAGAATGAAAAGTTAAAAGCCCCTGCAAGCAATGTGCAATAATGCATCTAATTTAAGAGGGATTAATCATTACCAATTTAGCATCAAAAGAATTGTCAAACAAAAGGAGTTCCATATGGGCCATGTCATGAAAGGCTAGAAAAGATGAGCCATTTACCTCCTCCCTTCTCCAACTACAGAGGAAAAGAAGAATAAGTAAATCAATTTGAGTCTCTAAAGAACATGTGGATTTCTTTAAGAATCATGCCTCTCTAAGTAGAATCCACACTATCAGAGTCACTAAGAAACATGGGAAATCATCTATAAACCATGTTTTCACCACAGAGCATTGAAAAACCACTTTCAAACATGTCCATTCTGGTATTCACATGTGCTCTCTTTTGGAATTTACAGGATTATTTGATCTACTCCAGCATTGCCTCTGGGCATGGAAAAGTTCTATTCCCTCTTACTTTCTTTTCACTTTCCTCTTTCCTTCCCCGACAAAGAATGTTCTGGGCTAGAGTTAAAACACTTTTACACACAAGTGGACAAGCACAAAAGGGAAAAGACACAGAAAGGGAGAATTATAGACCCTGGAAATGTGATGAGTAAGGTAAGTGACTAGAGTCAGATATGGCTGGGTTTCAAACACCTTCTGAGTCACTTAGTAGCTATGTGATACTGGGTAGATGATTGAATCTAGCTTAATCTCAATTAATTGTCTAGTCTACAAAGTCGGTTAGTATACCTACCTCTTATAGTCACTAAAAAGTTCAGGAGTGTTTAATCTTTTGGCCTCCCTAGGCCACACTGGAAGAATTGTCTTGGGCCATGCATAAAATATACTAACACTAACAATACCCGATGAGCTTTAAAAAAAAAAGAAAAGAAAAAGGTCCATGCATAAATCTCATAATGTTTTAAGGAAATTTACAAATTTGTGTTGGATTACATACAAAGCTGTACTGGGTCATATGCAAAGCCATCCTGTGCCACATGTGACCTGCAGATCCCAGGTTGGACAAGCTATGTTTAGATTATAATTAAATCCCTGACACATAGTAGGTTTTTATAGGAAGTATTAATATTAGTCTACTATGAACTGTCTTGTGGAAGGGGTAGTAAAAGCACGAGGACAAAGATGTATCTACTAATAAAACAAACCACAACTATAGCTTAATTGTAATACAAAACAAAATGTTACATAATAAAACTAAACTCACCCATATAATTTACTTAAGAGTTCAAATACAATGTTTGAAATTCTTAATTTATTATAGTGGGTATGGATTAGAAAGTAGATATTCCTGTATTTGTAAAACATTTTCATGTCTAGGAAATAAAAAAGAATCATTATAAAGAAGAATCATAAAAGTAAATAATTTAAAATCATTACTTTATTGATACCTATTTCATTTTATGCCACAGCTCTATGCTAATAAAGTCCTTGGAAAACTTTAATTCATGAAAGATTTAATTCTCTCGTGAATTAAACAGGTTGTCTAGATGTGGCAGATAAAAGTGTTCTATAGGCCGGGCATGGTGGTTTACACCTGTAATCCCACCACTTTGGGAGGTCAAGATGGGTGGATCACAAGGTCAGGAGTTCAAGGCCAGCCTGGCCAAGATGTTGAAACCCCATCTCTACTAAAAATACAAAAATTAGCTGGGCACAGTGGCAGGCCCCTGTAATCCCAGCTACTCGGGAGGCTGAGGCAGGAGAATTGCTTGAACCCAGGGGGCAGAGGTTGCAGTGAGCTAAGACTGAACCACTGCACTCTAGCCTGGGCGACAGAGTGAGACTGTGTCTCAAAAAAAAAAAAAAAAGTTTTCTATAATGATATGTGATCACAGAAAGCAGAGAAAGGGGGAAGAACAGACAAAGAAGGATTAAAGTAGACATGCTGCAATGTTAAGGTACTGAAATATAAACAGCCTGAAGCTTCATTATTCTCAATTATACCTGTCAGTTTGATATTTCAGATTGTTGATAGAAAACTCAATTCAAAGCGACTTAATCAAATAAGTTGCTCAAATAAGTACATTACTGAAAAGTTGTGAGCTAGGTTTCAAATGGAATGAGATAAAGGTTCTAGGTCCACAATGCCGACATTTCTCTTTTGCCTTCATATATGAGCTATGTTTTCAGGTTGGTTTCAATCAGATTCACAGTATGGCTGCCATCCACAGCTGAGTTCATGGCTCCTCATTTACATCCAAGAGACACAGAGAAGCTGCTTTATCTCATAGCAATCTAAAAAAGTCTCAAGGCTTGTGTTGATTGTACTAGCACTGTGATAATTCCTATAGCCGAGTAAATGCCATATACTGATTGCTTTAAGTCTGTGTTACTCAAACTAACCTCTTAGGGTCAGAAAAATCAAGATTTATCTATAGAGTTTGGAATGGGATCAACTGCCACTAAATTACATGTCTGATACGCATAAAAGAAGCAGCAACAAGAAGGTGGCAACACAACTAAAGTATCTACTATGTGTAGACATCACAGCTGATATTTTTAATGAAAACTGTAATTTTATGATATAACTAAGAAACCATTTATCACATGGTATGTTTCAACATTTTTTAAACATACCAGATCCATGGCTGGCTTTTAACATTAGACACACATAAGAGGAAAAGTTTTACTATCATGACACAATTTATTTCCTATAAACAAGTAATATGAAGAGTATTATTTGCTTCAATAAATAGCAAATTCATTGGTGATCCTGTTCCAAGGTGTTTCTGAATTTACACAATAGAAAATAAAATCTATCTCGGAATACAAAATATGTGGCTATTTTCATCTCAAATGAAAATAAACCAGCTTTATAAATTTAAAAATGTTAGATCTCAGAATTAAAATTTCTTTAAAAGAATATAAAGAAATTCATAATTGATTAAATAATGATAATTCAAAGAGAATAAAGGAGACAGACAAGTATCTCTAGGCTAGAATATTTTGTCTCTGTCATATAAATTTATATAGCTAACAGAATGTAGAGTGAGGAGAAAGGGGAAAGGGGAATAGGTGAAGCACAAAGAATGAAACTTTATGTATGCCAGCTTTTGAAAAATTATTAATGAAGTCAGGGATTCCAGAATGAAATAAAGAATATGAAAAAAAAACCTATCTTTATTAAAAATGTATTAAGAAACCTAACTGTAGAGGGTAGAGAAAAATGTTGCCAATCTAAGTAACTTTGGCAATGTGTGTCGTCTATAAGACTAAAGGGAAATGCATATAGCACTATATTCTAATTAATAAAAAATATGAATTATCAATTCAGAAACCACTATGTATGTACATTGGAATTAGATAATTAAGTAAAATGGATGAAATATGGTAGGAGCAGCTTTCTCACTGTTGGAGTGGGGTGTTACAAATAATCAAGAGGAAATGGCTAGAGTGACCTACCTGGTAATGGATTCCAGTTGGAGACATCAGTGTGAATTGATGTTTAGCTTAATACAGACAAAGTAAGTTGCATATAGAAATATGTATAGATACATGTATACATATGGGTTAAATATACACACATATCTTTACTTGCTTTGTCCACTGAGAGGGTTTAGACACAATGACACCTCAGTAGCAATGAGTATATCTAGTGCCTAGATCTTGGTTTCTAAAATAATTTTCTAAGAAAAAGAACCAGGAATTCTTGGAGAAATAGCTGATTCTTGGACTGTAGAGGAGCTACATCAAATGAACCTGAAGGATTGTGCTGTGACAGAAAATAAGAAGGTACTCAAATAAAAGTGAAATTATGGGTACATCAAAGAGACACAAGAGCCAACCAAAAGAGTTCCCAATGGTCAAAGCTAGAAAAATCTGAAGCACAACATAAGGTAAGCATTATTGAATTATAACCCAAAGTATTATCAAACTGATACAAATAAATGATTGAGTAAAAAATACATAAGATTAAGAATAGACAAAGGGGAAGAATTCTAAGAATTGATGTAGATACTCTGCTCTCAGTGTGGTGGAGAATAGTTCTCTAGACCTTAAGTGGGGCCTGCACATAATGACTTCCTTCCCAAAAGTGTAGTAAGGAAAAAAAAGAGTATCATTACAGTAGAGAAACCTTAACAACACTGCCTCCACCGGGTTGTCAAGATTAATAACCATGGTGATAAGTCATGTTGATAGTATGTACCCTTAATATGATGTAACAAAAATGAGACTTTATCTCCATGGCCTCTTTCCCAAAATTTATAACTACAGTCTAATCAGGAGAAAAATAAGAGACAGATTCCAGTAGAAGGAATCCATAAAATACCTCTCCCTCAAACTGTCAAGGTCAGGGTGAACAAGGAAACTTTAGGAAACTGCACAGTCAGGGGAAACCAAGGGTGACATTATGACTAAATGTAACATGGTACCCTGGATGGGATCTTGGCACAGAAATAGTAATTAAGGTAGAAAGTATATATATCTGAATGAGGTATGAATTTTAATGAATAATAATGTATTCATATTGGTTCACTAATTGTGCCAAGTATATCATAATACCATAAAATGTTAATAAGGGGAAATGAGTGTGTGAGATATATACGTGTGTGTGTGTGTGTGTGTATATATATATATATATATATAGTATGTAAATATGTATACACATACACATATATAGTATTTTTGTATTTTTCTATAAATCTAAAACTTTTAAAATTAAAAGCTTATTAATTTTAAAGAAGTGCTAATGAACTAGGAAGAGAACAGAACTTATTTAAGTTTATAAAAGCTATCAAGCAAAAGCCTCCATAATATCTATTGGTAAAATGTCAGATTCATTGCATTTAAGACTAATAATGAGACAAAAATGCCTCTGGCTTCAAACCTGCTTCAAGATTGTCCTGGAAGTCCTAGTCAATATATGGCTAGGACTTTAAAAAAATAGATTACATATGATTCACAAAGAAAGAATAAAAATCCTTACTCTCTTAAAAAATATTATTGTTATCAGGAGCCATGTTCAATATTGGAAAAGACAGTTAAGGATTATATCATAAATAGTAGTTAAAAGAGTCATTTTGTTTAGAGTAGCATAAGCCAGCACATAATCACTTGAATTATGAAACTTTTCACATTTAGCAATATATGTGATATATACATATATATATATTGTGTATATATCTATATATTTCACAACATTTAACAATTAATCAGAGCAGTCAATGTTTTCACTCCCCTTAAATGACTAAATTCTATAGTAAGAAAAACTATTCAGGCAAACCCTGGAAAAGCAAGTCGTCGATTTTATTTCATTTTAATTACATTTTATTATTAGATAATTTGTTTTCAATAGAATAGTGTATTTCAAATTTAATTGAATATCTGAGATAAAGAAACATCGTAGTAATTACTGTGTATTTAAAATTAACACACAAGGCAGGGAGCAGTGGCTCACACCTGCAGTCCCAGCACTTTTGGAGGCTGAGGCAGGTGGATCATGAGGTCAGGAGATTGAGACCAGCCTGGCCAACATGGTAAAACCTCGTCTCTACTAAAAATGCAAAAAAAATTAGCTGGATGTGGTGGCACATGTCTGTAGTCCCAGCTACTTGGGAGGCTGAGGCAGGAGAATTGCTTGAACCCAGGAGGTGGAGATTGCAGTGAGTCAAGATCACGCTATGGCACTAAAGCCTGGGAGACAGTGGGAGACTCTGTCCACCCGCAAAAAAAAGATTAACACGCAAAAATACAGTAACATTTGATTTATCAGTATTGTTGAAATAAACTTAACAAAAGTAAATTTTCCAGAAGGAGAAATGTTTTGCTTCAATCACTGATTATTATATTTTAATCACTTTTTAATTTGTTTCTAAAAGGGTAAAAGTCTTCCATATTTCATTAATGAAAGTATTTAGCATGATTTTTTAAATTTTTCCTATATTTCTTTCATTTTTAACATAATTTAACCTTTTCTTTCGTATTCAGGGTCTTTATAGTATCACATCATATACTTTTTTATATATTAAAACTTTTCTATATACAGATTTTTTTTTGCCACCGATTATTCTAAATGACCTCCAGTGGCTATATTTTTATATTAGTGGTGTTTATATGCTTTCCTTGTGGCTAGTTGTTATTTCATTTAATAACATTCAACAAATAATTGTTTTGTGCCCAGAATTTGCCAGAAATGTTCTAGTACTGTGGATACAGCAGTGAATAAAACAGACAAAATCCCTGTTCTTCTAGAGCTCAGATCCAGCAATTTTGTAGTAGTGTCACAATTTGTATTTCTGCTGATTCTCCTTCTCCTCAGCTGCAATATTTTCTATTCATGCAAATTTTGTAAGATTTTTTTAAATGTTGGTGAGAAAATCAGATTATTAACCCTATTTTATCAGTAACCTTAATCTAATATATAAGAAATTCTAAATCAATGGTCTCTGCATAGGGGAAAACAATATGTTTTCTTGAAGCTAAATATTATGTTCATTAATTACTGGACAGTGTCACTGTGTTTTAGATAGAAAAAGAAAATAGAATATGAGTAGGCCAGTATTAAACCTTAAATTGCCAAGTAAACGGGAAAATATGAAGCAATTCAGCTTCTAGGTCAAGTAAAATGCTTTTCTAAAATTTACATCTGCAAGCATTTTCCACATTCTGTTTTCTCATCTGAAGGCTTCTTTTTACAATTTGAAATGTTTTTCTGTTCCTTTAAGACCCAGCACAACTATCACTTGCTATGAAATGCCTTTTCTTGCCTCACCAGGCAAATGCACTGCTCCTTCCTCTGGGCTTTCCTGGACATTGCTATGTACAGTCTTGTAACACATGGCTCACCACCAGTGTTTTATGAACTCCAAGAGAATGGGATGATATGATATTCATGCTTCTATTATCTGGGCATTAAAAAGTCAAGACATAGAATGAATGTGTTTCCAGTATCTTTATGGGAGTAATGCAGCCTGTTGGTGAGGAATATGAGCTCTGAGTGGCTGTACGGCCTTGGGTAAGCCCTTAATATTACCCTACCTCAGTCTTAGATTCCGTAACTCTGAGGCTCCAATTTCAGGGAGTTATTATAATGGAAATAATTTATCTAACATATCTAATAGTTCTTGGGAAAACTTATTAATTTATGAACAACATGTATAAACCATACAAACTTATTGAAACTTATAAACATTCTATTTACATCATGTTTAATTATTTTGTGGATCTATTTAAATTAGAAGCACCTGTTTTGACAGGGAGAATTGGGAAATGACACTCTTTCTCTTCCAAATTTACTCACTTAACAGATAAGATTTACATTTATTCTAAGGCAAAAGTATTAAGAAAGATACCTTTCAAAAGAATTCCTCACCTTAAGATCATACCCTGTTTACTAGAGTGAAGTGAATAACGGAGCACATTTACTCCCTATATCAAATAAAAGCACAACGAATTAATGGGAACATGTTTTTGTTATCTGAAAACTGATACATCTCTAAACACCATTTTGCTTATGAAGGACCTAATGAAGAAGCAAGCCCTTCAATACAGAATCGATCATGTTAGCTAATGGAGCAAATTTTAAAAACCAAACACCTTTAGTCATGAAGTTAATGCTTAAATATTGGGTATGGAGGTTTAATATTCTTGTGTCAAAACTTCTCTTCAAATACTGTGAAACTGTGCTGCTGAAGTGTTGAAAGCTCTTCATTTTGAAATCATAAATTATAAAAGCTTTTAATTTATTGTTGAATTCAGTGTGCCAGTTAAATTTATCATACACTCTAAAAACAGAGAAGTAATGGTTTGCAGTTGCACCTTCCCAGATAAAGAAGTGGATTTTCTGGCAAGAACCAAAAGTTGATATCCCATCCATCCTGCTCAGGTTGAATCAGCCAGGATGAGCAAAAGCTGCCTGGAACTCAGCTTTTAAAACAATGTGTCAATATAATAATGTCTTCCATCATGATGTTTCCTATCAGAATAAAAAGCTGATTTCCAAAGAATAATTGATCCCAGCATTGCGAGGTGCAAGTCAGTCAAAACTTGTCTGATCTTTTTAATACAAAAATCACTATGTGTCAAGAACTCAAGTCCAGTTGTCTAGGGCTTTACAATAATGTGAAAAATATGCTGTAGCAGTTGTTTTATAGTCTTAGCCTCTGATTGGCTGGCTGAGAATTTGGAAATCCCTCATCATGTTCATCTGCTCCTAGTATACCATTGCGGTCTCAATAATCTGGAGCTCTCTGCAACTTGCCAGCCAATTCGCGCTCAGGGAGATTGATGCATTTGATGAAATTTGTGTAGAGAAAAACCCCAGCACCACATCTCCCTCCTGAAAATCCCCAGAAGAGTAAATACTTTTCAACAATTGCCTATTTCTCCTCAATAGGCAGTTTGGGCAAACACGTGTAGGAACACTGATGATGAACAAGCATTGTCGTTCTGGGGTGGAGAGACTTGAGGATGGGTATGGGGCTCTCATGAACCGCCAAAGGTGGCAGCTTCACTACTCAGTTGCGGGAACATTTAAAGAATATTGGAAGAAGACAGAAATAACAGAATGAGTAGCAAAGGAAGTATGAAAGATTGACCAAGTTGATTTTCCAATATTAAATTAAATATTTATAATTAAAACTTTTGATGTTATTTAATTGTACTGAAGGAAATTTTTAAGTTAAATATAGTTTAAAATATAGGTAGGCCTAGGTAGAAAATCTAAAAATTATATTGCCTTTACAGTTTAATTCTTCCCCCAAACAATAGAACTAATTGCAGCATAAAAGCTCCATTTGAATCCAACTTTTTTCTCTTTTCATTAATTTGGCAACAGCTGAAAAACCACCTTTATTTTCCACACTGTACCAGAATATGTGTCACTATGTACAAATTAACCAAATTATTTTAAACTGACAGAATAAGCTCTGAACCCTAATAATAAAGAGTAGTTTTAAATGCTATTAGCATTCAAATGTACAGCACATGCTATTTATAAATCAAGAACACATCTTTTCTATGTTGTAATCTGTATTTTTAAAATAATATTTTGCAAGTTTCTCCTATTGCTACAATATTACTAATAAAACAAACTGGATAATTTCCTTCCTGGGGCCTAGGTTATTATAGTAAATGTATCAAGTGAAAATACTTTTGAAGACAGACTTATAATAAAACACAGAGACATACATATAAAACAGGGCATTTGAATTACATTAAAAAACAAACAGAAGAACTCTCTAGTCTAGAAATTATTTTTGTAAGAGGAATCAGGGACTTCTTGAAAACCTCAGAAAGGCGCAGACAAGAGTTTTGATTGTCTTGAACATTTGCTGTACACTCTCCAAAATGTACTTAGATAGCATCACCACCCAACTGTATTTACATATCATTGTAAATTTTATTTTTTCCGATTACTCAGAAAAAAATTCGACTATCTATGAACCCAGAGCATGCCATTTGAAATTTTAAAAATGCAATATGTACACATTCACAAAGATCCATCTATAAAATGAATTCAAATTATCAAATATTAATGGAGTCTCCTACATGTGCAAAGCACAGTTTAAGTCATCTTGTCCTATGGGGCTTATCTGGCACTAGCAGGGTCTGGTGGTTCAGTCGAATCATCCCAGGCATTTGACTTGGCACTATAAGAAAATCCTTATATCAAGACTTATCAGTGAAACCATTACATCATGAGGAGAGAGTTTTAAAATACACATGCTAATTTAGCACCTTATACTTTTCCTAAAGCAGCAGTCAAGAAAAGCTTCAGCTTTACGTACACTATTATGTCAACCAGGATCTCACTCTGTCACCTAGGCTGGAGTGCAGTGGCACGATCATGGCTCACTGCAGCCTCAACCTCTCAGACTCAAGCAATTTTCCCATCCCAGCCTCCTGAGTAGCTGGGCCCACAGGTACAAACAACCAGCCCTGGCTATTTTTTCTGTAGAGGTGAGGTCTCATTATGTTGTCCAGGCTGGCCTTGAACTCCTGTACTCAAGTGATTCTCATGCCTCAGCCTCCTGAAGTGCTAGCATTAGAGGGGTGAACAACCACACCTGGCTAAACATAAGATTGGTATTTGTACCATTTTTATTTGGGTCCATACTGCAATAATTTTTTTCTTAATTTATTTCCTTCATGGAATGTGAAAATATCCAACTGAATTGATTAACATTGCATTTAGAGGCTAGAAAATGCATGCTCCAGTTGTACTGGGACTGAGGCAAAGAAGTGAAAATGGGCAATTTATCAAAGGATCAGCTGCAGAGTACTATAATTACAGATAAATATTCAGATAAAGTTGAAACTAACTGACTCACCTCTAAAGTATGGTTAAGAGACACTTCAAATGCTCCCTTTCTAACAGATAGCTCAATCTTGTTCATAGAAAGAGCATGTACAAAAAGTCATCACCAGTTTTTTACAAAATTCAACATACCCTTAACCATATGAAGCAACAATTGCACTCTCTGTTATTTACCAAAAGGAACAGTAAATTTATGTCCCTACTAAAACCTACACATGGATGTTTATAGCAGTTTCATTCATAACTGCCAAACCCTGGATTGAACCAAGGTGTTATTCAGTAGGTGAATGAATAAATAAACTGTGATACATGCAGGAAATGGAACATTATTTAGTGCTAAAAAGAAATGAGCTATCAAGCCATAAAAATACATGAGGAAACTCAGATGTAATTACTATGGGTAAGAAGTCAATCTCAAAGGCTACATATCATACAATTCCAACTATGTGACCTTCTTGAAAGGGCAAAATTATTGGCACATAAAAAGATCAAAGGTTGCCAAGAAGAAGGGAGGGATGAATAGGTGGAGCACAGATTGTTTTGAAGTCAGTGAAACTACCTGTATGATACCATAATGGTAGATATGTTATACATTTGTTTAAATCCATAGAATGTACAACATCATAATTTAAACTATGGACTCTGGGTGATAATAATGTGTCAATGCAGGTTCATGTATTGATAATTGATAATGGGGGAGGCTACACATGTTGGGGGGAGGGGATATCTGGGAAATCTCTGTATCTTCCTCTCAATTTTGTTGTGAGTCTAAAACTACTATTCAAAAAATGAAGTTCATTGAAAACAATAAAGTATTTATAGCTTTTAATAGTAATTTAAAGCCACTTTCTAAGTAATAATGTAGTAAACTATATAAATAGAACAGGTGAAGTCCATAGAATCATTCAGGCTTAGAGCTTCCATTTTGTATCCTTGCTGTTGTTCTTATTTTAATGATGAAACATCATATTAGTAATAATAATATTGATTTATATAATATTTCACACTTTTCAAAGTGATCATTGAAACAGTATTCTATCAGAACAATAAAATAAATTTAGAAATATTAAAGTGCATTTATTTTATATATGTATAAATTTTTTTCAAAGTATTACTATATTATGGTATAGAGTAGTATTTTATACACTAGTTCATTTTATATTAAAAACATTTATGTACAACTGTTGAGAAACTGCTGCAGAGATAGTTCCAACTTAAATTAGAAAATATTTTCTCTGCAGAAAATAGTAAAAATTATAACATTTACCAAGCTAGCCCAACAAGTTTATGTAAACCAAATAGCAGCTAAATACATTACACATTTATAAATACAGGTTGAATTCTGGGATCCAGGAGAAATGTTTTAAGTTATGTGAAGAGAAGTTTCTATTACTCTTCCCTCTTACTCTTAATTTATGTCTCATTGTTTTTTTTATGCTAAATCCATAATCCACAACAAGGTTTTAGCTGTTCTTTTCTAAAGGATGGGTACCATATCCTTTTAATCAACTTGTTAGGGTACCCGTGCCTATCCAAATAATGAAATAGTTCAGTTGTTATTAAAGCAGTTATAGCAAAACTAGAATCTAATAAATTATACTGTCACCTACTACCCATGGCTTGATGGGAAACCATGAGGAAGAAGGGTAAAGTGATAAAACTGGCAATTGGATCAAGGAATGAGAGCAAAGAGAATTCTGAGGCCAGAGGGCAAGAAATATCTAGTAAGAAGATTTAAGGACAGAGCTGAAGTTCAAATAGAAAAAGGATGTTGCCTCAGGATCAGGAGCTGAGCTGGCTATCTGAGCCCCTAGGACATGTGATCAAATAAGGGGCAGTTACAGATAAAGACTGGATTAAGCAAGAGTAACCAAGACCCAGAAAGATTCTAGGTGTTCACCATAATTAAGTGAAAACAAGACACACCATGAGACCTTACATTTCCTAGCATAGTATGTTGCAGGATTCCCAGTACAAAAAGAATCTCTGGAAATTAAGGTGAGAAGATAATGAGACTCTTAAGTTCCTGTGCTACGTAGAATGTTTTCCAAAGAAATACTATCTGAGAAATCAGGCAGAGTTACCTGGCCAGGGACTACATCAAGTTCTTCAGTTCCCTCAACCCAACTTAGTCACACACAATTTCTCTTAAAAGGAAGGCTGCAAGCAACTAAAACAAACTTCAATAGAGATTCAGTTTAACAAACAGATCCTATACTGTGGCTTTAGGAAGTAGGCAAATTTTTATGACAGCAACTCACAGATCTTGAGCTCTCTGAGTCAATTCAGTTAAATAATAATAAAAGAGGGAAAAGCTTGAGAAAAATTTAAGTTTACGTATTCTAATATTGCTGTATTCTGCTCTTCTTTTACTTATTGTATCTAAGATGTAAAACAGTGTTTTGATATACATATATATAATAAAATGATTACTACAACCAAGAAAATTAACATATTTATAATCTCATATAATTACCTTTTTTAAAATTGTAAGAGTACCTGAAATCTGCTCACTTACCAAATTTGCAGTACACAATACATTATTAACTGTAGTCATCATGTCGTATATTAGACCTCTAGACATGCTATATAACTGCATTTCATACCCCTTAACAAACATCTCTCCATTTCCTCCAACTCCCAGTTACAGATAACCACCATTCTACTCTCTGTTTGTAGATATTTGACTTTTTTAGATTTTAGATATAATTAAGATCCTGTACTATATGTATTTCTGTGCCTGGTTTATTTCACTAAGCAAAATGACCTCCAGGTTTATTCATATTGTTGCAAATGACAGAATCTTTCTCTTTTTTAGATCTGAATGATATTCCATTGTATACATACATACCATCATTTCTTTATCCATTCATCCATTTATTAATACCTAGGTGTTTCCATAGCTTAGCATTGTGAATAATGCTTCAATAAACAGGAGTGCAGGCATCTACTCTAGGTGCATACACCTAGAAGAGATATGGCGGATCATATAGTAGTTTTATTTTTAATTTTTTGAGAAACCTCCATATCATTTTCCATAATGGGTCTATCAATTACTTTCCTACCAACAATATATAATAGTTCCCTTTTCTCCACACCCTATCCAACACTTACCTCCTGATTTTTGATAGTAGCCAAGTGTGAGGTGACAACTCATTGCGGTGTTGATATACATTTTTCTGCTGATTAGTAATGTGGAGCACTGTTTCATATACCCATTGGTCATTTTATATCTTCTGTGGAAAAAATGTTTCTTTAAGTCCTTAGCCAATTTTTTAATTGGGTCATTTGTTTGTGTGGGTGTGTTTTCTTTTGGTATGTTTTTCACCTTTTGCTATTGAGTTGAATTGCTTATATATTATGAGTATTAACCCTATCAGATATATGGCTTGCAAATATTTTCTCTCCATACATAGATTGCCTTTTGATTTTATTAATTGCTTCATTTGCTGTGCAGAAGATTCTGATGAATGCAGGTGATCTTTGAACAAAGGAGGAGTTAAAGATGCTGCCTCATATATAAACATCTGCATATAACTTTGACTCCTCCAAAACTTAACTATTAGTAGCCTGTTGTTGACTAGAAGCCTTATTGACAATATAGTCAGTTAACACATATTTTGTATGTTGTATACATTATATACTCTGGATTTATAAGAAAGTAAGCCAGAGTAAAAGAGTTATTAGGAAAATCATTTGGAAGATAAAATTACAGTATTTATTCATTGTAAATTTATGTCTCCTGTTTACAAGACTAATTGTCTGCCTGAAATGGCTGGCCACCATATTCACAAACTTCAATCTGTGGTAGGTATGAGGCAATTCAACTTTTTTGTAATCTCATGAGTTTTCTCTGCTTCTTGGGAGAACTCCCAACATCATTGGTGGCACTTCACATGAATCCCATAGTGTTATTCAAGTCTATTGCATTAAACATGATGAAAACTACATGAGAAATTCGAGATCGCTTTTTCTTGTGATACAAAATTTGTACAATGGTACATAACAATTATCCAAAGACTATTATTTGTTAGGTACTGCTTAAAGCCATTTGTATAGATTATATCATACAGTTTTCATTAGAGCTCTTGCAGTTAATCTCTTAAGCTTCACTTTACATGAAGAACATGAGCCATCAAAAAGATATACAATTTGCTGGAGATAATTTACAAGTGATGAAGCAAAATTAAAAATTAAAGTCTTATACTAAAGTATTCTTTCTTATCCTATTCATTGCTTCTTTAGAACAAAATAAGATGATGTATATCTTGACAACACTCTTACAAAGTAGAATTAACAAAGAAAAATAATAAAATATGGTAAGTGCTGCTAGATAGATATACACAAGTTGTCTTGTGAGGGCCTAGGAAGTTGCAAAGTTATAAAAGACATCACAGAGAAGCCAATTCTTTCCTTTTCTTTACTTCATACTTTTTTTTAAAATTTGAGACAGAGTATTGCTCTGTTGCCCAGGCTAGTGTGCAGTGGTACAATCTCAGTTCACTATAGCCTCTGCCTCCTGGGTTCAAGCGATTCTCCTGCTTCAGCTTCCCAGGTAGCTGGGATTACAGACATGCCCACCACACCCAGCTGTTTTTAATGTTTTTAGTAGAGACAGGGCTTCACCATGTTGGCCAGGCTAGTCACAAACAGGGAAAGCCAATTCCTGAAGCAAGTTTTGAAAGACGTATCAAGTATACCAAGAAACATGATATACATTCCATGATTTAAATATATAAGGAGGAATAAAAGGGTATTTATGGTAAATAGACGCTAGATTATAAAATACTATTACAGGTTCAAGCAGATGTGTTTTAATGCACACTGGTCTTTTGTTACAAAAATTATGAAGAAATTTGTATGAATCGTATTCATTTACTCTCTCCAGAACTCACTTCCTGGATAAAAACTTGAAATGTGATACAACTATACCATACTTTTTAAACATACACATTTTCTTACTTTATTTTATAACAACTTGTTGGCATGTAAATTACTATTAAACCATTTTACAGATAAGAAAAATGAAGATTTGAAACTTTGTCACTTTCCCAACACCACAGAGCTTGCAGTTTGACTGTCACCAAGTGTGTGCTCTTCACCAATGTGCCAGGAAACACAAGAACATGTGTCTGTGTTTAAGTCATTGCAAAGGTTGGGCTATGTAGTCCTCCCACTAAGTCTAAAAGCAAATTAGAGGAATTCTCTATTCCCATGTGAGCAGTCTTGTGGTTCATGGGTCAGCAAGCTATAAGCCAGGGGCCAAATTCACCCAGCAGGTGTTTTAGTAAATAAAGGGTTTTGTTTTTTTTTTTAGAACACAGCCATGCTCGGTCTTTCACATAAGGCCTATGGCTACTTTTACACTACAAAAGCAGAGTTAAATAGTTGCAACACACACTGTCTGGCCCACAAAGTCTAAAATACTACCTGACTCTTTGCAGAAAATATTAACTCACCTCTAAATTTGTTGATTGGCAAATATAGAAAAGTGGTGCTAAAAAAGTGTTTTGGATGAGGATGGGAGTGCATCTTTTGCCATGTAACACTTATAAATAGAAAGCATAACAGGAAGAATGGGATTCCTATAACAGATCTGCATGAGCAAGAGAATTAGGAAGGATGGAAAGTGGGGGTATGGTGCACAGCTCACCCACAGAGCACTCACAAGAACACCTTAAACAGGTCACATTGTCTATTGGCCTGTAATCTACTGAATTTAATGAAGATTTTCATATGATTCTGTTGACCAGCCATGTGCATGTAAACCTATGAGATCCTTCTGCAAAAAACCATACAGTTATTGTTCTGTAAAGTGATTCACACTTTCTATATAGACTTTAATTGTAGAGAGCATCAGGAAAGGAAGTCCCATGCCCCTAGAAAGCTGATTATCCTCCAATTTTAAATGAGAAAGCAGACTTGTCTGAAAATGTTTCCAGTATGTTTAGAATGATGTCACTCTTTATCGTTAATGCAATCAGGTGCTTTTTGATCACCTAGTCATTCATTTGCACAGCAGTTAGGCCCTAGAAGTAACTCTAAAGGTGAAAGCCCGCTGGAACATTGATTTGCCCTAATGCAGTATATTTGTATAATAGGGTTAAAATATTTCCATCTCAAGATTGGACCTCAGCTTAGATAATGAGTCTGCATGTGCGTGGATTTCCCCCACACGCACTCATACACACTATCACACATACCAAGAAGTTCCTCAGAAGTTGTTGGCAGCCTACATTACTGGCATATTTCCAGTGAATTAACAAAAGCAGAAACATTTCTGGTTGATGATACAGTTTCTTACAAATCACTTCCCAGCCTTTCCTTCAGTCACTATTTCTTAAAACATGAAAAAAGAAAAGGTACTTTTAATTTGAAAAGTGGCCTGTAAACTTCATATGGGAGGAAGGGAGAATTTGCCAAAGTGATTAAGTCCATGTGTGAATGACTAAGTGAAAGCTTCGGGCATTCTGTCTTACGTTATTTTCACATTGCTTTTTTTTTTTTTTCCAATTTACACAACTATGTGGGTGGCCACATGTCTATTTGTTTGCCTTGTTTTTCAACAAGTGAAACTAGAGGTTGAGAAAGGGAGGCTATAGGGTCATGATTTTTAACTCATAGAAGTCATGGTTTTATTATTTTCAGATTGAGCCGATGTGCAACTGAACAAGTTATCTCATTAGCAGAGCCCAGAAACAGATGGCAGTTGTGCATATGAAGTTACTTTTGTGCTGCTTACATACTTGAGAACATTCTTATCTTTCATTTTGCTTATACAGTGAGTGGTACACCCCCCACTTACAGAGCTGGCATAATAAGACAGAGTTGGAATACCAATCTTTAGATAAGAATTTTACAAAGAGAAAAACACCCATATCATTTTGGCGTTTGTCATATTGATGCTAAAAATAAGCAATCCTCCTTAATATACCCTGCTAACCTTCTATGATGTATTTGGTAATGGAAACTGACCCTAAGAACTCTACAATTGGCTCAAAATGTATGGTAAATTCTTAATCTAGTATTCAAAGTGAGCATGTTCCTTACTTTAAAGGTTATATATTAATAGATTTTTACATTACTTTAATAATACATGCTGGCAAGGAATTCCAACCATGCATTTCCCCTCTTTTACTCAGCCTAACTTCACTTATTATATAACAAGGTGACTAAAGTTAATGACAATACACTGAATTCTTAAAAAATGTAAAGAGAATGAATGTTATGTGCTTTCACCACAAAAATGATAACTATGAGAGGTAATGCATTTGTTAATTAGCTAGATTTAACCACTTCACAGTGTGTGTGTTTGTGTGTATGTATGTGTGTGTATTATAATATACATTTCAAAACATTATAGAATAAAACGTTATCTGCCCATAACCAAAAATGTAAGATATTAAAGTGGTATCGAGAACACCATGCAAAAATAAAAGCCTGGCCTCCCACAATATATAAATGGTAGTATGTAATTTATCTCAATACAGTATTTTCTTTCGCAGATACATGATTTTTCACATCCTAGTTGGCAGCAGTTCTCACAACTTCTCTACAGGAACAGCATCATGATCAATTCTACCAAGAGCACCCTTTTGTTATTTTTCCTTTCATTTTTCCTTCATTTTGCCTCATGACTTTCATCTCCCTTCATGCATACATAGATTTCAAATATGCCTTATCTATTTTCTTGTCCATTCATGCACCATTATAAAGCATAGGTTTCTTATGTGCTTTTAGTTGTTCATAACATTTTTGTATATATACCCACCATATATAATCTATGTGTTCACATAACAGTAAACACTTGGTTACTGCTAACTTCTCTCACTATCACAAAACACTGCATGAACATGCTCATGGTTTTGACTTTATGGACCTGTACAAGAAATTTTTAATATCATATGTTTAGTATTTCCATATAAACACATAATTTCATTAAGTACTATCAAATGCTTCCCAAAATGACTATACTGCTTTATACTGCTTCCAGTAGTATTTCATGAAGTTTCTTGTTTCCACACATCCACATATGTCCATGTTTGCCAATCTGATGGATTTAACCTGGCAAAAAAAAAAAATTGCCCCTCTTATGATTACTAGCGGAATTGATAATCTACCATTTTTTACAATTAGTCAATTTCTGTATTGTCTTCTGTGGATTGACCATTCATTCATATATTTTGCCTATATTCTTTTGGAATTTCTTATGTGTTATCAAAAATCAGAATAGGAATGGTCATATTCTTTGACCCAGTATTTCTAGATATTAAATGTATACTTATTTTGAATATTCTCCAGATTTGTCATCTATGTCCTTGAACATATGTGTAACATGGCCAAATCCACCAGTTTTCTTGTAAATTACTGCTAGAGGAGTTTGAGGCTACAGTGAGCTATGTTCATGCCACTGCACTTCAGACTAAACAACAAAAGAGACTCTGTAAACAAAATAGTAAATAAATTATTCCTAGACCAATTTATCTTAAGAAACATTTTCCTCCCTCACAGTAATAGACATTCTCCTATCTGTATATTTATGTATATTTGTGTGTATTTATACACATGTAGATATGTATCTCGTTGTATTACTTTAACATTTAAAACTTAGTTATTTGGATTTCACTCTTTTATATGCTCTGAGGTATGGATTCAACTTTATTTAATAGGCTATTTTTCCCAAGACAATTACACAGAACACCTATGTCTATTATTGCTCATTGATTTATGGTGCTATTATTACCATATATCAGTTTATCCTATACTTATAACTCAATGTGCCAGCTCTGTAATATTTTTATGTCTATTTATCTGTATCTATTTTTTATTCCCACACTATTTTATTTGCTTAGCAAATATAAAAAAGGTAAATAAAACATAAGACTACACCTCAATAAATAAACTTGATTAAGAAATAAAATATTGGAGAGAGATCCAAGATGGCTGATTACTAGCAGCTCAGGATTGTAGCTCCTAGTGAAAGTGCAGAGAACGAGAGGACACCACACTTTCAGATGAATTTTTGTTGCTCACAGACCAGGAGATTCCCAGCAGAGGAGCCCCACGGGTCGCCAGTGCAACTTTTGTGGCTGGCCTGGCGGTTTTGCCGGTGCCCCGGTGCTGCGGTTCTTGGTGCAGAGTAAACGGGTCTGGGTCCCCTTTTAGTCGACCTTTGGAGCTCCGGGAAGGCAGAGTCGCCTATTCAGCTGATGGAAAAACGAACTCAAGAAGGAAGCCAGACTGGAGATTTCCGGGGCAGAAAAGCACCACGCATCTTAACGCCGCTGTTTTGGCTGGCGCAGTGAGTTGCTCAGATTCTGGTGCTGGGAATCAACAAGTTGGACATCCACTCAGAGACCTAATTTGAAAGTTGGTAATTACAAAGACAACAGGTGGATAAATTTACAGTGATGGGAAGAAACCAGCGTAAAAACGCTGAGAATGCCTAAAATCAGAATGCCTCTCCCTCTACAGAGGATCTCAGTTCCTCATCAACAAGGGAACAAGGCCTGATGGAGAACGAGTGCGTTCCATTAACAGATTTAGGCTTCAGAAGGTGGATAATAAGAAACTTCTGTGAGTTAAAAGAACATGTTCTAGCCCAATGTAAAGAAACTAAGAACCTTGAAAAAAAGGTTTGATTAAATCCTAACGAGAATAGACAATCTAGAGAGGAATATAAGTGAATTAACGGAACTGAAGAATACAATACGAGAATGCCATGAAGTATGCACAGGTTTTAACAGTTGAATTGATCAAGCAGGAGAAAGGATATCAGAGGTTGAAGACCAACTTAATGAAATGAGAAGACAAGATTAGGGAAGAAAGAGTAAAAAGGAATGAGCAAATTTCCAAGAAATATGGGACTATGTGAAAAGACCTAATTTACGTTTGATAGGTGTACCTGAATATCATGAAGAGAATGAATCCAAGCTGGAAAATATCCTTCAGGATATTATTCAGGAAAACTTTCCCAACCTAGTAAGGCAGGAAAATACTCAACTTCAGGTAATACAGAGAACACCACAAAGATATTCCTCAAGTAGAGGAACCCCAAGACACATAATCATTAGATTCACCAGGATTGAAATAAAGGAGAAAATTCTAAGGGCAGCTAGAGAGAAAGGTCAGGTTACCCATAAAGGGAAGCCTAACAGACTCACAGCAGATCTCTCAACTGAAACCCTACAAAGTAGAAGAGAGTGGGGGGTCAATATTCAATATCCTCAAAGAATTTGCAATCCAGAATCTCATATCCAGCCAAATGAAACTTCATAAATGAAGGAAAAATAAAATTTTTCATGAACAAGCAAGCACTCAGAGATTTCATCACCACCAGGCCTGCTTTACAAGAGCTCCTGAAAGAGGCTCTACACACAGAAAGGAACAACCAGTATCAGTCATCCCAAAAACCTACCAAAAGGTAAAGAATATCTCCATAATGAAGAATCTATATCAACTAATGAGCAAAATAGCCAGCTAGCATTAAACGACAATATTAAACTCACAAATATCAATATTAATCCTAAATTTAAATGGATTAAATGCCCCGATCAAAGACACGTACAGGCAAATTGAATAAAAAGTCAAAACCCATTAGTTCACTGTATCCAGATCCATCTCATAAGCAAGGACACACAAAGACTCAAAACATAGGGTTGGTGAAAGACTTACCAATCAAATGGAGAGCAAAAAAAGGGAAAAAAAAAAAAAAAAAAAAAACAGGAGTTGTAACTTTCATCTCTGACAAAAGAGACTTTAATAGTAACAAAGACTAAAAGAAACAAAGAAGGACATTACATAATGGTAAAAGGATCAATGCAACAACAGGAGTCAATGATCATAAATATATATGCACCCAATATAGGAACACCCAGATACATAAGACAAGTTCTTAATGACTTATAAAGAGACTTGGACTCCCGCACAATAATAGCTGGAGACTTTGACATCACGTTGTTAATATTCGACGGATCAACGAGATAGAAAATTAACAGGGACTTCTATGATTTGAACTCAGACCTGGAACAAGTAAACTTAATAAACATTTACAGAACTCTCCACCCCAAATTCACAAAACATACATTCTTCTTAGTACCACATCACACCTATTCTAAAAGTGACTACATTATTGGAAGTAAATCACTCCTCAATAATTGCATAGCATTTCACAGGTTTAAATGAAATATTGGTTGGCTGCTTGTTTGTTATTTTCCTCCCTTATTCCTTCCTGTCTCCATTGTTAAGCACAATTATTGGCATAAAAGAGGTTTTTAATACCCATTTTTAGACTGCATTCTAGCCTGGGCAATAAAGCAAGACTCCCGTTCTCTCTCCCTCTTTCTTTTCCTCTTTCTTTCTCTTTTTCATTCTTTTTTTTTTCTTTCTTTCTTTCTTTTTTTATTTTTTCCCTTAAGAAAAAAAAAAAAAGAAAAAAGAAAATTCTGAATTCAGAAAGGTGAGTCTCTTTCTTTCAAAAAAAAAAGAAAGAAAATATTGCTAGCATCTGTCCTAATCAATACACCATGCCTTCTGTCCAAAAATGATGACTCTCCTGATCTTTAACACTATGATTATTTTGATATGCATTAGTTAACCATCAGACATCTGATAAGTTTTAAATACTGTTTGGTTATTTATTTATAGCTTAATTATTTTATGGTAGAGAACACACCATGTATGATTTCACTCTTTTGAAATTTGTAGACACATGCTCTATCCCATACAACAGGTCAATTTTTTAAAGGTTTTATGTATATTTTAAAATGATGTCTTCTACTGTTTGTCTCTCTGGTGGTTCAATCTTCTGTATGCTTCTTTGGCTTAATGACTTTTTTTCTTGTTTTATAAATTTCCAGGAGTGTATTAAAATTTCTCATTAAATACCTGGTATTGTCATTTTCTCATTTCAAATCCTCCTATTTTTCCAAAATTAAAGGGTATGTTATTTTTATATATAATTTGAATGTATACATCTTCCTGGAAACCTATCTTTTAATCTTATTGGCAAATATTTAACTCACTGCTAAAATTTGGGTTACGTTTTCCATCTTATTATTGCTTTCTACTTACTCTTCCCATCCTGTGTTTGCTTTTCTCTCTTTTTACATAGTAGTTTATTTTGGGTTGAATGAGCATTCTCTGTTACTCTATTACTCTTCTCCTTTGTTTCTTTTACAGTTACTCTAGAGAGCATAACGTGAATCCCTCTATGTATACACTCATAAGTGAACATCCGTGATGACTAAAAAAAGCACCTTATTTTCTCTAGGAAAATGTGAGGATCTTAGAATGCCTTAGCTCTATTACTGCCCCCTCCTCTTGACTTACATGCTATTGTTGCCATGTACTTTAACTGCAAAAAATATTTTAAATCTGTGAGCCATTTGTATTGTTTTTAGTGTAGTCAAAATTCATTGAGATTTATCCACACATTTAACTTTCTGCTGTTCATCATTATATCCTAATTTTTGAGGTTCCAACTAGGATTATGTTTCTTCTCATTGAAAGACCACATACTATCATTTTCTTTGCTGCAGATTTAATAACATTAAATTCTCTTATTTTCTGTTTGTTTAAAAAAAAAAAAAACGTTTGGAAGACAGAGGTGGGCAGATCGCTTGAGCCCCAGAGTTCAAGATCAGCCTGAGAATATGATGAAACACTGTCTGTACCAAAAACACAAAAATTAACCGGACATGGTGGTGCGTTCCTGTAATCTCAGCTACTCTGGAAACTGAGGCAAAAGGATCACTTGAACCCAGGAGGCTGAGGTTGCAGTGAGCTGAGATCATGCCACTGGACTCCAGCCTGCATAACAGAGCAAGACCCTGTCTCAAAAATAAAAAAAAATTTAAAAATATTAAGAAAAGGAAAAAAGAAAAAGGTAAAAGAGCATCAATCTTACTTGAAAAATCCACTACAAGATCATTTCTCTTGACTTTATCAGAAAGATAAGTCACAGAAATTAAGTCAGGAAGGGCAGTTTCCTCCAAGAAGAAGCAGAAAGAAAACACTGGCTTACCTATGGGAAAGCATAGGAAGAAGAGCTGAGGCTGCCATACAAATGCGTAAGCAAAGGAGGAGATCCAAGAAACTTTCTCTCAGCGGTACAAGTATGCAACAGAGGAACAATCACTACTGTGGGAAGAAACATATCACTTGCTCTTACCCAAGCTCACCACATAAAAGGAACGAAAGTCCCAAACTGCTAGGGAAGAACAGCAATCCCTCTCTCTCCCATGGCACAGATAAAAATTCATTAGGTCTGAAGAAAAGTAGAAAAGTACTGTTTTTATTTCACATTTATTTTCTTGAAGGATTTTTAAAATAATCAGTTGACATTTATTTTCTTTCATTTCTTTAATAATTCTGTTATTTCTGTCTTATTTTTGCTGTCTTATTTCTTATTTATGCTTCTTTGAAAGCAATCTCTCTTTTAAATCTTCTAAATTTATTGTTGTCTTTGGTTTTCAACAGTTTTGCTGCAATGTTGAGGTCTCATTTTATCTATAATTATTATGTTTGAAATGTGTATTGCTTTTGAACTTATAGTTTTATGGCTTTTATCAATTTTTGAAATTTTTCAGACATTTCAATTTAAATGTTGCTTCTGTCCCATTCCATAGTTTACTTCTGAAATCTCAAATATAAATATGTTAGACCTTATTGTTCTGTCTTTATTTCTCTTGTTTGTCTTCTGTCCTTCCTGAATTTATGTCTCTCTATGGTTTTTCCGGATTATTTTCTTCTCTGATGTTTTGCAACTTTGCATTCTTTCTTTATCAACATGTATTTTGTTGTAAAGCCCATTCAGTGAGCACTTAGATTTGGTTCACAGTATGCAAACTCACTTTGTCAGGGTCATCAAAGGCTTTCCCTTTGCTTAATACAGCACTCACTCTTCATTTATCATCATATTGGACCTATAATCAGCAAGTTCTATGCCTGATCACCCAATCCCAATAGAAAATATTAACTTTTTTCGCATAATCTCCTTGATATCCTATTTTTATTGCTTTTTAAAAATGTAATTCTAGTAAACCTTGGCAGAGTTTAGCGGCAATTTCCATTCTTCTGTTGAAACCCTGCTAATAAGGTATTATTTTCATTACCTTCAATTGCATTGAAATCTGATTTGACTATAAAAAGTTCAAATCCATGGGGCATTTCTACTATATTTATATATTTTTTAAAAAGCAAAATATTTATATTAAAATGTTATGGAGTTGACTTCTGTGTATTTCAGGAAGAGTCACATTGTCTACCAAATTCACATGATATAAACTCAAAGCTTAAAAAGTACTTACCTACTGAACTACTTAATGAAAAAAACAAAATTTTGTATTTTGTGGCTTTTGCCATATGGAATAAATCAGGATTAAAACATAAACTAAAAAATCTATTAATCTTCCCAGCATTTCCAAATATCTGTATATTTTGTGCTTTTTAGATGTTTCAGTTTTTAAAGAACGTGTTTTGTGTCACATAACATACGATAACTAAGTATTAACTCGTTTAGACTACTTTAGGCCTGAAAATTATTTGTGCTAATTCTATTTGTTGTTTATTTATAGAACAAGATTTACCATTGCATAATGTAAGACCTCGACATTTGAAAAAAAAATTAAAAAATTGTAAGACAACAAGAAATGTCTGTAGCAGTTTGGAATCATTAAATGTAACATCTAGAAAAGAGGCTGGAAAAACAAATTATTAAATCTAAGATAATAGTGCCATTTCCAAATGCAAATAAAACACAAGTAATACTCAATTTTTTAAATAATACTATTATACAGGCATGCTTGTCTTTGCTTAGTTATGGCACATCAGGAATCACTTAATGCACTGCTTACCTCTCTTAATACCTTCAGGTACTTTCAATTCCTTTGATAAAAATATATTGAATCTAGTTCTCCTCTAAACTGATAAGGGAGAAGCAGAACAGATAAGGAAAGAGAAAAATAATATGAAAGGAATTACAGCCAGAAAAATACTGACAAGATGATGAACGTAACAGGGATAGTTGAATATATGTAAATGTGGGCTTTTAATATTTTTTTAAATACCTATTGAATTTCTGGAATCTAATTTTGACTTCTTCCTCTTTGATTTTATGAATCATTAGTGTGCTGCTATTCAATATCTTTTGATGAAAACTATATTTCCTTTGGAAATTTTAACTACTCAGTTTCATGTATGCTGCATAGTGTGATTTGATACAGACTCATGAAATTATAGCAATGTATTGACTCTGATTCTATGGTCTCTGCCTCTTTGCATGCCTGAGGATATGCTACAGAACAAAGTCAACAACACACTCACTACAGTCTCAGGGACAGGTGCTCAGAGGAAAAACTATTCACCATTTATGGATTCCAAGTACTTTGCTGTGCCCTGAGGCACTGCTATATAAAAGAGTGTGCCAAGTGATTGGTGAAAGAAATGGATCAGCAAGCCTCCACCAGCTGTGACACACAGCATTGGGAGATGACTGTGCTGTTGTGTTAGGCTTCTCGCACCATTTTCTGATGGGCTTGATAAATTTGATCTCTATAAATGCCAGATTTTGTCACCAAGCCAAGAAGTTTTTAGAAACTTCCCTCATACTTTTTTTTTTTTTTTTTTTTTTTTTTTTGAGACAGAGTTTCACTCTGTTGCCAGGCTGGAGTGCAGTGGCACGATCTCAGCTCACTGCAACCTCTGCCTCCCAGGTTCAAGTGATTCTCCTGCCTCAGCATCCCAAGAAGCTGGAACTACAGGCACTCACAACCACCCCCAGCTAATTTTTGTATTTTTAGTAGAGATGAGGTTTCACCATGTTGGCCAGGATGATCTCAATTTCCTGACCTTGTGATCCAACATCTGGGCACCACAAAGTGCTGAGATTTCAGGCATGAGCCACTTCGTCTGGCCACTTTTATTGTGCGAAAATGCAAATGATCTTGTCATTAGGAAAAACTCACCTGAAAAACCTTTGTAAATTATGCCATGGAGAAAAAAGGAACTGGCAAAAGAAAGATGTGCTTTTTTTATTATGCTTGAATCTATTGTTATAGTGACAGATTTTTCTTGGTGGCATTATCTTCAGCATGGGTTAGACTCACAGGATCTTTGGAAAAAAGTTTGAACTATATTATTTTTGGAACAAATCAGAATTGTTTCTTTATTTGTTGTATATTTTATTGAGGTTTATAATTCCTTATCATTATAATAAGTTTAAATATGAGGGGTTGTTTTATGAGAGCTTACGTGTTTATGTTAATAAGCAGAATCTCCAGAGATTGCTCTAGTCTTTCTACCTAATATAATTTTTTGCTGTAATATGATTGCATTAAATTTAAAAATAGTACAACATATGATCCTTATAAATAAAAGTTTCTGCCAATAAAAGACTGTGTTTAGTTCACAATTAATTTTGGTTTTCATAACCAATTAGTTGGTGACACTGAATCAGAAACAAATAAAATATTCTCAGTTAGATAGGGCATTTTATACACTTTCTAGTTCATCACTTTTCATCCATCTATCTTATACATTTTAATAAACTCTTTGAAATCAAAATAGTTTGAAATACCTAATAAATAATAGTGAAAGAAGATGAGGTCTGATAACCTAAGAAAGTGCATGTCCAAACACAGGAGGGCAAATCTGGAGTTCAAAACAATATTAAGAAAGCAAACAAAAACTCTAGATACAAGATGGCACATCAATAACATGTAGCCTCTAGACATCTCATAAAAGTTATTGTTGATAGCACATATGTATATCCTTAAAGCGTTATACTGAAAAAAAAATTTAACTCTTGTACTTTTAATCAACTGTTGACTTTAAAACACTATACAAGATGATAATCACCCCATGAAATCAATTGAATTTTTTTTATGATTAAGTATAGAGTTTGAGTACAAACTTGAGGATAGCCACCTGAAAAACACAGGCTCCAAATGAAGAATATCAGTGTTCCAAAGTAAGGAAATTGAAGATTCACTTAACAAGGCAGAGATGGAGAAATGTTAGCAGGATTATAAAACCAATTGAATGTTTTTAATATTCATCAAAAAAACAGAAATATAAATGCTAGAATTTATGAAATTTAATAATTTATAATGAATAATTTCACATAAATAAATAGATAAGCACATACTACTTTTAGCCTGATGGAGATACACATTTTTTCAAAGATAATGGTAGTTAGAAACATATGGATATCATTAAGGAAAACATGTATTTTTAAACAATATGCTAAATAAATATTACACAATAATTTACATCCACTGATAAACATTTATGCTTCAACTACAATTTGTAAATTATATCGAAAGTAAAATAATGTGAGCTCAGATACTCAGTGTGATAGAAACTCATACAGTAATAGTAAAATATACAAAATCAAAGTTCAAATCAAAATAAGTCTTGACAGAAAATTGTACCATCATCTACAATCTCTTCCTTAGATCATGTTAGAATTTTACAACTTAAGAAATAATGCAAAGGATATATGTATATACTATATATGGAAGAAAGGGTGGAAAGAGATAAAGAACAATTTGTTATAGAACTTAACTAAAGTTTAACTCACACATGCTTTCTTAGTAAAACCACCGATGCTAAAATTGTGCTGTAGCAAATTATACAGAAATATACCAAAATTAGAAATCTTTAAGCTCCATCTAACACTTGGTTCTTGCAATATCCTGACAAAGTTCATTTGAGATCATCTTACATAATTTGTCTGAGTTGAATTAAGTAATTAAAAAGAACATATCATGCTATTACTTATTATATAACAAATGTATGCTTAAAGACCCAACATTTAACATGCTAGGATTTGCCAAAAGTTGCAATTACAATTGCTTAACATTCAGGCAAAGAAAAAATAATTCAGCAAAAATCTACACTACATATTTCTGCTGTTTGAAATTCAAAAAAAATATTTCCACAAACTTAAACCTTATCAAAACAGTTATATCAAAAGATTGAAACTCATAGTGTAAAAAACAATTTGAGATTTTTGTGTTTTCTTTAATAATTATTTTTGGCAATCAGAAATAATTGAATTTTTTTCAATAATAGTTAAGTGATTATTCTGGTAATCAGAAATAATGATGAAAGTACAAGAATAATGAATTTGCTGTGAGAAAACCTTGAAGAATTATAAAAAGAGACCTAGAAGAGAGGGCATGGTGTCTGCTTCACAACATATAGAAACTTTCCTTTAATTTTGTTGTTGCTGTTGTTGAAAACAAGCATGTATAGAATTATAATACACTATTAGAGATACCAGCTTAACATCCTCGCTTTATTGCTTATGAAGCTCAAATCCAAGCAGGAACATGAAGTTACAAGAGCAATGAATTTACTGTTAGAAAACCTTGGATCAAATCCCACATCCAACCATTATAGAGAAAGTTAACTTAACAAGGCTGGGGCTTAGTTTATCACTATGTAAAATGACAATAATACCTGGCATACTTCCTTGAGAACTTCACTAAGAATTACATAAATTGCTTCTGTGGAAGCACTGTGTGAATTGCCATATCATAAATATGTTATTATTTTATTATCACATTCACTAATAATGTAATAAAAGCCTTATGTTAACATAAACTCTGGCACTCACACATATAAAATGACAATTGTTTTTGCAAATTTTCAGTGCCTGGAGCCACAGATCATTTAAAATGTCATTCTCATACTATAATTATTTTAGTGAGACTTCCGCCCAAAATTGTATAATATAGCATTTTCAAATAAATTTTTTAATGAATACTTCAGCATGTTACATGAGTATGTATGGTAATTTAAACTTTAATAAATATTTTCTGATGTTATTCAGAATTCTTAAATAACCAATCTAGTTTTTTTAAAAATAAAAAGGAAAGAGCAATACACAATTTTTGCATTTTTCCACCCATACCTACTCCAATAGGCCACTTTATTGTAAACTGAATACAGAATAGAGAAAATGTCTCATCATAGATCTAATCTGATGTAGGATAGATTTTAAATTTTGCCTCATTTTTGGATAGGACAATTGCAAGCTAAGAATTTAATAATAAAATATGTCCATGGTAGAAGTAAATCAAATCTTTTTTCAAGCTTCACAGAATTTACCAAGCTAAAGGTATGCTGAAAAGAAGTTCACAATTCCAAAATAATTAAACACTGTAAGCAAAAATCAGCAGTCTTAATACCAATAGAATTAGACAATGAAGAACTTCAACAAGTAATCCTAACAGGATGAAAATATATATATTAAAAAAAGGGGGGTGGGACATTTCCACCAAGATGGCCAAATAGGAAGAGCTCTAGTCTGCAGTTCCCAGTGAGAGTGTTATAGAAGGCCAAGGATCTCTGCATTTCCAACTGAGGTATCAGGTTCATCTCATTGGGATTGGTTAGATAGTAGGTAAGGCCCAGAGAGGGCGGGATGAAGCAGGGTGGAGCATCGCCTCACCTGGGAAGTGCAAGGGGCCAGAGAACTCCCTCTCCTAGCCAAGGGAAGCCATTAGGAACTTTTTCTGACACTCTGGCACTCTGGTTCAGACACTGCGCTATTTCCATAATCTTCACAATCCATAAACCAGGAGACTCCCTCTAATGCCTACAACACCAGTGCCCTGGGTTTTCAGCACAAAACTGGTTGGCTGCTTTAGCCATAGCAGTTTTTTTTTTTTTTCTTATACCCCAGTTGTGCCTGGAATGCCAGTGAGACAGAACTGCTCATTTCCCTGAAAAAGGGGGCTAAAGCCAGGGAGCCAAATATCTGGGGCAGCTCCCACCCCCACGAAGACCAGCAAGCTAAGATCCACTGGCTTGAAATTCTCACAGCCAGCATAGCAGTCTGAGCTTGACTTGGGACATTGGAACTTAGCATGGGGAGGGGGCATCTGCCATTGCTGAGGCTCATGTAGGCAGTTTTAACCTTACCTGTATAAACAAAGTTTTTGGGAAGTTTACACAACTGAGTGGAGCCTACAGCAACTCAGCAAGTCCTCTGAAGGCAGACTGTCACTAGACTCCCTTACTGCTTGGCAAGGCATCTCAGAATAAAGGTAGCAGCCTGTCAGGCACTTATAAATAAAGCCCCCACCTTCCTGGGGCAGAGCAGCTGGGAAAAGGGGTGGTTGTGGTTTCTGGTTCATTAGACTTAAACATCCCTGCCTGGCAGCTCTGAAGGGAGCAATGGATCTCTCAGCACAGCACTTGAGCTCCAATAAGAGACAGATTGCCTCCTCAACTGGCTTCCTGATCCCCAGGTGTCCTGACTGGGAGACACCTCAGACAGGAGTGCTTTGGCTGGCATCTGGTGGGTACCCTTCTGGGATGAAGCTATCAGAGGAAGGAACAGGCAGCAATCTTTGCTATTCTGCAGCCCCCATGGGTGATTCCTAGGCAGCAGGGTCTGTAGTGGACCTTCAGAAAACTCCAGCAGACCTGCAGCAGAGGGACCTAACTGTTAGAAGGAAAACTAACAAACAGAAATAGCTTCAACAACAGACAGGTCATCCACTCAGAGACCCCAACTAAAAGTTACCAGCTTCAAAGACCAAAGGTAGATAAACCCACAAAGATGGAAAGAAACCAGTGCAAAAAGGCTGAACTCTCCAAAAACCAGAATGCCTCTCCTCCAAGGGTTCACAATGCCTCGCCAGCAAAGGAACAAAACTGGAGGGAGAATGAGTTTGATGAATTGACAGAAGCAGGCTTCAGAAGGTGGGTAATAACAAACTTCCCCAAGCTAAGGGAGCATATTCTAACCCAGTGCAAGCAAGCTAACAACCCTGAGAAAAGGTTAGACAAAATGCTAACTAGAATAACCAGTGTAACGAAGAACACAAATGACTTGATGGAGCTGAAAAACACGGCACAAGAATTTCACGAAGTATATACAAGTTTGAAGAGCCAAATTGATCAATCAGAGTAAAGGATATCAGAGATTGAAGATCAGCTCAATGAAATAGAGTAAGAAGGCAAGATTAGAGAAAAAAGGGTGAGAATAAATGAACAAAGCCTCCAAGAAATATGGGATTATGTGAAAAGACCAAATCTACATTTGATCAGTGTACCTGAAAGTGACAGGGAGAATGAAACCAAGTTGAAAAACACTTTTTAGAATATTATCTAGGAAAACTTCCCCAACCCAGCAAGGCAGGCCAACATTCAAATTCAGAAAATACAGAGAACACCACAGAGATATTCCTTGAGAAGAGCAACCCAAAGGCACATAATTGTCAGGTTTACCAGGGTTGAAATGAAGGAAAAAATGCTAAGGGCAGTCAGAGAGAAAGGTCGGGTTACCCATAAAGGGAAGTCCATCAGACTCACAGCAGATCTTAGCAGAAACCCTACAGGCCAGAAGACAGTGGGGGCCAACATTCAACATCCTTAAAGAAAATAATTTTCAATCCAGATTTCATATCCAGCCAAGCTAAACTTCATAAGCAAAGAAGAAATAAAATCCTTTATGGATAAGCAACTGCTGAGAGATTTTGTCACCACCAGGCCTGGATACAAGAGCTCCTGAAGAAAGCACTAAACATGGAAAGAAACAATCAATACCAGCCACTGCAAAAACATACCAAATTGTAAAGACCATCCACACTATGAAGAAACTGCATCAACAAACAGGCAGAACAGCCAGCTAGCATAAAAATGGCAGATCAAATTCACACATAACAATATTAACCTTAAATGTAAATGGGCTAAATGCCCCAATCAAAAGACACAGACTGGCAAATTGGATAAAGTTTCAAGACCCATCAGTGTGCTGTATTCAAGAGACCCATGTCATTGCAAAGACACACATAGACTCAAAATAAAGGGATGGAGGATGACTTACCAAGCAAATAAAGAGGGAAAAAAAAAAAAAAAAAGCAGGGATTGCAATCCTACTCTCTGATAAAACAGACTTTAAACCAACAAAGATCAATGAGACAAAGAAGGGCATTACATAATGGCAAAGTGATCAATGCAATAAGAAGAGCTAACTATTCTAAATATATATGTACCCAACACAGGAGCAGCGAGATATATAAAGCAAGTTCTTGGACCTACAAAGAAACTTAAACTCCCACACAACAATAATGGCAGACTTTAACACCCTACTGTCAATACTAGACAGATCAATAAGACAGAAAATTAACAAAAATATCCAGGACTTGAAATCAGATCTGGACCAAGCAGACCTAATAGCCATTTACAGAATTATCCACCCCAAATAGACAGAATATACATTCTTCTCAGCACCACATTGCAGTTATTCTAAAATTGACCACATAATTGGAAGTAAAACACTCCTCAGCAAATGCAAAATAATAGAAATCATAAGTCTCTCAGATCACAGTGGAATCAAATTAAAACTCAGGATTAAGAAATTCACTCAAAACTGCACAACTACATAGAAACAGAACAACCTGCTCCTGAATGACTACTGGATAAATAATGAAATGAAGGCAGAATTAAAGATGTCCTTAGAAACCGATGAGAATGAAGACACAACATACCAGAATCTCTGAGACAAATTTAAAGCAGTGTCTAGAGGGAAATTTATAGCACTGAATGCCCACAAGAGAAACATGGAAAGATCTAAAATCAACACCCTAATGTCATGATTAAAAGAACTAGAGGAACACAATCAAACAAATTCAAAAGCTAGCAGAAGACTAGAAATAACTAAGATAATAAATAACTAAGAGCTGGTACCAATTCCTTCTGAAACTATTACAAACAACACAAAAAGAGGGAATCCTGCCTAACTCATTTTATAAGACCAACATCATCCTGATACCAAAATCTGGTAGAGACACAACTAAAAAAGAAAATTTCAGGCCAATATCCATGATAAACACTGATGTGAAAATTCTCAATAAAATACTGGCAAACTGAATCCAACAGCACATAAAAAGCTTATCCATCATGATCAAGTCAGATTCATCCCTGGGATGCAAGGCTGGTTCAACATACACAAATCTACAAAAGCAGTTGATCACATAAACAGAACCGAAGACAAAAACCACATGATTATCTCAATAGGTGCAGAGAAGGCCTTTGACAAAATTCAACAGGCTTTTATGCTAAAAACTCTCAATAAACTAGGTATCAATGGAATGTATCTCAAAATGATAATGAGTGGGAAGACCCCCTCGCCTCTTTCTATTTCCCATTCTCCACCTTCTCCCTCCCCTCCCCTCCAGATGGGAAGGAGAGTGAAAAAGAAAATAATAATAATAAAATACCAAACAGCTGGGAAGATGACTCCCTTTTCCATTCCCAGCACCTCTGCTATCTATAAGCCTTGAAAGAGATGCAAATGAATGTTATCACTACCACCCGGAGACTGGCACTGGGCTACAATCCCATGTTTGCACAACCCGGGCTCCCTCCTGGAAATACCTCTGCCAACTAATAATTTACTGCCTTAGTTTTGTCTCTGTAAGCCCCCTCCCCTGCCTGTTTCTGCTCATGCTGTATATAAATTAGTAAATCAATGAAGCCAAAGGATTGTAAGGTTGGACATCCAGCAAGTGGACAATGACATAGTTTGCCTCAGTTTCCCCTTTAGTGTTGTAAGCCTATAAAAGGGGCAAGAAGCTGCTTCTCAGGGAGTTCAGTGAATAAGGCTGTAGCCCTCTGTAGCTCCCAGCCAAACAAAAAGCCACTTTCTTCCTCAGTTTGGTGTTTAAGAGGTTTGTTTCTCGCTGTTCCTGCATCAAAAAGAGCTATTTATGACAGACCCACAGCTAATATCATACTAAATGGGAAAAACTAGAAGCACTCCCTTTGAAAATGTGCAAGACAAGGATGCCCTTTCTCACCACTCTTATTCAACATAGTATTGGAAGTTCTGGCCAGTCCAATCACACAAGAAAAAGAAATGAAGAGTATTCAATTCAGAAAAGAGGAAGTCAAATTATCTCTATTTGCAGATGACATGATCGCATACTTAGAAGACCCCATCATCTCAGCGCAAAATCTCCTTAAGCTGATAAACAACTTCAGCAAAGTCTCAGGATACAAAATCAATGTGCAAAAATCACAAGCATTCATATACACATAGAGAGCCAAATCATGAGTGAACTCCCATTCACAATTGCTACAAAGAGAATAAAATACCTAGGAATACAACTAACAAGACATGTAAAGGACCTCTTTCAGAAGAACTACAAACCACTGCTTAAGGATATAAGAGAGGACACAAACAGATGGAAAAAATTCCATGCTCCTGCTTAGGAAGAATCAATATCGTGAAAATGGCCATACTGCCCAAAGTAATTTATAGATTCAATGCTATCCTCATCAAGCTACCATAGACTTTCTTCACAGAAATGGAAAAAAACACCTTAACCTTCATATAAAACCCAAAGAGAGCCCGCAGAGCCAAAACAATCCTAAGAAAAAAAAAGAAAAAATAAAAAAACAAAAACAAAGCTGGAGTCATCATGCTACCTGACTTCAAACATTACTACAAAGCTGCAGTAAATGAAACAGCAAGTACTGATACCAAAATAGAGCTACAGACAGTACAGGCATGACTTCCTCAGCAAATAAAATGAACAATGCCATCCATGTTTTAAAGCAAAAATAGTGTGTTGATCATTTCATGCTGCTAATTGTTATGCTCATGGGAATGAAATAATCCCATTGGGAAAAAGGAAATCCCAGAACTACCATCATGGAAATCAAATGTGCTGGCAAATCAAGAAAAACTTTGACCAAAATATCATTAAATTACTCAAGTTTTTCAATACAATATATATTTTATTCTTGTTTTCCTATTTCATCATCTAGAAGTCAATGCAAATGTTCCAATCTGTGAGCAATTACTAAGACAGGAGTGGTATTTATGCCATTGCTCAACTCCACCATCATTCTCACTAAATTTTTTTATTAAATAAAAGAGACTGTAGGATCATATATGCCTATATGATAAACTAGCTATTTAAAGTTCTGTATCTTGAAGTGGGTGGTGGTTTTATGGGTAAATAAATTGGCTAAAAAATCACTGAGCTGGGTGGTAAAATTTACCATGTGTACTTCTAGATCCTCTCTCTCTCTTTCTGTCTCTCTGTCTCTCTCTCTCTCTTTCTCATTAAATGTTATACTGTGGAAACCAGCCTGAATCACATTTCAAGTTTTATTTAATAGCCACTCCTATCTGACTATCTTGGTTATAGGATGTTACATTATGACAAGTAACATTTTAATACATTTTGTTGTACATGGCTTCTTGGTATAATAGGAAATATTTCTCTAGAGTAAACATGAAGTAAATTACTGAGTCTTTAAGTACATAAGTACTAAACTTTAATTGATGTTGACAAATTGCTCTCTCAAGTGGCTATATCAAATTACACCCTCCAAACAGTATGTGTAGGGAATTGCCTACTTCCCTATGCTCTCAGACAATCAATATTTATTTATTTATTTATTTATTTATTATGACTTTATTTACTGCACTCTAGGAAGTCAATTTCCAGTGAGATTGAGTATGACTTTGTTATTCATGTTATGTATTTCTTATGTAAGATACTTGTTCATATATATATATTTTATTCATATTAGCTTGGTTGTAGTATTTTTTTTTTGCTTGGGAGTCAATTCTTTATTCTTAACAGTAGTCTTTGCCAGTTATTAAAGACATATGTAATTTATCCAAATCTGTCATTTTGTAGATATTGTGTTCTATAATTCTAAAATGGCTGTGTACTTACATTTATCAATATTTTCTTTCTTTACATTGTTGGTGAGAGTGTAAATTAATTCATCCATTGTGTAAGACAGTGGGATAATTCCTTAAAAACCTAGAGAAAGAAGTACCATTCCACCCAGCAATCCAATTACTGGGCATATACCCAAAGAAATACAAAGTGTTGTTTCTTTTTTTATAAAGAAACATGCAAAATGTTCCTTGAAGTACTAGTCACAATAGAAAATACTTGGAATCAATGTAAATGCCCATCAGTGACAAACTGGATAAAAATAATGTGGTACATATACACAATGGAATACTAGGCAGCCATACAAAGGAATGAGATCATGTCCTTTGCAGGGACATGGAAGGAGCTGAAGGCCATTATACTCAACAAACTAATACAGGAACAGAAAACCAAATACTTCATATTTTCACTTTTCTCACTTATAAGTGGAAGCTAAATGATGAGAACACATTTGGACACCTGGTAGGGAAACAACACATACCAGGGCCTGTCAGAGGGTGGAGAGTGGGAGGAGGGAGAGAATTAGGAATAATAACTAATAGATGCTGGGCTTAATACCTGGGTGATGGAATGATCTGTGCAGCAACCCATCATGGCACCCGTTTACCTATGTAACAAACCTGCACATCCTGCATACAAAGCCCTGGACTTAAATTAAAAGTTGGAAATTTAAAAAGTAAAATAAAACTTGTCACTTGGTTAAGACCATCCTTACCATAGATCAAAAATATTTTTGCTTTATTTTCTTTCAAAACATTTACAATATCACTTATTCATTACCTTATTTATTTTAACAGTTTGATATTTAATTGATCTAGAGTTTATCTCATGTATGTGTGAATGACGTCATAGGGGATTGTTAGGACACCATTCTTCACAGGTCTCTCATATCTGCATGTCTTGAAGGAAAGGCAAAACTTGTTTTTGTTCCAGAGTATATTCAAAATAGTAATATAGTAAACACTATAGGGATATGAAGATAATATTTTCCTCTACAGCAAAGGACAAGCATGCTTACTGCCCATTATATAAGAATTGAATCCCATAAGAAAAAGGCTCCTGTCTGTAATGCAACCACTTTACAACAAGGGGCTTCGGACCTCAAAACCTGTGGGAATTGAGCAATGGGGAACTGACTCATTGATTATACAAATTGTGATGGTTAATATTTGGTGTCAACTTGATTGGGTTGAAGGATGCAAAGTATTGATCCTAGGTGTGTCTGTGAAGATCTTGTTGCAAAAGAAGGTTGACATTTGAGTCAGTGCGCTGAAAAAGGCAACCCACACTTAATCTGGGTGGGTACCATCTAACCAGCTGCCAGCATGGCTAGAATATAAAGCATACAGAAAAACGTGAAAAGACTAGATTGGCCTAGTTTCCCAGCCTACATCTTTCTCTCATACTGGACCCTTTCTGCCCTTGGACATTGGCTCAAAGTTTTCCAGTTTTGGGACTCGGACTGGCTTTTCTTGCTCTTCAGCTTTTAGACAGACTGTTGTGGGACCTTATGATCATGTGAATCAATACTTAATAAACTTCCATTTATATATATCTATCTTATTAGTTCTGTCCCTCTAGAGAATGCTGACTAATACACAAATGTTGCCCAATTTATTTTTATTTAAAGGAGATTAGCTTTCTTGTCTCTACCGTATTCCAATATTTATTTTGATTCTGTCTTTGAAATTTGAAAATCCTCAGATGAACGGTAATTGAACAACATCTGAGACCAAACATTCAAATCTCCAATCCATGAAGATAGATCTTGAGAAAGTTCTGAGTGAAGACAACATATAGTAACGGAATAAAAGAGCAATAACGTTAATTCTAGTGTGTGCTACAACAAATGCAAGAGTTTGTATAACTTACATAACTAATCTTATTTTTTAAAAACGAGAGTCAAAAGAAACACTTTAAGTCATCAAACATTGATGACCATGAACTATGAAGCCAAGCAGAAAAGATGGCAAAAACTGAACTAATTTTCTTCAAAGAAGAAATAAGATGCCTAGAGGTTTCTTTTTAATCCTTTAATAACTGTCTTCCTGCACATCCCACTTCATGGCAGTTAAGGAAGTTGAAACTTATTTTTACTGGGTGATGGAGTCAGGAGGGAAATTTTATAGGAAGCTAAATAAAATTATAAACTTACAGGAGAGAGCTGAGTATGACTGATTTTACACATCATAGCCGAACACAACAGGGAAAGCTGAAGAATTTTTTTTTAATTTAAGAGAGAGGAATGAAGAAAGTTGAGACAAAGAAACTTCAAGGAGGCAAAAACAAGCATATGGAAAAAGTTACTTAAAACATAAATGCTAAACTATACCAGAATGTTTGACAAGCAACTTATTTTTGCAGACAAAGGCATGAGAAATAGGAATGTAAAGGAAGCAAAAAATGAAAATGAGAAAAACAAAATCAAGTCAAACATGCTTTTTGGATGCTTGTCGAAGTTCTACATTTAGTGCAAAAAAAGAATTTCTTTGCCCATATTAAAATAAGGAAAATTATATCTTCAATGATTTAAAAGTGTCTTCACCATCATGGAATCCAGTACACTGACATCGTTTGAAGTGTGGTTGCAAATATAGTCTTAAAGATTTGCATGACTTACTAGATGAATTAAAAATAAACACAGCTTTGATCCCTAAATCTTCTTAAGAGTTTGTAAAGTATTTTAGAAACCAAATGCTGTTTAGAGCATTTAAAGTCAGCTATCCTCTTGATGAAAACATTCTACTGCAAACACCTAGGTATAAAGCATTTTCTTTAAAAGGATTAATATAATGCACACTAAAAGCTTTCATTTTGACCTGAGTACAATGTAGCAGTGCTTTTCACATAGACTGCTCATGGTTTTCATGAATAGACTATAATCCTCTTTTTGCCAATTAATACTATGCTGTGTCTGGCATTTTATTTCTTTTGACAGAAGGTACAGCAAATATAAAGGCTAAAATAGAAACTGAATAAAATGAATCAGTAAGTATAATCACATCATCAAGATGCAGGACCTAGAGAAAACACTTAGTTTACCCTCCTCTAAATAATAAGAAAAAAATTAAGTTAGTCAACAACTTTTGAAAACTTCTAGACATAAAATATCATATTAGAATTGACATGGACTCGGATTTGGACACAAATAATTGGATTCTCATCAAGAATAATATCAGGTATTTAAATAATGATTATTTCTTCTTTTGCTGAAGAATATTAATATAAAAGTAATTACCCTATCCAATGTAAAAACAACTTAATGTATTAAATCCAATAAAGCCAAAGTAATAAATTTTAATTAGTTTTTCTCCTTTGAATTAATCACTTTTTGAATATCATGTTTTATTAATATTCAAAAAGGAAATTTATATTTCTCCTTACTTCTTTCATACCCAACACTATAAAATTTATCTGCTTCATTAAAAAAATACCTTGTGCTTCCTCTATAATATATTATCCCATTGTTCTTGAGAACAATATGGAGATAATTTTTCTTCAGTGATACAGAAGGCATAAATGGTGCGTTTCAGTCTAGGTTATCCCCACATCTTGAGTGATTTTTGACGTTTACATCAGTAAAATGCACACATTTTAGTATATAGTTCTATAACCTTCAGCAAATGCACAGAGTTGGGTATCCACTGCCACAGTGATGATACAGAACATTTGCATTACCCCAAAATTCCTTCAGGCCATACTTGTAATCAACCTGGGGGTATTTTACGAACTCCTACACCATTCCAGTCTTATAGCTGGTCTAACATCTATATACATAGAAAAATTAATACTTGTTAAGGTATAAGTTTTGGTTATGGCTTTGTCACTTTAATCTAAAAGAACCCTAATTGATTCAAAATCTTAAGATAAATATTAATAGAACCAAGATTTTTTTTTAGCCTAGAGAAGGGAAATTGTATTAGGAATGTGAAATTTATGCTTGAAGGAGAAAACTTATACTAGTAGAAGAAGAAGCATTAGATAGCTCCAGGTAGCAGAAATAGGGCCAAAACTTTGAATGGGATATTCAAGAAAAAGTAAAACATATCCAGGATTTAAGAATTAAAACATTCACTGGGATTTGGACTAAGTATGTGTCTTCTAAGATTAATAACTTTTGAATTTATAATTCTGTGAAAAGATGGTTAAGAGTTACACATGATGGCTATAAAAGAGTCAGTGATTAAGAAGTTACTATTCAGGAGGAGGCAGAGCAAGATGGTCAAATAGAATTCTCCAGTGTCTGTCCTTCCTGCAGGAGCACCAAATTGGACGATTATTCACACATAATCACTTTTATAAGAATAAAAATCAGGTGAGCCATCACAGTATCTGGTTTTAACTTTATATCACTGAAAAAGGCACCAAAGAGGGTAAGAAACATCATCTTGAATTGTGCATGTCATCCCTCCCTCATTCCCCAGCAGCAGCCACATAGCAGAGAGAAAGAATCTGTGTGCTTAGGAAGGGGAAGCACAGTGATGGTAGGACTTTGCATTGGAACTGAGTGCTGCCTTGTCACAGTGGAAAGCAAACCAGGCATATATCAGCTAGTGGCCACAGAGGAAGCATTTAGACCAGCCCTTGAGAGAAGAGAATTGCCTATCTCACTGGTTAGAACCTTAGTTCTGGCTAGCCTCGTCACTGTAGGCTAAGGACACAGGGGTTCTAAGTAAAATTGAAAGGCCGTCTAGGTCACAAGGAATGCAGTTTCTGGGCAAGTCTTGCTGTGCTGGGCTCAGTGGCAGTGGACTTGAGGTGCATGTGACCTAGTGAGGCACCAAGTGGGACAGCCATTAGAGTGCTTGTACCCCTCCTCCTACAACTGCAGGCAGGGCAGCACATAGCTCTGGAAGACAGTCCTTCCTTCTTCTTGAGACAAGAGGGAAGATTAAAGAGGACTTTATCTTGCAACTTGGATAGCTCAGCCACAATAAGGATAGGGCACCAGGAAGAGTCCTGAGGCCCCCATTCCAGGCCCTAGCCCCAATACAACATTTTCAGACACTCTGGACCAGAATAGAACCTCCTACCTTGAAGAGAAAGACCCAGTCCTGACAGAATTTACCACCTGCTTACTAAATAGCCTTAGGCTCTGAACAGTCATCAGTGGTAGCCAGGCAGTATTCATCATGGGCCTTGGATGAAACACAGAGATGTGCTGGCTTCAGGTGTGACACAGAACGTTCCCAGTTGTGGTGGCTATGGGGAGAGACTCCTGCTTGAGAAAAGTGGAGATAAGAATAAAGGGGATTTTGTCTTGCAGCTTAGGTACCAGCTTGACAACTGTGGGGTAGAGTACCAAGGGAACTCTTGGAATCCCTGATTCCAGGCCTGGGCTCTTAAATAGCACTTTTGGACCTGCTCTAGGCTAAAAGTAAGCTCACTGCCTTGAAGGGAGAGTCTCAGGCCAGGAAGCATTCACCACAAGCTGACTGCAAACCCCTTGATCCATGAGTGAATATTAGCAGTAACCAGGCAGTACTCACTGCAGGTGTGGGATGAATGGCCATGGGGAAAGACTCCTCTGTGCATGGAAAGGGGTGAGAATAATGGGAAGGACTTTATCTTGTGACTCTAAGCCCTGACTCCAGAACAGTATCTCTGGACACACCAAGGCTCAGGGAGAACTTGCTGCCCTGAAAGGAAGAATACAAGCCTAGCTTGCTCTGCTCCCTGCTGATTGTAGACCCCTGGGGCCTTAGTCAAACATAGGTGTGATAGCCAGGCAATGCATACTGTGAGCCTTGGGTGAGACCTAGTGCTGTCTGTGCTGGCTTCAGGTCTGACCCAGCACAGTCCCAGTGGTGTGGCCACTGGGGTGCTTGGGTCATAACTTCTCCAGATCCAGGCAGCTCAACGGAAAGAGAGAGACTGAGACTCTACTTCTTCAGGAGAAAGTAAAGAAAGAGAACAAGAGTTTCTGCTGTTATTCCAGAGAATTCTTCCAGATCTTATCTAAGACCAGCAAGGTAGTACCTCTACAAGTATGAAAAAGCCACAGCATTACTGAGCTTAAGATTTCCCCTAATATAGCCATGGCTGCAGTGAACAAAAACTTGAATCACAGCACTCAAGTCCCACTGAATATCTGGAAAACATTCCTAATAAGGATTGGGGTAAATACGCCCAGACTATAAAGACTACAATAAATACTGAACTTTTCAATGTCCCGACACCAAAGAACATCAACAAGCATCATGACCCTCAACAAACTAACAAAAAAATAAGATAACAGCAACCAATCCTAGAGAGATAAAGATATGTGTCTTTTCAAAAAGAAAGTTTAAACTAGCTGTCCTGAGGAAACTCAAAGAACTTCAAGATAACACAGAGAAGAAATTCAGAATTCTATTAGATGAATTTAACAAAGAGATTGATATCATTTAAAAGAACCAAGCAGAAATTCCAGAGTTCAAAAATGCAATTGACATATTGAAAAATGCATCATAGTCTTCTAAAAGCCAAATTGATCAAGCAGAAGAAAGAATTAGTGAGCTTGAAGACAGGCTATTTGAAAATACAGTCAGAGGAGTTGAATAAAAAACAATGAGGCATGTCTACAAGATCTAGAAAATAGCCTCAGCCAGGCGCGGTGGCTCACGCCTGTAATCCCAGCACTTTGGGATGCCGAGGCGGGTGGATCACGAGGTCAAGAAATCGAGACCATCCTGGTCAACATGGTGAAACCCCGTCTCTACTAAAAATACAGAAAAAAATTAGCTGGGCATGGTGGTGCGTGCCTGTAATCCCAGCTACTCAAGAGGCTGAGGCAGGAGAATTGCCTGAACCCAGGAGGCGGAGGTTGCGGTGAGCCGAGATCGCGCCATTGCACTCCAGCCTGGGTAACAAGAGCGAAACTCCGTCTCAAAAGAAAAAAAAAAAAAAAAAAAGAAAATAGCCTCAAAAGGGCAACACTAAGAGTTATTGGCCTTAAAGAGGAGATTAGAGAGAGAGGTATGGGTAGAATGTTTATTCAAAGGGATAATAATGAAGAACCTCCCAAACCTAGAGAAGTATGTCAATATTCAAATATAAGAAGGTTGTAGAACACCAACCAGATTTAACGCAAAAAAGACTTTTTCAAGTCATTTAATAATCAAATTCTCAAAGATATTCTCAAAGATCAAGGACAAAAAGTTTCCTAAAAGCAACAAGAGAAAAGAAACAAATAACTTACAATGGAGTTACAATATGTCTGACAGGAGTCTTTACAGTGGAAACGTTCTAGTCCAGGAGAGAGTGGCATAACATATTTAAAGTGCTGAAGGAAAAAAAAGAAAACCTTGTATCCTAGAATAATATATCCAATGAAAATATCCTTCAAATATGAAAAATGAAATATGTTTCTAGACAAACAAAAGCTGAGGAATTTCATCAACACCAGAACTATCATACAAGAAGTTCCAAAAGAAGTTTCTGGTCTGAAGGAAAAGAACATTAATGAGCAATAAGGAACATTATGAAGGTACAAAACTCACTGTTAATAGCAAGCACAGAGAAAAGCACAGAATAGTCTAACAATGTAATTATATGTGTAAACTACTCATATTTTTAGTAAAAATACTACAAAATCAAACCAATCAAAAATAGTAACGCTAAAAACTTTTCAAGACATAGCACAATAAGATACAAATAGAAACAACAAACAGTTAAAAAGCAGGAAAAGAAAGTTAAAGTGTAGAATCCTTATTAGTTTTTTTCTTTACTGGTTTGTTAGTTTATGCAGTAAGTGCTAAGTTGTTATCAGTTTAAAATAATGGGTTATATTATTGACAAGTCTCATAGAAACCTCAAATCAGAAAACATACAACAGATACACATACAAAAGTAAGAAATTAAAACATATCGCCAAAGAAAATCATCTTTACTAAAAGAAAACAGGAAGGAAGACAACAAGGAAGAGAAGGCCACAAAACAACCAGCAAATAAACAACAAAATGGCAGGAATAAGTTCTTAATAATAACATTGAATGTAAATGGACTAAACTCTCCAATCAAAAGACAAAGAATGGCCAAATGAATTTAAAAAAACAAGACCCAGTGATCTGTTGCCTACAAGAAACAGATCACTGGGTCTTCATTTATAAAGAGACACATAGATTAAAAATAAGTGAATGGAAAATAATATTCCATGCAAATGGAAACCAAAAAATAGAAATAGTTATACTTATATAAAATAGATTTCAAATAAAAACTGTAAAAAGAGACAAAAAATGTTTTTATATGATATTAAAGCAGTCAATAATATAGCAGTTGTAAATATATATGCACCCAGCACTGGAGCACCTAGATATATACAGCAAATATTATTAAAGCTAAAGAGAGAGATAGACCCTAACACTATAACTGCTTGAGACTTCAACACTCCACTTTCAGCATTGGACAGTTTATCCAAACAGAAAATCAACAAGAAAACATCAGACTTAAATCCATACTATAGACCAAAGGAACCTAATAGATATCCACAGAATATTTCATCCAATTGCTGCAGAATACACATTCCTCTCAGCACATGAATCTGTCTCAAGGATATACTATATGTTAGGCCACAAAACAAATTAATTTGTTTTTTATAACTGAAGCCGGGCATGGTGGCTGACACCTGTAATCTCAGCACTTTGAGAAGTTCAGGCAGGTGGATCACCTGAGGTCAGGAGTTCAAGACCAGCCTAGCCAACATTGCAAAACTCCCTCTCTACTAAAAATACAAAACTTATCCAGGTATGGTGATGTGCACCTGTAATCCCAGTTACTTGAGAGGCTGAGGCAGGAGAATTGCTTGAATCCAGGAGGCAGAGGTTGCAATGTGCCACGATCACACCACTGCACTCCAGCCTAGGCAACAGTACAAGACTTAGCCCTCTCCACTGCTCACAAAAAGGAAAAAAATTATTTAAATACTTTTTAAAAACTAAAATTATATTAAATATCCTCTCTGACAAAAATGGAATAAAACTAGATATTAATAAGAGGAATTTTAAAAACTGTACACACATGGAAATAAACAATATGCTCCTGAATAACCAGTGGATTAATGAAGAAACTTTAATTTTTGCTAAAAAGGAAATTAACTTTTTAAAAAACAAATGATAAAGGAAATAAAACATACACAACCTATGGGATACAGCATAAACAGTACTAAGAGGAAAGTTTATAGTTATAAGTGCCTACCTCAAAAACGTAAAAATATTTAAAATAAACAACCTAACAATGCATTTTAAAGAACTAGAAAATCAAGTGAAATCTCAACCCAAAATCAGAAGAAGAAAATAAATAATAAAGATCAGAGCAGAAATAAACAAAACTAAAAACAAAAATATTTAAAAATAAATGAAACAAAAAGTTGGATATTTGAAAAGATAAAATTGACAAACCTTTAGCCAGGCTAAGAAAAAACAAGAGAAGACCCAAATAAATAAATCAGAGACGAACAAGGAGACATTGCAACTTATAACACAGAGGTTCAAAGGATGTATTTCTTGGAACTTATGTCAATAAGGGGTTCCCTGACAAAAAGTCTGATGTGATTGGAAAGACCTGCATTCTGTATTTCCCTACTGGAATGTTTGAATTAGCATATTAAAGACCTTTGCTCATCTGGCGAGCTTTTTTTTATTTTTTCCAAAATCAATTAACTTTTACCTTCCTTCATGTATCCTTCTCTGCAAACCTCTTGACCAAATTATTCTCATGTGCATATATTATTTTTAATATGTACATCCTATAATTATTACACAAACCACAATGTATTTTTTTAAATTTTTGGCTTTCTGATTTTAAATAATTATAGAAGGATGCAAAAATAGTACAAAGTGTTTCTATTTATCTTCACTAAGCTTCCCTAAAATGTAACATGGTACATAATTGTAGTAAAGCGTCAGAATCAAATAGTAACAGTGATAATATGCTGTTAAATAATCCACAGAAACCATTTGTCTCACTAATATCTTTAGGATCCACAACAAAACTGAAGATCTCATATTGCATTTATGTGCCAAATCTTCTCAGATTTTTTTCTAATCTAGTATGGTGTTTCTTTTATTGTTTATGTTTCAAGACTTTGACACTTTTGAAGTTAATTAATTTATAGATAGAAGCCAGTTATTTTATAGATTAGCCCTTCTTTTAAGTGCCTGTTTCCTCATTACTTAATTCAGGTTTTGCATTTTTGGTAAGAATTTTACATAAGGATGTTTTGCTCTTCTTAGTACAGTAAGTTAGGAGACAGATGATAGCAATATATCTGTTACCAGTAATGTTAATGTTGATGACTTGATTGAGATGGTGTCTACCAAGTTACTCCACTGTAAAGCTAGTATTTTTTGTGTAACTAATAAATATCTTTTGGATAGTTATTTTGAGACTATGAAAATATCCTACATCTCATACTTTTGGTAACTAATTCTAGCATTCATTGATAGAACAATTAGTACGGTGCTGTCATATATTAATTTCTATTTCTATCATTTCTTTTCCATTTATTACTCAGGATTCTACTCTAAGAGTGCCCCTTCTTTATCTACTTACTGATCGTCTCGATCACTAATTGAGCCCACAGATTTTCAGATTTTCAGTTGATTCTGAGTTACAGCCATCATTGTAATTATCCATTTTGTTGCTCTGTTTATCCCAGATGTAGCTATTGGGACCTCTATCAAATTGGTTTCTGTGTTCTTTTAACATGCAGGGTTATCTTGAATTTCTTCTGTTCAGACCTGGAATCAACCATTTCTCCAAGTTAGTCTCATTTCTTTAATTGAAGAATGGGATTTAGAAACCAAGATATGGACGCTAGCTTAAACTAATTACTATTAAGGCAACACTGCTTCTCAGTGAACTAAGCTAGGAAATAATAAGTATATGTGTATATATAATATACCATGTCTGTATATATCTGATTGCATTCTAACACCACAGAGTTCATTTTAGTATTCCTCCTTTCCATATTTATAACTTTTTCTCTAACAATGAGAAACATGTTTCTCATCATTGACAATATGTTTACACAAAAATTAGCTTTAGAATTACTAACCCATAACCTTTTGAAGAAAAGCTTACTAACTACAACACCATATAGGTGTATATTTTTCTGGGTTTTGGCTTTTTGATATCAAGTCAAAATGCTATTTTCCTACATTAATTGGTCCAGTTTAGTGTTCCCGACTTCTTTAAGACAGTTATGCTAATTTTCTTTGTTACTTACTATTTTTATTTTGTCTAGGTTGTCCCCATGTCCCAGTTGCTTTTAGTTACTTATTTATGTTTTGCATATGATAAATATCACTACGGTAATGAAAGTCAAACTAAGTAAACAGTTATACTCAGAATGTCACTCTTCCTCTTTCTTTTTCTTTCTATACTGTTCTTTTGTTTTCACTTTCCACCTATTTTCATCCATCCTCTGTAGATAAGCAATTTCATAAGTTTCTGGTTTACCCTTTCTAGCTTTATATTTGTTGAAATGAGCAGATACTTTTTAATTTAAAAAAACAGAATTTTGAATTAATAATTAGACCTCTTTTTCTATACTCTCTTTTTTCTTTACAAGGTTAAATATGCATCCCTTTCTATTCTCTATCTCATTTATTTCGGCTTTTATCTCTAGTATTGGCATTTTGTGCTTTCTTTTTATTTACATTGTTTTTTTTTTTTTTAGTTTTTTGTGTACTATAGACTGAATGTTTGTATTCTCTCAAAACTCACATGTGGAAGTCCTAACGATAGCAGCAGGAGGCAGACAAATTCCTAGGCAGATATGGGCTGGGCCATGGTGAAACCTGATCTTCAAGGCAAAGACAGCCTGAAGCCTGAAAACTGGGATGCCAGTTCTGGTTGCAGTCCACCACCTAGCGTGAGAACTTTCCCTACACCTTTTAGCAAGTTGAATGGTGCTTTTCCAGGCTTGCCCATGGACCAATCAGCATGCACTCCCCCATTCTGAGCCCATTAAAAACCCCAGAATCAGCCACACTCGGGGACTACCGGCCTTCAGGTAGGAGCTTCCCATTTCGGATACCCTCTCACGTCAGAGCTGTTTTGTCATTCAGTGAAACTTCTCTGCCTTGCTCACTCTTCAGTTGTCCATGTAACCTCATTCTTCCTGGACACAGGACAAGAACCCAGAACCCACCAAATAGTGTGTGCAAAAGGAGTTATAACACTGTAGTCCTCCCTCCGTCTACCAGCACTGGGCAGCCTCTCCACGTGATGGGAAGTGGTGGCAGGGCTGGCCCAGCCCAGGAGCTGCAGGCCGAAGTAAAGCAGTGGAAAGTAAGGAGCTGTGACACAAATGAGCTGAAACACGTTCCTGGTCGAGCTGCTGAGCTGCGGGTGGTGACATGTTCGCATTCTCCAGACTATGGGAGAAGAGCTGCGACCCTTCTGGAGGCCCAGACTTCAGGACTCCCAAGCCAGAGCTGTGACATGCTGTAATGCCCCTTGGAACTTTCTGTTTACTGGCATCTCCAAGTTTTTGGGCACCACCCTGTTCCCCTCATCCAGACACTGGCATGCCAGGAAGAAGCCAATTAAGGCGTGCCTGGTCCAGCCACAGCCTCACATGGAGCTCATGCCTGTGCTGTCTTCTGTAGCTTTCTGGCCTGCCACAGCATATAGTGTGCCTGCCGGTGCACTGTGGCTGGACCCCACACACCCTTGCTCATGCACCCCTCACCTCTCTGCACCTGGCCTGCTCATGGTGGGCACAGAATCCAGGCCAGTAGCATAAGCTGAACACAGCCTAGCAGGCTGAGTGGGCAGAGCCAGCCCAGTGGTCACAATTGAAAACCAGACAGAGGCTCCGCCAGCCACAGAGGTTTCCAGAGGGCAAAGTGGCACAAAAAGAATCCTTTGTTACTAACCCCCAGTAAGATGATACACCACCTCACTAATAGTTTTGTTATAGCAGCCCAAACAGACAAAGACAGGTACTTAATTCATCTTTATTATTTTATGTTTACTATTAAAAATGTTTGGTGATAGAACTTTTAAAATGTAACCTGTGTATTCCGATACTTAAAAAAAAATCATAGTTACAATTTACATCTCTCCTTTTATCAAAAAATTTAAGAGAATTTTTAAATTTTCAAGTAAAAGACATATCTTGGTTTATGATTTTGTTGAAAATTTCTAGTTTTGCTGCATTGTGATTAAAAACAAGATCAGTTCTACTTACGAATTTTAGCACAGGTATCCCTCTTTGTCATTTTAATGCTTTTTGGCTTCTTTTCTGTGTTGGCTGATAGAACATCTACTTTAGTATTTTTATCCATCCCTTTGTTTTCAGCCTTTCTGAATCACTTTGTTTTAGTTGTGCTCCGTGAACCAAATTAAAAATATTTTTTTAGTGAGTTAAGCCATTCTTATTTATTGATGTGGTGGATTTATTTGTGTTAACGCTATCATAATGTTTTATAATTGTGTGTATTATGTGTGCTATGTTTCTTTATCTATAAGATATATATTCTTTACTGTTTAATTTGTAAACATAGATAAATGTATACTTTTACTTAAGAAGGCTTGACTTTTTATTCTCGTGAACATAGTTGTACTTTTATCTTTTAATATCCTTAGTCCACTGTTTAATAATTTTGTTTTTTACTCTCTGGTTTGTAAACCAGCTCTTAATGGGATCCTTAATTCCCACCTGTTGTTTATATAGCAATGAATGAGCATATTCTACTTTCATTTTGCCTCTCCTTTCTCCTCCACTTTGAAACTGTACTTTTCTACTTTGTCATGAACAACATTAGGTCATTATTATTTCACCCTCCTTTCTAACATTGTTTTAAATTTTGACTTCAAAACGAAGTGTGGTTATTTTACCATTAGCCCCTTAACAGAAGCATTCTCAGTTATCTTCTGGAATGTGCAATTATTCCTGTAGTATATTTAAAAAAAAAAAAAACTCATGGATACGGAATTTTCTATATTTTGTATATTAGCTTTTATTTTCTAAAGTATTGATGCCTGAAGGATAACTTGTTGGTTATAATATCCTTGGTTTACATTTTCTTTGTTTTCCAAAACCACTGCTCTATAGCTGCCTTGCTTTGCATGATGTTTTTGAAAACCATGATGCCAGTCTACTTATTTTGCTCTAAGTATTTGATTTCTACTTTATCATTGAAATCCAATCATTTTATAAGGCTTATAGTTGACTTTTACAAGTTACTTGTTCCAGTTGTTTCATGGGATGTTCTAATATGCACATTTCTGTTTTATTTTTATTTCTGGAAATTTCTCTTAAGTTCCACCATTAAATATGAGTATGTAATATTATCTTGTTCTTTTTTCAAGGAGATAAATTTTATAAATATTATTCTTTGTTTATGTTTTATTCCTGCCACTTTTTGTTTTTAAATTCTTTCTGCCACATTTACATTGTCCTGATTATTTTCTTAAGTTTCTTCAATGCTTCTTGTTAAATTTTTATTTGAGTTTATTCTTCATTGCATACTTTCTAACTTAGTTTCACACATAGGATGATTTTTTCCTAATCTAATTCTCTTCCTTTCTTCCATTTTGGGTTTATTTCTGGCATTAGTTTTTGATTAGTTTTTGGATTTCTGAATCAAAACATTTTTCATATTCCCAAATGTTTAGTTGTAGCAAAGTAAAGAGTCCTGATGGTTTGCTTTTTTCTTCTAGGACCTATGCAAATATTAGCCACTCTGTAATGACTTGCACAAATATAGGAATCTTTGAGAAAGTATAAGACATATTTACAATTATAATTTATTAATATTTCAAAGGTACGCAACCAATTAAAATGAAATAAAGTACATTCTGACAGGTTTATTTTAAGTGTATTGCATTTAACTTAACATGCAAGGAGATTATTTTTATTAAGTAGAGTAATTTCTTTGGCACATGGTTTGATTCCTACCAGCAACATTCCCTGTGGGTTGCCATTTAATAGTTCTTTTTTTCCTTCTTCCATATCTGTAGAGTTCTCATTTTTATCTAGTCTTCACTCCTTCTTCACCTGATTAATGATTGATTTGTGCTAAACAGGATTGTCTCATTCCCTTTGACTGACTAGTGTGACTTAAAGAGAATTCTACTAGAGAGATCACATAAAAGTTTCTTTTTCCTGTTAAATATCGATAAAAGGAAAAAAATGTGGGTTTTATTTTTCATCTGCATGTTATGTTTTAAAGACGGGATATTTGAATTTCCTCTGATAATGTTGCAACCATAAAGGTAACTAATACGTCTAGCACCAAGTGAAAATAGCCTGGGTTGTTAATGAGGTCATGGAAAAACCAACTGTGAGTATTAACTAACCTTGAGTTTGCCTTACCTTCGAGCTTTTTATACATCAGATAATAAATTATTTGGTGTTTAAGCTAAGTTGAGCTAGTGTTTAGTATTTTTTAAACCTGGCATTGCTAACAAAATTAAATGGACATTATAGTTGTGTTTCATTTCTCCAAGCCTCTTTTTTTACTAGTGAAATGCTGTAAGGAGAGATTAGATCATTTATTGAGACTTGTTTGGGTAGACACTACAAAAAAAACAACAAACTAAGGTCAAGATAAATGCTCAGTTTAAAAAAGAGTGTGGTAGCTTGCACTTATAATCCCATCATATTTGGAGGTCAAGATGGGAGGATCACTTGAAGCTAGCATTTAGAGACCAGCCTGGGCGACATAGTAAGACCCTATTTCTACCAAAAAAAAAAAAAATTAATTAATAAATCAATAAAAATAATAATAAAATAAGTATATATTTCAAAATATCTTTTGAAAATTTAGAGTTTTGCCAGCAAGGCAATAAGTAATTTTAATACTTCTTAAAATGTTATATTTTATTGTTGAAAAAAAGCAGGTCTCCTAGAAGTTCAATTACATTATTATCATTATTATTATCATTATTTTGGCAAGTTCTTTTCTTTCCTACAAATAATCAAAGTTCTAAATTAGTATCATAGGAATTTATCATTTTTCCACATCCTAAATGGTTAATAATATTACTACTAGCTTGTGTCACATTTTTTATATTTCCCACTTCAACTTTCACTTAAAATACCTGAATTAATTTCGTGAGTCTTTGTCACTAAGGAATATTTTACAAACTTTTAAAACCCAATGTTATTTTAAAAATAAAAGAAACATCAGGAAAATAAAACAGGATATGAAATAATATAACCCTTTTTTTCTAAAGTTCATCAAATAGAAGTGAAAGTTTAATATTTGAAATTTCCATTAAAGTTAAATAAGCACATGGTGACTTCATTTTATTGCAAATGTTTGCAATTCAAGTTTGTTAATAATGACATTCTTTCATGTAATTGAAATGTACTGTATGGAAAATTTCTGAGGTTTTTTTTCCCCCCTTTGTTTTTCTGAAAATTTGATTGAGGAGGGCTCAGGGAGATAGAAGGGAAAGTAGAGTGCATGTGAAAATGAACTTTCAAAGAGGAGAAAGAGTTCACCTGGGTCCAATGTTAAGAGAAGTCAAAGGAGAAGGGCACCGAGAACCAACTGTAGGATTCAGCAAAGGATACCATGGTTGGTTCTCAGTCTCCTTCTCCTTTGACTAATGTCTGATGTTAATAGACGTTAATGGCTTTGACAAGAGAGCAGTTTCTGCAGAGTGGCTAGGTGAGTAGAAAGCCTTATTGTAATAATTCATAAGAGAATGAAAGTAATTACTGGCTGAATTCAGATTTCCATGTTGTCAAATATGTTTTTAAAGAGCAGGGAAATGAGAGAATAGCTAGATGAAAATGGGAAGAAAGGTCAAAGGATATTTTGAGTTTTCTTCTTTGCTTTCAATCTGAGGTTATTATAGCTTTTTAAAAAAAAAATCTAGTAATAAGAAAATTGATGAAGCAAGGAAGGAGAGAATTGCTGGAATGTAGTCTCTGAGTAGGTAAGAGGGAAAGGATTCAGTGCAAGAGTATAAGTAGTAGCTTGAATATGAAAAATACATCCACAGTAATAGGCAAAGTAGGAGAGTGCATAGTCATAGATGATGAGACACTAAGTAATGTGGTGGGAGATTATAGGAGCTTTGGTTTGCTCTTTTATCTCTGTGAAACCGAGAATAAATCAGGAGGTACCTAAACTTTGATTAAAGGGGAGAAGTTATGAAAAAGGTATTGAGAAAAAAATGTCCCAGGGAAATATAGTATGTCTGCTGGGAAGAAGAAAAGGCACATTCGAGTTTGCTGTTCATGACAGCTAAATACATTACACTTGAAATGGAAAAGTATGAAAAGATAGATTCAGCAAATGAGGCTAAGAATGTTTCAGTGTATCTTACAGTATGTATATGGATATTGGTGTATTCTCTTATTTTAAAGAAAATAGAATCCCATTTTTTTAAATCCATTTTCTATAATTTATTACATAAATTTATTAAAGTAAAAATTTATTACATAAAAATTATTCATGCAGATTACTTATTCATTTTCTGAAGTGGACATGCCATTTTATATCCAGCTTCTTCTACTTTACCTATAAATACAGCCTTTTGTTTTCACCTAAGCAGTCAATTTTCATAATGTATTACATCTTAAAGATTAAGGTCTTTTCATATCCTTTGTTCTAATGCCATAATTGTTCAATTACCACACCACAATTTTAGGCCACAAATTCTTGTATAAAAAAAAATTTTTGAAAATTTCCATAATTCAACCCAATTTCTTGAGCTCACATTCTACCAGGTTGTAAAAAATTACATATCACTTCAAAAGTTATGTAATCACTTCATACCAATCATTTTTGGTAATGGGTAAAAGAAAAAAATATATATATCACTCAAGAAATCCTCTCCTGATTCTCCAGGCTTGCATCTAAGTTGTTGAGAGATGACTTATTGTCAAGGTGTCATTTATCATCTAACCATACTGGCCTGAGGTATATCACTATGCCTTCCATATCCTGATCATGAGTCATTGAGGCTGATGCTTAGTCACTCTTCTTTCCTAACTGCAGAATCCTTCAGGACTGCAAACTTGAGATACATCAGTTACCTCATGCCATACTAGACTGAGATTCCCAGTGCCTGGAGTAGCAGGGCTGGGGGTAGGGCAGAGTGTGAGGGATGGAACAGAGAGGTGCGGGCAGGTAGATGTAAAAGCACTCCATCTTGCTTTCTCTGTCATTCCTCATCTTGTTCCCCAATCCTAGAGAATCTACCTAAACTTCATAATGAAAAGCATTTCTCTGCCTCCATGTATAGCTTTCACTGTAATACTTGAATCCACTCTGTTATTTTCAGTTTCCCTCAGGGACTAATTTTTTTTTTTTTTTTTTTTTTTGAGACAGTCTTGCTTTGTTGACCAAACTGGAGTGCAGTGATGCGATCTTGGCTCACTGCAACATTCACTTCCCGGGTTCAAGCAATTCTCCTGCCTTAGTCTCCTGAGTAGCTGGGATTACAGGTGTGTGCCACCATGCCAGGCTAATTTTTGTATTTTTAGTAGAGACGGGGTTTCACCATGTTGATCAGGCTGGTGTTGAACTCCTGACCTCGTGATCCACCTGCCTCAGCCTCCCAAAGTGCTGGGATTACTGGCGTGAGCCACCGCACCCAGCCTTAATTTTTTTTAATGGACAAATCATAGTTGTATACATTTATGGGGTACAAAGTGATGTTTTAATATATGTACACAATACAGTATGATTAAATCAAGGTAACTAACATATCCATTACCTTGCTTAAAATTTTGATACTCGGCCGGGCGCGGTAGCTCAAGCCTGTAATCCCAGCACTTTGGGAGGCCGAGGCGGGTGGATCACGAGGTCAAGAGATCGAGACCATCCTGGTCAGCATGGTGAAACCCCGTCTCTACTAAAAATACAAAAAATTAGCTGGGCATGGTGGTGTGTGCCTGTAATCCCAGCTAGTCAGGAGGCTGAGGCAGGAGAATTGCCTGAACCCAGGAGGAGGAGGTTGCGGTGAGCCGAGATCGCGCCATTGCACTCCAGCCTGGGTAACAAGAGCGAAACTCCGTCTCAAAAAAAAAAAAAAAAAAAAAAAAAAATTTTGATACTCAAAAACCAGAAAAGATTTCTTTTCTTCCCCTGTTTTCTGTATAACTGATGCCAACATATCCCTTTTCTCAGACCCTCAGGTAGTTCAGAACTACCAAGCTGCTATCCACACAATCACTATTGTCACTAATTTTAAAGATCAGAGTGTCCAGGTGTTACAGAAAATAGGGAGAAAGAGTGAGAACATTTAATGTTTCAAAACCCTTTTCCTGACTCACTAATATGATAATGATGGCTCCACATTTGCTGAGCTAAGAAGTGAGATTCAGAATATTGCAATACAAATAGAATTTTAACACTGAGGATGACTTTCTCGTGAAAACATTATTCAAGGAAGTGGCACAAACACAGGGCATATTTACACTTTCAGCATTTATCACTTTAAAATGAGCTCAATTATATTGTGTGAATGCCAATAAACAGAAATTTTCCCAAAAAAAGCAGAAAGAAATCTATCTCTATATATACTTGAAAAAAATCTGGCCACTTAACCGAGGTATGCTTCACAATAATATCAAGTCAGAAAAACTAGAGTGTTTTCAGAATTTCAGTCCCTGCTTTCAGTTCCAGCACATCTGCAGGAGTAATAAGTTTTCTAAGAGGCTTGTGGTTAACCTCACAGCATGGAATGAATTATCTACAATTCCATCCTTCATTAAAACACCCTTTCCACGAAATGTGTCAATGAAGTCAGAACCTGGCTGGCCACTGATCAACCAGAGCACTGACCATTCACTTTTTCTGCTTCCATTGTATTGCTTAATCACAACAAAATGCAGTCATTTATTCCCAAAAGTTTTAAACTGTTTATGTTGTGCCCTGACTAAGAACACCTATAATGTTTTAATTTGAACAAGGTGTATATATACATGTATAAAAGTTAAATCCATACATGTGTAAACAAAAGTATCTTTGACCTCAAGTGAGAATCATAAAATTTAATAATTCCTTACTCAAACTCCACAAATGTATTCCTTTTAAGCATATTTAATAAAATTTAGAAAAGTCTTTAATTCCTAACCTTACCCACAAAATATATAATCTTCAAAGAGTGCTTAAGTTTGAGAAAAAACAAAAGAGAATGTCACTCCAAAAGTTGTTTTGGCAATGTTAACTCCACATTTTCGGTTCTGAGCACACACGAATTACTCCTTTGCCTTTTCCAATCAGTCCCTTTTCACCTCTAGTTCTTCATGAGCTCCATAAAAGTGAAGGAATTTATGTAAATGGCATTGTTCATTTTTTTAATTCAAATATTTACTACTATGACATAATCAACATAAATATCCAAAAGTTAAAAACAAAGCATTTTCTCAATTGAGTACTTAGGAAGATTTGCCAAGGCCATTGGCTCGACTCTGGCTAAGGACTGTAGTTAGGAGTCATTACCTTCCAATAGCTGCTTGAGTTGAATAGGTAGGTTCACTGGGTAGCAAAATAACAATATTTGTACCGCATTTGGAATATATAGAAAACCAAAATTGAACTGTATACTCCTTTAAGAATTACATGAGGGTTCAGTGGCTATATTACCCTTCAAAACCTTTACATTTGTTCATATAGCAATGTCAGGAAAAAGAGAAAACAGTTGAATATTCAAATTTCATTTCAAGAAGAGAGCATACAATAAGCCAGGCAAGGTAGCTCATATTTGTAATCCCAGCACTTTGGGAGGCTGAGGCAGGTGGATCATGAAGTCAGGAGTTCAAGACCAGCCCGACCAATATGGTGAAACTCTGTATCTACTAAAAATACAAAAATTAGATGGGTGTGTTGCCGCACACTTGTAGTCCCTGTAGTTCCAGCTACTCGGGAGGCTAAGGCAGGAGAATCACTTGAACCTGGGAGGTGGAGGTTGCAGTGAGCCAAGACTGCACCACTGAGCTCCAGCCTGGGCGATGGAGCAAGACTCCATCTCAAAAAAAAAAAAAAAGAACAGAGCATACAGTCTAGTTTTCCTTCCTCATAAATTTAACAAACTTTATTTTCAGGTACTTTAACAGTCATTAGTAAATAACCTTGTTCCATTTACATAAAGGATCTTAGAAGGAAACACATTTTTTAAATTTGAATGATTCATTACTTTAAATACTTACGTTGATACATGTGCCAGAAATAATTATTAGAGTGCCAAACCACATATCAAAATCAGGTGTTTTATTTTTAAATTAATATATACTACTTGTCTTTTTTCTCCATATATATTTTATATAACTTATTAATGTGGAGTTTTATATTTATTATGAAACCTCTAGTCATTAAATGCAAATTTTTCTCAACCTCTTATGATTTCTACAGCTGTATTTGAAGGTGTAACTTGATGAAGAAAAACACTGGCGTTGTTGTAATGAGAAATAAGAATACTTACTACTAAATAAGATTTACTACCAACCTGTGGGAAGGACTTCTAACACAAGCTAGCATAATCAAATTGTGCCACAAACTATTTGTATACAGATTTTAAGCCTTTCTAGAATTGATCCTGACCCTCCTAACCAAAAGAGTATGGGATCACTTTTTATTTTTCCTTTTGGCACCAAGGGCAGTCTTGGCTAGCGAGCACTATAACTTGACTCCCTTCTCCTGTTCCAAAAGAATTCTTGTCACTGATATATGAAACAATCCTTGGAAACATATTCTCTTCAGAGTGGGGATTAGCAGTTATCTGCATTGATAACAGATTTATGCATTATATGCAACTTTCTTTACTAAACTTTCTATTTAAATGATGGAAAAATGTGTAATAATATTTTGGTTAATTGTTCTTAGGCTCAAGTAAATTCTTTTCCATATCTGTAGTTTTTTTCTCAAACAATGCCTCCATTATGATGTTGGAACTGAAATGTCTACATAAATGTTCTCTTTAATGCAAATGAGTCATTTCTAGGTTCAGGGAAATAAAAAGATAATTTTTAATGATGATGGCTAAAGTGATAGGGTTTCCTTGTTTAATTTCCTCATTTTGACCAAGTTTTATACAAAAGTAGTGATGATGCAGATTCAGAAAGTTCTGAGTTAAGATTCTAAATCAAGGTCAATTTATTTCAAGTGCCAAATAAATTCTAAGTTCTTTATATAGACGTATACACAGAACTCTCTTGCTCCCTCTCTCGCTCCCCTCTCTCTCTGTATACAAAAGAAGGCAGGTTCTATATGACCTTGATATGTTGAGTAGGTAGGGTCTTTGTAACCAAATCACTTCTGCCATGACCCATGTGCACAGCACCTATATGCTATGTTAAATGTCATTTCCCCTTTTCTCTCTTCTAGTTTTTCAGTATTTTCACCCAAGCATTTGATTAAACTACACGTAAGCCTTAAAAATTCAAGAAGAAAATGACTCCAGGAGTTTTTGTGTCTTTGGGATTTCATCAATGAAAGCTACATTACTATCTTCCTGAGAGCCATCCCTGTCCTGTCCTCTTTTGAACAACCACTGTATCACTTCTCTGTGCTTCTTAGGATAATTTTTCATGGCCCCACTGCTTCAAGTTTATTTAATTACAAGTATTATAGAGGCGTTGAATCACAAGCTCCTTGAAGTCAGGGGAATTCATCTTATTCATCTTTCTATATCACACATTACTTATTTAGCATTACATTTTAGATGATCAATATAGGTTGAATATTATTTTAAAATCAAACAGATTTTATGTCTTCTTATAAGAAAAAAATTATAATGCATTCTGATTATCAAAAACGTCTAATGCAAAGGAACTGAGAAATTCATCACCACCTAGTGTAAATGCAGTTGATACTCCTATTTCTCTTAAAGGAGAACTTTTACACATGTTGTTCTCAGGGATGCTTCAAATGTTCACCAGAAACCAATGATTCAGGACAAAGTTATTTCAAAACTATAAGCTTCTTTAGTTATCCTTAAACAAGCAAGAACACCTAAGCCATTTTAACATAGCACACTTTTTAGATTGGCCACAAAATCATTATTTATCTTCAAATAGCTTAAATGTGTTTCCCTCTAAACATACTGCTACAATTTAGTTTCAGCTCTCCCAGGAAAAACGTAATGACTGTACTCATTGTATGAAGTACAAATTAAACCCAGAAAAAAAGGTACTACAAAGAACATTTCCACACATGCCCTCCATCCCAGGTCCCTAGAAGATCCATAAGGGCATTCAGCACCAAGAGGAGAGAGGCATATTAACAATTTAATTTAAAATTCTTTGGTAATTTGCAATGGAAACTCATGAGAGCTGGATTTAATCTAAACTGTGTTTCAGCTCCATGATATATAAAGACCGCTTTCATCTTACATTTCAGGCAAAAATATTGAATAGTGAATACCAACGAGTTTGAGGATTGGCGTTGAACATGAGCAGAAAATGCCTTCAGGAACCATCACTGAAATGTATCTTTATGTTACTAAATTCCTTCTCCTTAGCTTTACTATGATTCCTTAAAGCATATGCCTCAAATTCCGCAAGGAACTTGTTTTTTTCTTTTGTAATTACAGAGTTCCCCATCAGATGAAAGTTTCAGAGGGCTGTACAGTAAGATTAATGGAGTCACATTGATGGAAGCAGTTGGGCCAGGCTCTCAAGAATACAGCAGCTTCAGTATTTCTTCTAAATCGAAGGTGAACCTACCCTTGCTCAGGTGTCTTGGCTGAAGTTTTTATTATTAATATTCTTAATATTCCTAATGCCCTCAAGCACTTATACTCTCAAGAAGTTACAGTACTCATATACAATGTATGAGTCATTGCTGTATTTAATCTTGGGTCAGATTTTACAGTTTTACTCAGGCTCTGTTAGCAGAGCCTCCACTATTCATGGTGGAACCACATAGTGGGTGAATCATTTTACAAGATCAAAATAACTTCCCTATGCAGAGGGTTACCTCATGTTTTCTTCTAGTATTGTGAGTGTACATTTTAGGTTGAATGAAAATCATTTATGATGATATTTAAGACTCAGATTATGGAGTCATACTCAAAGAGACTCTGATTGAATACATTGACCCAGTCAGAATAATTCATTCTTTCTTTATTTTTAAGGAAGCCTTAGATAACTCTGATTAATATTTGCTATGGAGTCATCAATGTTTTGAGCTGCATATGGGAAGCACAGTACTTGAAAGCACAGCTTTCATAACATGAAAGCTCCTATCTCCATCATTACACAACTTAGAGAAACATTGGTGTTAATGTTTCTAATAGGGCATTTCTATCCTAGTCCATTAAGCTCCCTAACTCTATACTATTTTGGCTTAGAAAGTTGAGAATGAATTCAAGAGTATTTTAAAAGGATCTGGCACGTTTTATCAAATATTTCTTATGATATATTTCTAATTTATGACACAATGTTGTCTCTATCGCTTAACAAGCTGGACAAGGGAACAACCATTCCAATTACCATTCCAATAATCATAAGTTAATTATAAGATTATTTATATTTCTTTGAAAGAACAATTTCTGCTCCATAAACTGTGGAGTTTCTGAGGTTGTAGTGATACCTAAACTGTTGTCATGGTTGATCTATTTTCTGCAGTTTAAACACCAGCACTTTTCTTAAAATCACACTCAGTATTTTGTCTTAATAGTACTTAAGACTTTCATTTGACATGATACTATTCTCTTTTAGTATGTTTCTCACTTCAGAGCATAAGCGTTTAATCTCTTCAAGTGAACATAGCTACAAGAATACATATATGAAGAACTCTGGTGGAAGAGTAGAAAAACCAAGGCTTTAAGTATGATTAGGTGAGTTGGTTAGCAATTCTATGTCTCCTTTTTCTTCAGTAAATATGAAGAGTAAAGAAGAATAGTAATTGAGCTATGTAAAAACAAGGACTGTGCATAAAGATTCATTTAAGACAGAGAATTATGCAAGTATCATATCACCAAATGTATGACTGCAGAGCAATTTGGATAACTGCATAGAAATGTTCAACTGTTATGGCAGTGGCTTACAAATGTTTTGGTATTAGAAATCTATTACATTACATTCGCAAAATAAGTTAAGAACAATAAGTAGTTTTATTTATGTGGAAATATAGCATATTAAAAATTAAAATTGATGCATTTTAATTATTTATTTATTCATTCATTCATTTAAAATGCCCTCCCAGGATGTGCAGCTTAATCCTGATCTCTACCCCATCTGGAGTCTGGGCTGGACTTGGCACTCTTAGCCACTCCCTTGCAAAGAACAGAATACAGAAAGGGAAAAAAGGTAACTTCGCAGTTAAAATTGGCAGACACTACCTTAAAGAAGTAACCAAGGTTAACATAACAAGTGGTAAATCATATTGATTTCCTGATAATATCATGAGAAGGGAACTTCATCTCTGTATTATCCCTCCCCAAAACCCGTATATAACTCCAGCCTAACAATGACAAAATTCAAATTGAGAAACATTCTTCAAAACAGCTCACTATTTTCTTCAAAACTGTCAAGATCACACACTCGAAATATAGACTGAGTAACTGTCACTAGAAATACAATTAAATGCAATGTGAAACCCCAGATTGGATCCTGAAACATAAAGAGGCAATAGTGGGAAAAACCCTTAAAATGGAATAAAGTCTGAAATTTATGTAGCAGTATGCACCAAATATTAATCTCTTAGTATGATGGATTTACTATAGCTGTAAGGTATTAATAAAAGGAAAAACTTGGTAAAGAATATACAGAAATTCTTGGTACTATCTTTGCAACTCTTCTATAAATCTAAAATTATTTCAAAATTAAAAGTTTATTTTAAAATGATTAAAGACACCATGGAGTTTTTGTTTATGTAATAGATATATACAATATTAAAATGCTGAGCAAAAGTGTTACATATTTATTAATTCATTGAAACAAAAAACAAACCTATAATATGTTAACATACATTTTATATTTTCATGAAAATAGGCAAAAGAAAAAGTTTTATGTTTTGAATTTTTAAAAATATTTAGCTTAATAGAAGACAGTTGGGTTCTCATTTATGTTTGTAAATCTAATATATTGTTTTGGTTGAAGCATGTGAAAAAATTTATTCCTCACACAGATATAGAGTTGAAAAAAGAAGAAATATTTTAGTAGCTCTTTGGATAGTAGTGGATATTTTCATGTATATGCCTATTCCGAAACTTTACAATTTGTTTATGCTTAAAAATTAGTTGCTTGAGGAAAGTATATTCTCCTCAATAAACGTTGCTGGTAAAACTTGGTATACACATGCAAAAGAGTGATTAGACCATTACGTTACACTATAGACAAAAATTAATTCAAAATGCATTAAAGAACTAAACATAAGACCTAAAACTGTAAGTGTCCTAGAAGAAAACATAGTGGAAAAACTTCATGATATTGGTCTCAGTAATTATGTCTTGGACATGACACAAAAAGAACAGGAAATAAAAGTAATAATAGATTGTTTAAAATAGGGCTACATCAAACTTAAAAATGTTTGTACATCAAAGGAAACAGCCAATAGACTACAGGGTAACCTACAGAATTGAAGAAAATATTTGAAAATTATATATCTTATAAGTACTTATTATTCAGAATATATAAAGACTCCTACAACTCAACAACAAAAATCTAGTAACCCTGTTAAAAAATAGGCCAAGTACTTGAATAAATAGTTTTCCAAAATATGCAAACAACCAACAAGCATATCAAAAGACATTCACCATGACTATCAGATAAATCAAAACCAAAAAAGGATATTATCACATATTCATTAGGATGACTCCTATTTTTTAAAAGGTGAGGATGTGAGAAATTGGAAGAATTGTGCTCTCTTGGAATTGTAAAATGGTACAACCACAATGGAAGCAATATAGGGGTTTCTCAAAAAAAAAAATTATGACCTACCAATCTGAATCTGCACATACATCCAAAAGTATAAAAAGCAGGTCTCAAAGAGATATTGGCACACCCATGTTCATAGCAGCACTAGTTACAATATCTCACAGTGGAATCAATCTAAATGTCCATTGACAGAAGAACAGATAAATAAAATGTGATATGTACATAAAATGGAATATTATTTAGCCCTAGAAAGGAAGGAAATCCTGTTACATGCTACAGCATGCATGCATCTTGGGGAAATATTGCTAAGTGAAATAAGTCAGTCATAAAAAGATAAATACTGTATGACTCCCTTAAAAGAAGCATTTTTTAAAAAGTCAGATTATTAGAAACAGAACATAGAATGGTGTTGACCAGAAGCAGGAAATAAAAGAAGGGGAATTGTTTAATGGGTACTGAGTTTCAGATTTATAAGTTGAAAAAGTTCTGGATACCTGTTTCATAATGTGAATATAATTGTATTAGCTCATTCTCACATTGCTAGAAAGTACTTCCTGAGAATGGGTAGTTTATGAAGGAAAGAGTTTTAATTGACTCACAGTTCCACATAGCTGGAAAGGCCTCAGGAAACTTACAATCAGGGCTGAAGCAAAAGGTGAAGCAAAGCATATCTTCCCATGGCAGAGCAAAAGCGAAAGAAGAGTGAAGCAGGAAGCACCACACACATTTAAACCATTGGATCTTGTGAGAATTCACTCACTATTACAAGAACAGAAAGGGGGAAATCCACCCTCATTATTCAATTACCTCCCACCAGGACCTTCCTCCAATTCCATATGAGGTTGTGTGGGGACACAAATCCAAACCAAATCATTCTGCCCCTGGCCCCTCCCAAATGTCATGTCCTTCTCACATTTCAAAACCAATCATGCCTTCCCAACAGTTCCCCAAAGTCTTAACTCATCCCAGCCTTAACTCAAAAGTCCAAGTTTGAATCTCATCTGAAACAAGACAAATCCCTTTGCCTAAGAGCCCGTAAAACAAAAAAGAAGTTATTTCCAAGATGCAACAAGGGTATAGGCATTGGGTAAATGCTCCCATTCCAAATGGGAGAAATTGGCCAAAACAAAGGGCCCCATGCAAGTCCAAAACCCAGCAGGGCAGTCATTAAATCTTAAAGCTTCAAAATAGGCGAGGCCAGTGGCTCATGCCTGTAATCCCAGCACTTTGGGAGGTGGAGGCAGGTGGATCACGAGGTCAAGAGATTGAGACCATCCTGGTCAACATGGTGAAACCCCGTCTCTACTAAAAATACAACAAATTTTCTGGGAATGGTGGCACGTGCCTGTAGTCCCAGCTATTTGGGAGGCTGAGGCAGGGGAATTGCTTGAATCCAGGAGGCGGAGGTTGCGGTGAGATGAGATTGCGCCATTGCACTACAGCCTGGGTAACAAGAGCGAAACTCCATCTCAAAAAAAAAAAAAGAAAGAAAGGAAAAAAGCTCCGAAATAATCTCCCTTGGCTCCATGTCTCACATCCAGGGCATGCTGATGAAAGGGGTGGGATCCCACAGTTTTGGGCAGCCCCAGCCCCACCTCTGTGGCTTTACAGGGTATTGCTCCTTTGGCTGCTCTCACTGGCTGGCATTGAGTCTCTGTGGGTTATCCAGGTACTTAGTGCAAGCTGTTGGTAGATATTCCATTTTGGAGTCTGGAGGACAGTGGCCTTATTCTCGCAGCTCCACTAGGCAGTGCCGCAGTGGGGACTCTGTTGGAGTTCCAGTCCCACATTTCTACCTCAACAGTGCCTAGTAGAGGTTCTCCACCAGGGCTCTGCCCCTGCAGCAGACTTTTACCTGGACATCCAGGTGTTTTCACACATTCTCTGAAATCTAGGAGGGGGTTCTCAAACCTCAGCTCTTACCTTCTCCATTTCTGTAGGCCCAACATCACATGAAATTCAGCAAAGCCAGGTTCTTGCAACCTTGGAAGCAACAGCTCGAGTTGTAATTTGGCCCACATTAGCCACAGCTGCAGTTGGAGCAGCTGGGATACAGGACACCAAGTACTGAGGCTGCACCGAGCAGTGCACAAGGCCCAGCCCACAACACTGTTTTTCCCTCCTAGGCCTCTGGGCCTGTGATAGGAGAGCCTACTATGGAAGTCTCTGACAATGGAGATATTTTCCCCATCATCTTGGCTATTAACATTCAGCTCCCCTTTAGTTATTCTGCAGACAAAATAGTAATTCAGTCTTTATGTTTATGGATAAATAGCTAACTTAGTGATTTACTACATTGTCATACAGTGGCCATAATTTACATTACTTACCATTTATTTAGCAGATATTCAGCAATGTCAAATATATAAGATGTCATTGTTTTCTAAACTATTGAATATGCTCCTCCAGGCAATATATTATAATATCTTAACCTATAACACGCAAATGTCTACAGCCAGCTTGGGCTTGACTTCCTCCCCAGAAAATAAGTTTTCCTTCTCTACCACATGACAGGGCTGCAAATTTTCCAAACTTACATGCTCTGCTTCCCTTTTAAATATGTTACAATTTCAGAATATCTCTTTCTTTATGTAAATGAGCATAGGCTTTTAGGAGCCACCAGGCCACATTTCAAGGCTTTGCTGCTTAGAAATTTCTTCCACCAGATACCCTAAATCATCTCTCTCAACTTCAAAGTTCCACAGATCTCTAGGGCAGAGGCAAAATGGCACCAGTTTCTTTGCTAAAGCATTTCAAGAGTGATTTTTACTCCAGTTCCTAATAAGTTTCTCATTTCCCTCTGAAACCACCTCAGCCTGGACTTCATTGTCCATATCACTATCAGCATATTGGTCAAAACCATTCAACAAAGTCTCTAGGAAGTTCCAAACTTTCCCACATCTTCTGGTCTTCTTCTGAGCCCTCCAAACCATTTCAACCTCTGCTCAGTACCCAGTTCCAAAGTCGCTTCTACATTTTCAGGTATCTTAGTAGCAGTGCACCACTCCCAGTACCAATTTTGTGCGTTAGTCCATTCTCACATTGTTATAAACAACTGCCTGAGACTGGGTAGTTGACATGGTTTGACTGTTTCCCTACCCAAGTCTCATATTGAATTGTAGCTCCCATAATTCCCACATGTTGTGGGAGGAACCTGGTAGAAGGTAATTGAATCATGGTGGCAGGTCTTTCCCATGCTGTTCTCATGATAATGAATAAGTCTCACAAGATCTGATGATTTTATAAACAGGAGTTACCCTATATACATTCTTTTGCCTGTCGCCATGCGAGCCATGACTTTGTTCCTCATTCACTTTCTGCCATAATTGTAAGGCTTCCCAGCCATGTGGAACTGTGAATTAATTAAACCTCTCTTCTTTATGAATTACCCACTCTCAGCTATGTCCTTATTAGCATCGTGAAAACAGACTGATACAGTAATTTATGTAGAAAAGAGGTTTAATTGAGTGACGTTCTGCATGACTGGGGAGGCTTCAGGAAACTTAAAATCATGGCAGAAGGTGACCCAGAAACAAAGCACATTCTCCAATGGCAGAGAGTAAGAGAGTGAAGGGGGAAGTGTACACACTTTTAAACCATCATAGCTCATAAGAACTCATTCACTATCATGAAAACAGCAAGAAGGAAATCCACCCCCATGACCCAATCACCTCCCACCATGCCCCCTCCTCCAATTCAACATGAGATTTGGATGGGGACACAAATCCAAACCATATCAATAATTAATAATACTAAAATATTTTTGACTGGTTAATATGGTAAATTTTATGTTGTGTTTCTTACTATCACCACCAAAACAAAACAGTTGCCTAACAATTAATGGAAATGAAGATCTGTAGCAAGGCCAATACACTTCTCATGTTCTGTGAAAATTTCATTGGTCTATCATGCCCTTAGGGTGGACTTTTTACCTATGCATAATTTTGTAACAGTATACATTGGTCATTTAAAATATATGAGTTCACATATATGCAGATGTTCCAACTGTTGATAGGTCAAGGAATCATATTAGTTAATATTACCAACAATCTTTCAGAAAAATATTTTTCTTAAATATTAGGAAGCTGCCAAGATCACAGTAGCAGGACAATTTTCCCCAATTCTAATTTTTTATTTAAAGCTCAAATTTTATCATCAGTGACAAATAATGTCAGTTATCTGCCTGTAGTGGCAGCCTCATTTTGCTCATTCCCAAGGAAATATATGTCAAGCACCCTTATCTAAAAAAACCACAGCTTGTCTGTTAGACATTGTTTCAGTAAGACTAATTCTGTAAAAATGTGGCTAGTTCAGCACACTACCTGAAAAGTATCACAAATGCTTTTCTTCAAAATAATCGTTTCATTTTAGTTTACAGCTGAAGCCTTTTATGCATACTTTGCATTTTCTTCTGCAGAATATTCCAAAAACTGGACACAAGTGTCAAAGTTTAATAAAAGGAATAATTTTTACTTTATTATCAGGATATTCAAAATGAAACCAGCATTTATTTTTACTGAGTGTGTGGCATAGTTGGGTCAAATGCTAACTAGTACAATTTGATGCCACTATCTTGGTTCATACCAAGCATTACCAGTTTTGCTCGCTAATGATTAATTTTGCACTTTCAGTGCTAGTTATGCAGGAATAATTACCAGAATTTAAAATGTTATTTAAAAAACTTGAATACTTGAGTATCACCAATGTTGTTTCCAAGCATACACATTATAGAAAATCTGATGACTAATTGGGCCTAATATCAGACAAATATAGTCAGTTCATTCATGCTTATAGATTTGCCCATTTAAAAGACAAATTGTACAATTCTGCAGACAAAACAGTAATTCAGTCTTTATGCTTATAGCTAAATAGCTAATTTAGTGATTTAGTGTATTGTCATACAATGGCCATAATTTACATTATTTACCATTTATTCAGCAGATATTCAGCAATGTCAAATATACAAGATGTCATTATTTTCTAAACTATTGTATATGCTTCTCCAATATACTATAATATCTTAACCTACAAAATGTGTAAGTGGGTTTTTCATTACGAGTTTGAAAAGTTGTAACCAAGTTTGGCTTTTAAAGAGATTACATCTACATTTCAAATACTCAATTCTTAATTCTTTACTGTGAATAATTGATCTCAAAATGATATCACCATTCAAGTAATGACAAACCATATGTCATGTAATGACAACTCATATAGCCACTGAAAAACTCTCTGTATAATTTTGAGCAGATAAAAGTGAGAGATGACTGTCAGTGAAAATGGTGGCATAGGTCACTCCAAGGGCCTGTCCCTCCACAGAAACATCAAAAAATCAACTAAAAGTGCCATAAAATGTTTTGTTAGAATCCTAGAAAACAATTAGACCACATGCTAAATCAAGAAAAAAGCAACTCAAAATAGTGGAAATACATGATTATGTACATAGCAATGTTAGTCACACTAGCCAAAAGGTAGAAGCAACCCAAATAACCTTTGATGAATAAATAGATAAATGAATGTGGTATATACAACCAATAGTAGATGAGTCAGCCTTATAAAGGAAGACGTTCTGAAACATGTTACAACATGGATAAACCATAAACATATTATGCTAAGTAAAATAAGACTGTTACAAATTCACAGAGACATGAATAGAGACAAAAAGTAGAATGGTGGTTCCAGGGACTAGCAGGGAAAAGACATGAGGAGTTACAGTTTAATGGGTATAGAGTTTTAGCTTTGCAAGATGAAAAATATTCTGGAGATGGATGGTGGTGGTATATAACTATGGGAATGTAATTAATGCCCCTGGAATACACATTTAAAAGTGATTATAATGGTAAATTTTATCGTATGTCCGTTTTGTCATGACTAAAAATCTTTTTAAAAACAATACTTCAAGAAAATTATGCTCCAAAATAATAAAAAAAGTAACCAAATTTCTCAAATATTGAATCATCATAAAAGCTGAAGATATTAAGAAGAAAAAATACACACTCAGAATCACTTCTAAAAGCATTTAATTATAGTATATATTGACTATATGACAAGATTATGAAATTTGTCTAAGAAATTCAATAATTATTAAAATTATAATGTTTCTTCAGTATATTTCTACAAAAATTACATTTGCAAAAACATTACTTAAAATATGGAATTAACTGGTAAGAAAAGTTGATTTTATGTTAAGTGAAATTTATTTCAATTATAAAATTGATATTGACAAAGACAATAACAGCTTAATATCATTATGAAATAGGTTTGACCTCATGGACACCTAAAAATTATCTCAGGAGCCCCAAGATTCCCTAGATCCCAAGTTGCAAACCACTTAGATTATTTCTTATATAACCAGTTTATTGATGGAATTTAATTAGTTGGGTATCAAATACAATATTTTTTCTATTATTTTTATCATGTTTATGATGTTTGATAAGCTTTTTCTTCAAGGTAATAGGCCTCGACATTTTTGGCCAGATTTCATATTTACCATGCCACATTCAATTATTAGCATGGTCTGATTTTGGTACTTAAGAATCGGTGCTATTTAGTTTTAAATAAATTCAAAACTTGTTTGTCACCCTCATCCTAAACTGCCCAGGACAGATAAGGGAGCTGCAGCTAATTAGCACAGAGGAGGCAGGTGTCTTTTATCTCAGATGCATCTCTTTCCCTTTTTTACATGCTAGCGTTCTGGTGGTAGAAAAAAGAAGGGCTAGCTGGTGGAGGCAGAAATCTGACTTGGGTGCCCACCTTTTAAAATGCTGATTAATTTACTTAAGCATTTATTAACTATTCTGCACCAGTCACTGACCAAGGAGTTAAAATATAGCTAGCACAGAACTTCCAAAAAACCCTGTCTTCGTGCATCTCACATTCTATTGAGGAAGCCAGGCAATAAACAAGGTGAGTACATATATAGCAAGTTAATTATAAGTGATTAAAAATACCATGGAATAGATAGCAGACACAGAGAGTACTTGGGGTTGTGATGTTGGGAAGCTAACCTTGGGATGCCTTTTAGATAGTAATATTGGCATAAGTTTAAAAGAGGAGAAAAAGAGAAATAGTTCAATATTTGGATGAATAGTATGAAAGGGGAATGTTCCCAGTAAATTTTTTTACTCTGGTTTATTCTGTTCCAAAGAGCAGCTGATGTGGTGATCTGAACTGTTTTCTTGGGATAATGATCAGTTTCTCTCCCCATGTTCTCTGATACTAATGACCCAATTAAGAAAAGCCATATCTTAGGGTGCAAAATGGTAGCCCCACCATCCCGCACCCTCAGCTCCCTCGTTCTACAGTAAAATCATTAACCTCTGTGTTCCACATGGAGCCTTGAAAAATGCTAAAGTTCTCCTCTGAAACTTCTGGGTTATAGACAATTGGAATGTGGTAGAGATGGCCTCTTCTTCCCAGTCATTCCCATACCAAGGTTTCTTTAAGCCTGCTCCTGCTAACATGGGCAACTGCAATGAGCCCCTCTACAGAAATCTCTAGAACTGATTCAAGAACCAGTACTTAAGTTCAGGTACATCCCCAAATTACAAGGGACACATATTATGCTCCTCTCTCATCTCGTCAACAGTAGTTACCACACCCCTAGACTTCCAGAAAACTCTTTTAAGAGTTACCTCCTCACACTCTCCTTCAAAAAACATAGTATCATTTTGCCCCTATGGGTTCTGTAACTCAGCAAGAGTGTCGCCATGCAGCTAAAGGAAAAAAATGTGATCTCCCCTTCTTAAAGACAGCTTCTAACTCAATGCAAAGAAACCAAGAATCTTGAAAAAAGGTTAGACAAAATGCCAACTAGAATAACCAGCTTAGAGAAGAACATAAACTACTTGATGGAGTTGAAGAACACAGCATGAGAACTATGTGAAGCAAACACGAGTTTTAATAGCTGAATCAATCAAGCAGAAGAAAAGATATCAGAGATTGAAGATCAACTCAATGAAATAAAAAAAGAAGGCAATACCAGAGAAGAAAGAGTGAAAAGAAATGAACAAAGCCTCCAAGAAATATGGGATTATGTGAAAAAACCTAATCTATGCTTGATCGGTGTACCTTAATATGATGAGGAGAATGAATCCAAGCTGGAAAACACACACCAGAATATTATCCAGAAGAACTTACTAAGCCTAGCAAGGCAATCCAAATTTCAAATTCAAGAAATACGAGAACTCCACAAAGATATTCCTCAAGAAGAGCAACCCCATGGCACATAATTATCAGATTCACCAGGGTTGAAATGAAGGAAAAAATGCTAAGGGCAGCCAGAGAGAAAGGTCAGGTTACCCACAAAGGGAAGCCCATGAGATTCACAGCAGATCTCTCGGCAGACACTCTACAAGCCAGAAGAAAGTGGGGGCCAATATTCAACATCCTTAAAGAAAAGAACTTTCAACGCAGAATCTCATATCCAGCCAAACTAAGCTTCATAAGTGAAGGAGAAATAAAATCCTTTATGGACAAGCAATTATTGAGAGATTTTGTCACCACCAGATCCGCCCTACAAGAGCTCCTGAAAGAAACACTAAGCATGGAAAGGAACAAGTACCAGTCACTGCAAAAGCAAACCAGTTGGCAAAGACCAAAAATGCAATGAAGAAAATGAGTAACTAATGAGAAAGAAAACCAGCCAGTAACAAAATGGCAGGATCAAATTCACACATAACAATAGTAACATTGATTGTAAATGGCCTAAACACCCCAATCAAAAGACACAGACTGGCAAACTGGAAAAAAGCCAGAACCCATCGGTGTGCTGTATTCAAGAAACCCATCTCACATACAAAGACACACATAGACTCAAAATAAAGGGATGGAAGAAGATTTACCAAGCAAATGGAGAACGAAAAAAAAGCAGGGGTTGCAATCCTAGTCTCTGATAAAATGGCTTCAAACCAACAAAGATCGAAAGAGACAAAGAAGGACATTACATAATGGTAAAAGGATCAATCCAACAAGAAGAGCTAACTATCCTAAATATATGCACCCCCAACATAGGAGCACCAGATACACAAAGCAAGTTCTTAATGATGTAAAACAAGATTTAGACTCACACAAAATAATAGTGGGAGACTTCAATACTCCAATGTCAATACTAGACAGATCAACAATACAGAAAATTAACAAGGATATCCAGGACTTGAATGCAGAGCTGGACCAAGTGGATCCAATAGACATATACAAAACAATCAGCCCCAAATACACAGAATATACATTTTTCTCAACACTACATTGCACTTTCTCTGAAACTGACCACATCATTGGAATCAAATCACTCCTCAGCAAATGCAAAAGAACAGAAATCATAACAAACAGTCTATCAGACCACAGCGCATCAGAATAGAACTCAGGAACAAGAAACACACTCAAACCCGCACAACCACTTGGAAGCTGAACAACTTGCCTCTGAATGTTGACTGGATAAACAATGAAATGAAGGCAGAAATAAAGATGTTCTTTGAAACCAACCAGAATGAAGACACAACTTACCAGAATCTCTAGGACACCTTTAAAGCAGTATCGGAGGGAAATTTATAGCAATAAATGCCCACCAGAGAAGAGAGGAAAGATCTAAAATCAACACCGTATCATCAAAATTGAAAGAACTAGAGGAGCAAGATCAAAAAAACTCAAAAGCTAGCAGAAGACAAGAGATAACTAAGATCAGAGCAGAACTGAAGGAGATAGAGACACAAAAAACCCTTCAAAAAATCAATAAATCCAGGAGCTGGTTTTTTGAAACAATCAACAAAATAGACTGCTAGCAGATTAATAAAAAAGAAAAGGGAGAAAAATCAAATAGATGCAATAAAAAATGATAAAGGGGATATTACCATTGATCCCACAGAAATACAAACTACCTTCAGAGATTACTACAAACAGCTCTACTCACATAAACCAGTAAATCAGGAAGAAATGGATAAATTCCTAGACACTTGTACTCTACCAGAACTAAACCAGGAGGAAGCTGAAACCCTGAATAGGCCAATAACAAGGGCTGAAGTAGAGGCAGCAATCAATAGCCTACCAACCAAAAAAGGTCCAAATCCAGACGGATTCGCAGCCAAATTCTACCAGACATACAAAGAGGAGCTGGTTCCATTAGTTCTGAAACTGTATCAAACAATACAAAAGGAGGGAATCCTCCCTAACTCATTTTATGAGACCAACAGCATCCTGATGCCAAAACCAGGCAGAGACTCAACTAAAAAAGAAGACTTCAGTCCAATATCCATGATGAACATCGATGCAAATATCTTCAATAAAATATTGGCAAACAGTTTTCAACAGCACATCAAGAAGCTTATCCATCACGACTAAGTAGGCTTCATCCCGGGGATGCAATGCTGGTTCAACATACACAAATCCATAAACGTAATCCATCACATAAACAGAACAAAAGACAAAAACCATGTGATTATCTCAATAAATGCAGAGAAGACCTTCAATAAAATTCAACAGCCCTTCATGCTAAAAAAAACTCTCAATAAACTAGGTATTGATGGAACGAATCATAAAATGATAAAAGCTATATATGACAAACCTACAGCCAATATCATACTGAAAAGGCAAAAGCTGAAAGCATTCCCTTTGAAATCAGGCACTAGACAAGGATGCCTTCTCTCACCACTCCTATTCAACTTAGTATTGGAAGCTCTAACCAGAGCAATCAGGCAAGAAAAAGAAATAAAGCGTATTCAATTAGGAAAGGAGGAAGTCAAACTATCTCTATTTGCAGATGACATGATTGTATATCTAGAAGGCCCCATCATCTCAGCCCAAAATCTTCTCAAACTGATAAGAAACTTCAGCAAAGTCTCAGGATACAAAACCAATGTGCAAAAATCACAAGCATTCCTATATACCAATAACAGTCAAACAGAGAGCCAAATCAAGAGCGAGCACCCATTCACAATTGCTACAAAGAGAATAAAATACCTAGGAATACAACTAACAAAGGATGCAAAGGACCTTTTCAAGGAGAACTACAAACCACTGCTCAAGGAAACAAAAGAGGACACAAACAGAGGGAGAAACATTCCATGTTCATGGTTAGGAAGAATCAGTATTGGGAAAATGGCCATACTGCCCAAAGTAATCTATAGATTCAATGCGATCCCCATCAAGCTACCGATGACCTTCTTTACAGAACTGGGAAAAAACCACTTTAAACTTCATATGGAATCACAGGAGACCCTGCATAGCCAAGACAATCCTAAGCAAAAAGAACAAAGCCAGAGGCATCACACTGCCAGACTTCAAACTATTCTACAAGGCTACAGTGATCAAAACAGCATGGTACTGGTAACAAAACAGAGACATAGGCCAATGGAACAGAACAGAGACCCCAGAAGAAACACCACACATCTACAACCATCTGATCTTTGACAAACGCAGCAAAAACAAGCAATGGGGAAAGGATTCCATGTTTAATAAATGGTGTTGGGAAAACTAGCTAGCATTGTGCAGAAAGCAGAAACTGGAGACCTACGTGTCACCTTACACTAAAATTAACCCAGATATATCAAAGATTTAAACATAACACCTAACACCATAAAAACACTAGAAGAAAATGTAGGCAAAACCTTCCAGGACATAGGTATAGGCAAGGACTTCATGACTAAAATACCAAAAGCATTGGCAATAAAAACCAGGATAGACTAATGGGATATAATTAAACTCCAGAGCTTCTGTACAGCAAAAGAAACCATCATTAGAGTGAATCGGCAACCAACAGAATGGGAAAAAATGTTTGCAATCTACCCATCTGACAAAGGGCTAATATCCATAATCTACAAAAAACTAAAGCAGATAAACAAGAAAAAATCTAACAAGCCCATTGAAAAGTGGGTGAAGGATATGAACAGACACTTTTCAAAAGAGGACATATATGAGGCCCACAAACATGAAAAAATACTCATCATCACGGTCATTAGAGACATGCAAATCAAAACCACGCTGAGATATCATCTCATGCCAGTTAGAATGGCAATCATTAAACAATGAGGAAACAACAGATGCTGGAGAGGATGTGGAGAAATAGGAACACTCTTACACAGTTGGTGGGAGTGTAAATTAGTTCAACCATTGTGGAAGACAGAATGGCAATTTCTCAAGGACCTAGAAATAGAAATTCCATTTGACCCAGCAATCCCACTATTGGGTATATACCCAAAGAAGTATAAATTGTTCTACTATAAAGACACATGCACAAGTATGTTCATTGCAACCCTGTGTACAATAGCAAGGACCTGGAACCAACCCAAATGCCCATCAATGATAGACTGGACAAAGAAAATGTGGTACATATACACCATGAAATACTATGCAGCCATAAAAAACAATGAGTTCATGTCCTTTGTAGGGACTTGGATGAATCTGGAAACCATCATTCTCAGCAAACTGATCCAAGAACAGAAAGCCAAACACCGTATGTTCTCACTCATAGGTGGGTGTTGAATAACAAGAACACGTGGACTCAGGGAGAGGAGCATCACACACAGGGCACAGTTGTGGGGGTAGGGGAGAGACAACGGCGGGTGGGGAGGGAGGGGGTGGTGGGGAGGGATAACATGGGGAGAAATGCCAGATATAGTATGCACCTAAAGTAAAATAAATAAATAAATTTTTAAAAAAAGACATCTTCAATGTTTAAGTCATTCTCCAAGAGGCCTTATCACAGAGCAATTGCGAGAAAGATTACTTTCCTATCTCCACCCATAGGAAAAGATGAGACATCATGAATATCCTTCTCTGCAAAGTTAACTACTTGAACTGACAGATCTATTGACTGGTTAATATTTACTGATAGTGACATTGGTGGGAAATGGTGGCAAACTGGATTTACACTGGCATTTTCTAAGGAAATATTTGACCTTAAATACTATTGGTTTCATAAAATGTGGTTCATTAACAACCATTTGTCTTCAGCCAGAGTTGCAATTTCTTGACATGATATTAAAATTACTTTATGGGTACCTGTGAAAAGTGACAGCAACTTTAATAATTCTGCCAATATGAATATCAGAGAATATCTCCAATATTATTTATGCAGGAATGGAAATTTCAAATTATATTTTTTTCTGCAATAACAATGTATTTTAATCTAATCAATATTTTATCTAAGTGAAGTTTATGTGAACATTTTTTTTTAATTACAAGCCTAGATTATTTTAAAACCTAAAATATGACAAAAGGTTAGCAGTGCAGTTACCTGTCTCTCTTACAAAATAAAATATATTTCAAAAATTTTAAATAGCATCTCTTCAATGATTTTAACTTACTGTAGTCACGAATATATGTATAACCCTTACACATATCTAGCTTTATTTGAGGGTAAAAGTAGATGCAGTGCTTTATTTGCATAATCATGCTATTTGACCATGATTTCTAAGAACTGAAGTAAATCCATAAAATCATAATTTCATGTTTATGCTTTATAGCTAATAATGTTATTGATTAACATATTTGTACCTATAAAATTAGTGAGTGATATCCTAATCATGGAAAATACACTTTAATTATTTTAATCAAGTTAGAAATTAGGGATATTATCCCTAAATTCTATTACCAAATGGAGGGAAACTTTGAGAGAAACTAGTAATAGACTAGTATGCTTTTTCTCATGAGTGACACTTGGTACCAGTGTCTCATGGCCCAAGTCGAGGAGATATCATTCAAACTTTATTCTATGTCAGTGGACTTATGCTATAGGAGCTTCCATTCTCATATATCCTATGACATAAAATACAATGTGAATTGTGTCCCCTGTGTTGGGCAACATGGCAGCCATGCTCAGAAATTTTTTTTAATACTTAATATTCAATTCAATTAAGGCTAAAAAAAAGCACACAAAAAAATAGGAAATTAAGTTTGAAAGAAATAAATGTGAAAAGAGTAATAAAGTCACTGATAAATTATGAAGTTAGTGGAAAGTTGTGTTAGTCCATTTTCATGCTGCTATGAAGAACTGTCTGAGCCTGGATAATTTATAAAGAAACGAGATTCAACTGACTCACAGTTTGTATGGCTGGGGAGGCCTCAGGAAACTTAACAATTATGGTGGAAGGGGAAGCAGGCATGTCTTACATGGCAGCAGGTGAGAAAGCATGCAAAAGCAGGGAAAACTCCCTTATAAAACCATCAGATCTCATGAGAACTCACTATAATGAGAACAGCATGGGGGAAAACCACCCCCATGATTCAATCACTAGTTTGGAAATCGTTTGCTCCCTCAACATTTGGGGATTATAATTCAAGATAAAATTTGGGTGGGGAAACAAGGCCTAACCATATAAGAAATGAATTATTTATTTCTATATAATCATGTATAATTTAGAGTATAATGTATGAATATAATCTTACTGCATTATGCAAAGAACCACCTCCAACTTACTGTCTCTAAATCAAATCAGGCCCATCACCCCAGTTTCCATACATTCCCTGAGCCTCTGAAGGCAAAAGTAAGAATAGAAAATAAAGACGAACAGGGAAATGTTGGAAAAGAAACTCAGAACAGTTTGTCAATTCAAGGCAGAGAGATTTATGGTGCAGATAACAGAAGATAGAGCAACCTCTCATGAGCAAATGGCTCTTAAAAGGAAGGCCTTTACTGCTTTTATACATGCCATTAGTTCTCACCAAATACCAGTTCTGGTTAATATAATAACAATAGCACAGTGAGAATTGCCCTACATGCCAGACACTGAGCTTAAGTATTTCTATACATGTCAGTAATCTATTTCTTCATAACAAACTTTGAAGTAGACATGTTTCTTTGCTTAAGGAGAAAAAAGCTAAGGTTTGAATACACAGTACTTCACCTCTGGTGAGTGAAGTACTCAAGAATCCAACTAATTCCAAAAGCCATAGGCTCCTAATCGCAATCTTATTCTGCTTACCAATACTATCCTCCTTCTCTTACTCCACATATATATTTCAATTTCATTCATGCATTCATTCACATTTTGAGCTTTCTTAGTCTGGTTATTGCATGGAAGAGACACAAAATTGAATAAGGAACAGCCCTCCAGTTTAAAATCAAGAAGAAGGGAAAAACAAGGCATAACATGGTACAGAAGTTATGTGTTATAGGTAGGAGAAGGATATATGGGTATAGGAGGAAGCAGCAAGAACTCTCAAGATCCAAGGGAAGCAAATGTTTCTCAAAAGGTTTATGATTTCAGTGGTCTTTGTAATACTTCTCAAGACCTATTCTAAGTTCTTACTATAATCGATGCAGAACAAAGTTTAACCTTGGCCATTTAGAATATCTGGATGATGGCCGGGCGCGGTGGCTCACGCCTGTAATCCCAGCACTTTGGGAGGCCGAGGCGGGTGGATCACGAGGTCAAGAGATCGAGACCATCCTGGTCAACATGGTGAAAACCTGTCTCTACTAAAACTACAAAAAATTAGCTGGGCATGGTGGCGCATGCCTGTAGTCCCAGATGCTCAGTAGGCTGAGGCAGGAGAATTGCCTGAACCCAGGAGGCGGAGGTTGCGGTGAGCCGAGATCGCGCCATTGCACTCCAGCCTGGGTAACAAGAGCGAAACTCCGTCTCAAAAAAAAAAAAAAAAAAAGAATATCTGGATGATTAAACCCAGTGCTCACAAAGCTGGGAAGTAGGCTTCTTTCACCTAGAAAATGGCTATTGCTTCCAGCTCTAGAGATAACGTAAATGTAGCTCAGTAAAATATGAAGGATAATGATGTATTTTATGTGTCCCAACTTTTGTCCTTTGGATGGATGATACATACGACCACTTTGATGCCACTGTCTTCCTCACTCCTACTGCATTTATGATATCCTCTGAAGCTGTAATGATGACCAATCATCCCAGACATTTACAGATGTTCTTACTTCAGCATATAAAAACTGCACTATGCTTTCTTCTCAAGAGAAAATTGATGGGGTAAATTGTACAACACAGTCAAACTAAACAACAGGTAAGTAGCTGTGCTTTATTTTGAGCGGCAGCCAACAATTCTTATGGGGAAGAAACATAAAACAGAGCTACATTTAGAAACTAAAGTCAGAAACTGAATCGATTTACTAACTCAGATGTGAAATTAACTCTCTTTTCTTGGTTGTACTCTAGTGACTGATGCTTGACTTAGCATTAATGAGCAACAGCATGGATCTTTCCTAAATTAGACACTGAATATGCCTGGGGTGCAAGCTTTCTTTTTTTAAATAATAATTCAATTCTTACTTAAGAAAATCAGTTGGTCACTTTTGCTTTTTTTCACAGACTTAAATAGGAAAAGTTAATCATAGAGGAAGGAAGAAATAAACCAATAGGGATAAGAACCAAAGTTATTATCTGCATAATAAGTAAGATTCAGGAGAAAAGTGTTGTAAATTTGGAGAGTGACAACTTTGGACCCCCAAATGAATACAATATTGAGGAAATAATAAGAATTCACCAAAAAGTACATAAAATTTCTTTCATGTGTAGAAAACATTATAAAATGGTACTATGATAAGAAAAAGAATGGCTTAATCAGGAAAGTTTCATATTTAGTTGTGACTAAAGACTAGAGATTGTGTGGCGGAAATGTAAAATGTGACATTAAAACAAAAGTAAAGAGGATATATTTTAAAGCATCTCCTTCAAAACATCATTGCCTAGTTTCCTACTTTGCAATTTCCAAACACTGTTCTGTAGATAGAACTTTTAATCTACATGTGCCCATTGTGAATTTCCAAGAGACAAATACAGAGTTACCTAATTCACTGTGTTTAACCATCTGAAACTAGGTAATATCTTAAAACTGATAAGTATATTTTTAGTGCAGTGGTGTTCCTTTTAAATCCTTCCCTTTCCTCCAAAAGAAGTGTTGTGTTTTTTGTTTTTTGTAAATAGCTTATGTGTAATAAGATCTATGGGATTTGTATAAAATAGAAGCAATATAATATTTAGCTATGCAACCTTTCCCATTTAACCCTATTAAAAACTTATCGAACTAATGGTCTTTGGTACATTTTGGAACACAGTAAGTTTTGTTTAGGGATTTTCCAACTTTTACCTCCTAAAGCTAACTTTGACGTTGATATGTAGGGGAATAAAATGGCGAAGTTGGACAGCAGAACCCCTAATAATTTTCCCAAGTTCCAACACCCTCCTCAGAAAGACCAACTTAACACCTGATGAATTTTTATTTCACCAATTTCACAATTTTATTTCACAAGTGCTGCCATATTATGGAAATGGTACGATTAGCAAACCAAATTTCTGCCTTTCAGGTTCTACACTTTATTGGAAGGAAATAATTTCCTTCAAGTAAAATTTTTCCACCCTATAGGGATTTAAAAATTAATGTATGTGTGCATATTGGAGTTGGGGTGAGGAGAGGGGAAGATTAAGGAAGGAAATAAGAATTGTTGAAGTTATTTAAATTATATTACTTTTAAGATTAAATTAATGATCCAAATACAAAATTATTATATACATTGTATACATCAATAACATATATTACATCCCAGGATATGCAGGAGAAGAGTAATCCTAATGCTAGGGAGACTTCACATCACCGTCTCTAAGTGAATCTATAACCACTTCTACACTTACATTAATAACATGAAACCCAGGCAATGCAAACAGGATGGCATTGTGATAAAATAGTATCCTTGGAAAAGTTACTCTTTTCTGGAAATTATCAATCTGGGATGGATTTTGTATGGTACAACCAGCGTTTCTCATGGGAAATAAGACTTAAGAATATAAAAACAGGATTGTAAACCCAAGGAAGTAATTTTAATTATCATAGCCCTTGTCGTTAAGACAAAAAAAAAAGGTGTGTTCTTTTTCTTATAAAGACCCTTTCAGTATGAAATGAATCTAACTTTCTTTTTCTGTGTTGATCTGTATTTTACTGCATCAGAAAAACATACTCTCTTTCACAATTTAAACATTTTAATTGCATACTCTGAGGAAACATAAACATTGAGAATCATAAAAGCAGTAGAACGACACACCTAGCTACCAAGCATTTCAAAGTGATGTAAAGTAGCATAAGAATTTATGAAAATTAGAAGAGTGAAAATAAAGCAATGGTTAACACAATGTTATGGAATAGTCGTGTAGGTCTGCTGAATATGAGGCAGATAAAATTTGATAATATGAAGAACAAAGGGAAACTATGAAAATTACAATTTGTGATTACAAAAGAGTAAAACACAAGACTGAAAAATGGAAAATGACTATATAATTGATAACGAAGGACTTAGAACAATCAGGTAGTTTGAAATTTTCAGTCAATGGAAGTGAAGATAATTCACTTTTGAATATGGCGTATTTAAGGTAAGGCTATTTCAACTCTGAAACAAGTGGTATTCTCATCCACATAGAGGCTTTGCATGAGAAGAAAAGTGGGAAACATATTCAGGCTCTTTAAACTCTCTAAAAGCATACCTAGGTATAATGAAAGAAGAGAGGAGAAGTAATGGGATGGTTAATGGATTATCTTTCAATAGATTTGAAATATATGGCAAATGTCTTTAAATTCATATTTGAAAGTAAAACATAATATACAAGAAAGTATATATGCAAATTAATTATTGAAATTCTCTTTTCTCTCATTATCTTAGAACCAATTTTTGCCAGCAACATGCACACAAAAATAATTATCTTGGTCTTATTGCTGTGTAACATTTTTAAATAAAAAGATATATTATCTACTTTGTAAATGCTCTACTCTGATAAAACATGTATTCCAAGGACTTTAAACATACAAAAATATAAACAATCCACAAAAGACTAATAATTGCCATCATTGGACTTAACCTAAACAATATGCAGTATAATCTGGAAAAAAATTTAAAGAAGCACAACCTGTATAATTAAGCATGTATCACCAAAAAGCATCTATTCTGAAGGCGTAAACATATTTAGATAAATAAGCTCTAACATAGCAGTTAAAAAATAACTTACTTCACTCTGTATTTCTACCTTGAATTTTTAAAGCAGAAAAAAAACATAACTTTTTCTCTCCAACTCAAATCCTTTTTGAAAGAAGGTAAAATAACAATGAGGTTTAATTTTTAAATGATATACATTTTTGATAATTCTGTGAATTAATTTTTGGGGTTAAATGTCTGCCTACAGCTCTTTAACTTTACATTTCTTTTCCTTCTTACTTTTCTTTGCTTTATGTGGTCAAAATCAGACTTTTCTTGCAAGTAGCCTGAGAGAAGTAAGTTTTGTCATGGTTCATGAAACTAAAAAGCTAACATAAAAATCTCCTTACCCTAAACAAATTACATACAGGTTAGTTACTTTAAACATAATAATCAGAAATATGCTTTCAATTCTGGAAGGGTTGCAATGAAGTCTGCAGTCAATGACACAGTCTCGTCTAGTCTGTTGCTGTGGGTAATGGTGCAGAAAAAAACAATATACAATGCATGACAGATGAAGAGTGAGGACTGAGAATCAAAACAGACAGAGCGCTTTGTTCACAGAGCTGCTGAGCTACGGTAATCAGTTTACCTATGACCAAGTATGTGTTAGGATGGTAAAAATTTCGGGGGCTGATTGAATTCCCATCTTGGGAATCCTCGGACCTTGCTAACAAATACAAGAAAACAGAGAATGTATATCACTCCCAGCCAGGAGGATCTAGAGTTCATCAACTGGCAGCTGGACCCCTTAAATATAAAAGGTTTTCTTTGGACATTAGAGAAAACATTTATATATTTCCTTTATCCAGTGTCAGATTGTAATAATGCTCATCATTTTCAGACATTATGGAGATTGAGTCCACATACACCCTCTCTATCAGTGAAACCTTAGCTACAACATATAAATACATTTCTCCCTGCTAAAACCCAAGATGCTATCACCCACCCTCACACTTCCATGCTGAGAGAGGGTGAAAAAAAGATTGTAAATTTTCTCATTCTCATCAACTTTCCAAACCATTATTAGAAGCTTCCTAGCCTACAGGGTGTAAAAAAGGTATGCAAATATTGCTCCAGTTTAAGAATTTAAACTCTAAAATGGTGATAAAGTTATTAGCAATCTTAGAGTAAAAGAACACAATGTGAAGGACTGTCTTCCACATATTCAGGTTGATTTTTTTTTCAATTGGGGGGTACAGGGAGTTATTATGAGATTGTAGAAAATCCTATACTGTTTTAGCAAATCTCCTTAATCATTGTGATGGCTAATTTTATGTGTAAATTTCACTAGCCTAAAGGACACCCACATAGCTGATAAAACAATATTTCTGCATGTGTCTATGAAGGTGTTTCTGGAAGAGATTAGCATTTGAAGTAGTGGACCGCATAACAAAGATTTATCTTCACCAATGTGGGCTAGCGTCATGGAATCACTTGAGGGTCCAAATAGAACAAAAAAGTAAAGGAGGAATAAATTCTCTCTCTCCCTCTCTTTTCTTAATCTGGAACATTCATATTATTTTGCCTTGGAATCTAGGACTCAGTATACCAGCATTCCACATCCCCTACTCCTACCCAGTTCTCCCTTCAGAAACTTAGACTAAGAGTTATGCCATCACTTTCCCTGGTTCTCATGCCTTTAGAATGAACTGAATTATGACACTGGCTTTTCTGTTTCTCCAGTTTGCAGATGACAGAGAATGGACTTCTTGGCTCCCATAATCATGTGATCCAATTCCCATAATTATATAGATATATAATATATATAACATAATATATAATTATATAATATATATCTAAAATATGTATTTTATATATATGTATTTCTTGAGTGTCTATTTCTCTAGAAAACCCTAATACAAATCGAAGCCTCTAATTTGTTAAATAGTTTGCCAATAGTAGAAAAGAATTTTTAGCTGGGCACAGAGGCTCACATCTGTACTGTCAGCACTTCGGGAGGCCAAGATGGGCAGATCACATGAGGTCAAGAGTTTGTGACCAGAGTGGCCAACATGGTGATACTCTGACTCTACTAAAAATACAAAAATTAGCTGGGCATGGTGGCATGTACCTGTAATCCCAGATACTCAGGAGGCTTAGGCAGGAGAATCACTTGAACCCAAGAGGAAGAGGTTTCAGTGAGCCGAGATCATGCCATTGCACCCCAGTCTGGGTGACAGAGCAAGAGACTGTCTCAAAAAAATAATAAAAAGAAAAAAAGAGAGGAGTTTTTTCTTGGGTGATTTTTAGGTTCTTTTGTCTTCACAGTCGTCTCTAAATGACCATGTTAAGATTGATATCACAATCTCTCCAACAAAAATAAAATAAATTCAACAAAGATGAAAGCAAAAATATTTCTGCTTTAGATAAAATACGTCCGCTTTACACAAATTAGTGATTATAAAACATCTCTATCTTCGCTTTTTAAAATCCTATTCATTATATCAAACATATATAGAGTACCTATTTTGTTTTAGTTCCCCACAAAAAAGATATGGGTAAGATACGAATTAATTACATGGTCTCTGCCTTCTCCTTCTCTCACTTATCCCACAATCACTTCAAGAATTTATCATCTAACATGAGACTTAGATTCATAGCAGATACTTTCAGTGAAATAAATACATGCAAAAGGTTTGATAACAGAAACTAAAAAGTCTGCTTGGAAGAAATGTCATTTGACATAAATCATGAGCCTAGAAGAGAACCAAGGAATAGGCTAGTTGGGTTAGGGAGAACATAACTCACAAAATTAATGTTTCTTTACTGATGATGAGTTTGACTGCATAGCATGAAATAATTTAAAACTTTAGTATAATGTTAAGCCAATATCCTGAACACTTATAACACAAGAGACTTAAAAGCAATATTCAGTATTCATGGTTAGCAGTGAGTGCTTGGGAGAGGGAAGGAAGTGCATAATTTCACTATCTTCTCCCTTAAATCATTATTTCATTGAAAACACACTTCACAAACAAAAACTAAATATCAAATCATTAAAATACTACACATCTCAAGTCAGTGAGCTCTGACTTTTATGTACTCTGTTAGTGATCCCTTTAATCTCAAATATCAGAAAATTCAACTTTCAACCTCTTACAGCTTTTAAACTCTTCAGTCACATTCATTTGATTGGCTAATAATTAATGCTAGATACATGGATCAAAGTTGTTATTTTGTTGACTTTTATTAATTTATTACATTATTTATTTATTTATTTATTTATTTAGAAACAGAGTCTTGCTCTGTTGCCCAAACTGGAGAGGAGTGGAGCAATCATAGTTCATTGCAACTTCAAACTCCTGGGCTTATGTAATCTTCCCACTTCAGCCTTCTGAATAGCTAAGACTAGAGGTGCAAGCCACCACATCTGGCTAATTTTTTAATTCTTTGTAGAGATAGCAATGTTGCCTAGTCTCATCTCACACTCCTGGCCTCAAGCAATCCTCTTACTTCAGCCTTCCAAAGTGCTGGAACTACAAGGCTTCAGCCACCATGCCCAGCTTTTTTTTTTTTTTTTGAGGCGGAGTTTCACTCGTTACCCAGGCTGGAGTGCAATGGCGCAATCTCGGCTCACCGCAACCTCCGCCTCCTGGGTTCAGGCAATTCTCCTGCCTCAGCCTCCTGAGTAGCTGGGATTACAGGCACGCGCCACCATGCCCAGCTAATTTTTTGTAGTTTTAGTAGAGACGGGATTTCACCGTGTTGACCAGGATGGTCTCGATCTCTTGACCTCGTGATCCACCCGCCTCGGCCTCCCAAAGTGCTGGGATTACAGGCGTGAGCTACCGCGCCCGGCCGCCCAGCGACTTTTAATACAGGATGAGATGTTACAAATTGCAAGCAAAACCAATAACTTAGTCTTCTGTTGGCTTCAAAGGAATAAAATCAACAGATATTATATTGTAAAATCTTTTCCAGACTTTATGTATTGCATTTTCCCACTCAAAATTTAAAATTCATAAATGTAATTAAAAATGAAGGACAAACGGTTGTATTTTATTGAAATTATTTTTAGAATGAGCTGATAGAAATATATAGCAATAAATTTATTGGTAGGATTAAAGTAAAACTTCCTTTGAAGTTGAAGAAAAATGGTTTAAAGAAAATTCTTTCTCTTGATTCTGAAAAATGCACATGCAAAATTGTGTAATTCTCCAGTTGATATTTCTTTTTATGTATAATCATATTCCTTTTTAGCAATTCCCTTTTATTATTAGTTTCTGGATAATAGCACAGCAATTTATCCTTCATGTGTATCTTTTTATTCTAATGACTATTAAATTAAAAAATACATTTTCAATGATCTTTTGTATATTAAGATAAGATAAACTTGGGGGTAAATACAGCTTTACACTAGGCGTGAAGCTCTGTAAGAAATTTCAGATAAAATGTTTTCACACTATAAGATTATAAAGAATCTCTCACACGCAAATAGACTAAGAAAAAAACACAAGAGCATTTATATTTGAAGAAAAACTATATTAGGCTGGAGGGCCTTAATCTTCACAGAGTTATACTTTTGGTTTAGAAAAATGACATATTTTGTAGTCTAAATGAGTAAATTTTACAGTAATTCATTAAAAATTACATAGGACTTACTCATTCCAGTGAAGTCATTCTTTGAAGATTTGTTAATCTTTCCAGTCACATGGGTCTATTTTATAAGACTTTTCTAAATTCCAATACCATTTCTCAGTTGCTAACGAACTTTATTGAAAAAGTCAAGCCCTTCTAAAAGGTGAGAAATTAGTTCCTTATGAACTAAGCAGAATATTCACAAATATTAGAGCCATAAATATGTCACAACATAAATGTATTAATATTTTAAATCTTAAAAATAAAATGTGTTGCTTGAAGAACATTTTAAGATATTATGAGAAGCTTAATTGAAATAATAAAATTTTATGTTTATAAATCCCTTCTATATTATTTTCATCTTATTTCTCAAACCAAGCTTTTAATCCCTCACAAATTTAAACCATTGTCCTCATAGACAGGTGTCTATATATAAGGTGTCCTCCACCTTATTCTCTGTTGTAAGTAGCCCTGAGATGGTATCAGAAACTTACAAGGCTCTCAGTAAGTACTGTTAATATGGAGTGTAGCATGTATATTATTGTTAGCTGCTTTACATATAATACTTAACAAAACATTTAAAACAAATGTTTCTTCTTTCTTTATGGGGCAATGGGGGATGGGGAGTGAGGGTTGAGATGAAGTGTCACTCTGTTGCCCAGGCTGTAGTGCAGTTGCAGAATCTCAGCTCACTGCAACCTCCACCTCTTGGGTTCAAGGGATATTTCTGCCTCAGCCTCCCTAGTAGCTGGAATTACAGGCACCTGCCACCACACTCAGCTAATTTTTATATTTTTAGTAGAGACAGGGTTTTTCCATGTTGGCCAGGCTGGCCTCGAGCTCTTGACTTCAGGTGATCCACCCGCCTAGGCCTCCCAAAGTGCTGGGATTATAGGCGTGAGACATTGCACCTGGCCTTAAAATAAATATTTCTTTGTGTAAAATTTACTTTGCATGTATTTTGACATGTTATTAATTACAACATTCAGAAATAGCTGAAGTAAACAGATTGAATTTAGTCCATTGGGTTGTTTTGGGGACCATAACATTTACTTTTAATTTGACCCTACCGTAGTTATTTAAACTACTGTTTTGGCTTTGAGTAAACACAGCCAAAAAATAAATAAATAAATAAATAAATAAGTCCATTCTGAGAAGAATATTTCTGGAATTTAAAATCTCCACACCTAAACTCACAGGCATATTTTCTGAAGCCTTATATTTTAAAGGAGTTGTGTGGCTATATTTTAATTACAGTTGAAAATCAGGTTAAAAGAGAGTTGTAAAAAATGCTCTAAGATTTGATTGCAAATGGTTATTTTATAATACTAATTAATTTCTAATGTCTGAAATGATATTTGCAGGTGATTATAGAGTTTCACTTTTCTTAGGTTTGAAAAAAAAAAAAGAAGAAAAAGACCTTTCCTGTTTAAGCAATATACCCTTAAAAAGATTATAAAACTAAACTTCAAGTTCCCACAAAAATCAAAATCCAAGCAGGGGAATGTATAAGAATTTCAAGACTTTAACATTTTGAACTTTTGCATCTGCTATGCAAACTAAACTGAAATCTTTTCACTTAAAATTGCAGTGACCTTCCTGAAGATGATTTTAAGCCCAACTTTGTAATAGTAGATTGGCATGTTGACAAATTAGTCTTTTTGGCGGAGAATAAAATAGAACATATGGATGAAAGCAGAATTTTTCTAACATCCCAATTTGTTCCACATTGTTTTAGCTTAGTAGTCTAGGGACATAGCTATAAGTTCTACTTCTATCACTTTATTGCCTTATGACTTTTACAATGCCCCACGTTCATCATCTTTGTAAACAAAGCATTTTGAAGAATAATACCTGTGCATCAGATGACTGCAACATCAAATGGTTTTTAACCTGTGAATGCTGAGAGAGAGGCAAGATGGTTTTTACAACTAAGAAAGGTGACCCTGAGGGGTTGCAAGGCCTGCTGCAATCACTCCCGCAGGCAGCTCAGAGGCAGGGGAGGCAGAGCATGTGAGTATGTCATGGGGGCACAAGGCACGCAGAATTTGAAGGACGGCAGAGCAGTGAGAACATCTGGAGGAACAGGCCTGTGGGAGACAGGAAAAACACAACCTGCACAGTGTTCTCCTTGTTTCTGCCAAGGATCTGGTGAGGTTCAGCTATCATCTGTAATCAGGGCCATTAAGAAGAGGAATTACAGGATAAAGATAAAGAAGTGGTGCATGAGGAATGAAAGAAGGGAGCAAAGAAAGGTGAAATTGGGAAGAAATCATGACTGTCGGGCTATCCATTTAGTCATCAGCAAGACTACCAGAATGGAATAAAAGAAAGAAGAGTGAAAGTTGGAAAGTCTAAGGGACTTCAGGAAGGGAAGGAAAACCATGTAGAACATCTTCAGAAGCTGTACTTTAAAGAGAATGAGAACAGCTACTTAGCAAGGGTGATGTAATGGAAGTCACTAACATCATGTGAATTCAAAGATAAAACAAGATAGATAGCAGCTGATATAAAGGTAAGCTACTAAGATTTTGACACTTATTGATAATTTGTTGTGATTCAAATATGAGAGAGTTGTTAGATGAGAACTTCAAAGTGCAAAAAGAAGTTACCTTCATTATTAAATTGGGAGAAAACATCTAAGTCACATTATGATGAATTTATTAATCATATCTCAGGTTAGGAGTTTATTTTCTTTAGGAATATGACAGTAAAGATAGAGAAATTGCAACTTTATTACAGAGACTGTACTGTGAAAACTATATGAATGAAAATGCGGGCAGAATTGAGATTTTCATTGAAAAGGAAGAAGATGAACTATACCAAGAGGCTGATGGATTCAACCCACTGCCAAATATTGTCTCGCATAGTATCTGTTTCCTAGTAGAAACATAATAAAAGTTTGTAGCCCCACCCTATCAATATATGAAATCTAATATTTTATTGTACATAATTTGATATAACTCCCATTCCATCTCACTCTAGAGTCACAAGCAGACATGATCCAATTTTTTTTCATCTCTTTTTTTAGATGCAGGGGGGTACATATGGTAGTCTTTTGACTCATGTCCCCATCCTGACTTCCACCCTCAAATAGTCCACAGTATCTATTGTACTCATGTTTATGTCCATGGTTGCTCAATATTTAGGTCCTACTTATAAGTGAGAATATGTGGTATTTAATTTCATGGTCCTGTGTTAATTTGCTTAGGATTATGGCCTCCAGCTTCACCCATGTTGCTGCAAATGACATTATTTCATTCTTTCTTTATGGCTGCATAGTATTCCATTGTGTATATGTACTATATTTTCTTTATCCAATCCACCACTGATGGGCACCTAGGCTGATTCCATGCCTTTGCTACTGTGAACAACGTGATGGTGAACATACGAGGGCATATGTCTTTTTGGTTTAATGATCTAGTTTCCTTTGGGTATACACTCAGTAATGGGACTGCCATGTTGAATGGTAGTTGTCTTTTCAGTTCTTTGAGAAATCTCCAAATTGCTTTTCCTAGTGGCTGAACTGATTTACCTGCCCACTAACAGTGTATAATTGTTCACTTTTCTCTGCAGCCTTGCCAGCATCTGTTGTTTTTTGACTTTTGAATCATAGCCATTCTGACTAGTGCAAGGTGGTACATCACTGTGTTTTTTATTTGCATTTCTCTGATGATTAGTGATAATGAGCATTTTTCGTATTTGTTGGCTGTTAGCATGTCTTCTTTGAGAACTATCTGTTCATATTCTTTGCCCTTTTCTAAATGGGGCTATTTTTCGCTTGTAGATTTATTAAAGTTCCTTGATGGAATATATATACTAGGCCTTTGTTGGATGCATAGTTTGTGAATATGTTCTCCCATTTTATAAGTTGTCTGTTTATTGATAGTGTCTTTTACTGTACAGAAGATCTTTAGTTTAATTAGTTTCCATTTGTCAATTTTTGTTTTTGTGGCAATTTCTTTTGGGGACTGAGTCAAAAATTATTTGCCAAGGCTGATGTTAAGATGCATATTTCCTTTATTTTCCTCTGGGTTTTATAGTTTGAGTTTTTTATATTTAAATCTTAATTCATCTTGAGTTACATTGTTGCATATGATGAAAGGTAAGAGTCTGGTTTCATTGTTCTGTATATGGCTAGCCAGTTATCCCAACACCATTTGAACAGGAAGACCCTTCTCTGTTGCTTATTTTTGTCATCCTTGCCAAAAATCAAGTGGCTGTAATTGTGTGGCTTTAATTCTGATTTTTCTATTCTGTTCGATGGGTATGTGCCTCTGTTTGTTCTACCACTATCGTGATGTAGTGTTAAACTATAATTTGATGTTAGGTAGTGTGATACTTCTGGCTTTTTTCTTTTTGTTAGGATCATTTTAGCTATGGGGGCTCTATTTTAATTTCATATGAATTTTAGAGTAGTTTTTTCTCTAATTCTGTGAAAAATGACATTGGTAGTTTGAAAGGAATAGGTTTGAATCTCTAAATTGCTTTGGGTAGTGAGGCAATTTTAAAGATATTTATTCTTCAATCCATGAGCATGGAATGTTTTTCTATTCAATTGTGTTGTCTCTGATTTCTTTTAGCAGTGTTTTGTATTTCTCCTTGAACAGATCTTTCATTTCCTTGGTTACATGTATTCCTAGGGGTGTGTGTGTGTGTGTATGTGTGTGTGGCTATTGTAGATGTGATTGTGGTCTTGATTTAGCTCTCAGCCTGGACGTTATTGTTGTATGCAACTGCTACTGATTTTTGCACATTGATTTTGTATCCTGAAACCTTTCCAAGATTGTTTCTCAGTTGTAGCCTTCTTTTAGCAGAGTCTTTAGCATTCTCTAGATACATAATCATATCATCAGTGAAGAGAGAGGGTTTGACTCCTTTTCCTATTTGGATGCCTTATATTTCTTTCTCTTGCTAGAACTTCCTGGTCCAGTTTTCTACAGAGAACCAGAGGTCTAAAATAGATGTTCACTGGCTGTGTGCAGGCACTGGAAGAAAGAAGTTAGATACTGAAAAGTGGAAACAAAACAGTATTCAAATGGCAGTTGGCATCCAGAGGCCAGAACGAAGGAGCACCCTGAATATAATAATATGGGGAGCAGTTATCCAGAATAATCTGGATATTCTACCAACAAGTAATAGGTCCACACACTCTGTAGTCAAGAATAAGAAAATGTCATGATAGGAGTTGGGTTAAGCCCCAATCCCCAAAAGCACACATCTAGACGAAGATTTGCATACAAGAGATCGTTTGCTTAGACAGGACAAGACAGAGTTGCAATAATGAGAACTATGCAAGTGTCAGAGTTTTTTGCTAAGTCTAGCAGAGTCAAGATAAAACTATTTAAAATATTTCCTTTAAAGCCAGAATTGCCTCTTGTGACAGAAGTGGGACTGAGCTTGCAAGCTGCAATCAACTGGTACCAGCTGTGAAACACCTGGGTTCTAGGAACTAGACTTAACAAACTAAATATTAATGCCTTGATGAGAAACTTTATGATTCCTTGGATATATAGAGAAACATAGCTCATCTCTCACAATGGAAAAATAAGGTTATCACCAATCAAAAGTACCTTATGGTGCAAATTTAGTTGGTTTTTGAGGTAAGACACCAGACAAAAATAGCCAGTGAGAGTCAGGCCTAAAATGGACTTGCTAATATAGTAAGAGTAGTGGAAGAAAGTATGTTATTAGAAGCTGATTATGTTTTGTTGATCAAAAGAAGAAACTTTTGAAAATGACTTGATGAAACAGTTGAATGAATGTTGACTAAGAGACAAAGTCTCACTTCTACCTTTAAATTCTCAATCCCAGAAAAACACAGAAAACTTAAGATACCAGTTAGAGCTAGTAACATTTCTTGAACACTGACTTGTAGGAGGAATAGAACTGAGGATGTATACGTAATTTTTATTAAATTTTCTCAGCAAAACTTTGAGACAAATACTATTATTAACACTATTCAACATATACAATTTTGTTGTAGAGAAATTAAGCAATTTGCCTAGATTTACAAAATTTGTACAATTTCAGATTTAGAATCAAATCGGATTTGTTTACCACCAGAGTCCATGCTCTTAGGCATTATATGATGTAGCAAAGTTTCAAAAAACATTTTAACGTATCTATTAAAATATGAAACTACAGAGCCCTTCAAGAAATGAAACGAGAGAAAACAGAGATGCCATAAAGACAGGAGTTGCTTGCTTGTTTGTTGACAGGTTATCAGAATGAAAAGAGGATCAGCAAAAAAAAAGTACCCCTTAGTCTCTACATCACAACAAAACATTTCAAGGCCTACTCAAGTTTGTAGTAAGGGAGGAAGTGGGTTAGTTGGCATGTTTTGGCACAATGAATTTATCAAGCCTTACTGGAAGAAATAATTAATAAACACTTATAATCTGAAAAATTCAGTGCTCTTTACAAAGGCTAACATTTGAAGACTCAAATCTCAGGGGAAAAAATGGCCACCAACTGTGGTTAATACATTCGTGGAACATATTTTGTATGCTACCTGGTTGTCACAGGCTTGGGGTACCAGTTAGCCTTAGATCTGGGAGAAGAACAATAATGAGTGAAATGGAAAAGGAGATTTATCTTACAAGAGCTGTGAGCAGGCAAAGAAGACTAGAAAAGCCTGTTGCTCTGCTTCTATAGTAAGAGCCTGAAGGTCACTACAGGCCAACAGCACCAGTAATCATGACAAAACCCTGGGTATGAAGCAGTGAAAGGCAAAACCTAACTGAAACCTACTGCATTAGTCCATTTTTGTGCTGCTATAAAGATACTACCTGAGACTGGACAATTTATAAACAAAAGTAGTTTTATTGACACACAGTTCTGCATGGCTGGGGAGGCCTCAGGAAATATATAAAATCATGGCAGAAGGCTAAGGAGAAGTAAGCATATTCTTCACAAGCCAGCAGGAGAGAGAACAAGTAGGGGAAATGCCAGACGCTATGAAACAACCAAATCTATAGAACTCCCTCACTGTCATGAGAACAGCATGGGGGAAACCACCTCTGAGATCCAATCACCTCCCACCAGGTCCCTCCCTCAACATGTAAGGATTTAATTTGATATGATATTTGGGTGGAGACAGAGTCAAACCATATCATTCCACCCTGACCCTTCCCAAATTTCATGTCCTTTTCACATTTCAAAACCAATAATGCCTTCTCAACAGTCCCCCAAAGTATTAACTCATTCCAGCATTAACTCAGAAGTCTAAGTCCAAAGTTTCATGTGAGACAAGGAAAGTCCCTTTTGCCTATGAGTCTGTAAAATAAAAATCAGCTTAGTTACTTCCAAGATCAGTGGGGGTACAGGTATTGGGTAAATGTTCCCATTCCTAACAAGAGAAATTGGCCAAAACATAGGGGCTATAGGTCTCATGCAACTCCAAAACCCAGCAGGGTATTCATTAACTCTAAAAGCTTCAAAATTTCCTGAGTCCATGTCTCACACCCAGAGTGCGCTGATGCAAGGGTTGGGCTCCCATGGTCTTGGGCAGCTTTATCCCTGTGGTTCACCAGTATACAGCTCCTGTGGCTACTTTTACAGGCTGGCATTTAGTGCCTGTGGCTTTTCCAGATGCATGGTGCAAGCTGTCAGCGATGAACCTCTCTGATGCCTGGAGGATGGTGGCCTTCTTCTCACAGCTCCACTTGGCAGTGTCCCAGTGAGAACTATGTGTGGCAGCTCCAACCTCACATTTCCCCTCTGCGTTAGCCTAGTAGAGGTTGTCCAGGAGCGCTCCATCTTCTGTACAGAATTCTGCCTGGACATCCAGGTGTTTCCATACATCCTTTGAAATCCAGACAGAGGCTCCTAAAGTGAACTCTTGTCTTCTGTGCACCCATAGGCCCAACACTACATGGATGCTTCTAAGGCTTGAGGCTCACACCCTCTGAAGAATTGACTTGGGCTGAGCTGTACCTTGGCTTATTTAGCCATGGCTGAAGCAGCCGGGACACATGGCACCAAGTACTGAAGCTGCACAAAGACGTGGGGCCCTGAGTCCAGCCCATAAAGCCATGTTTTGCTCCTATGCCTCTGAGCCTGTGATGGGAATGGCTGCTGTGAATGTCTCTGACATTTCCTGGAGACATTTTCACCATTATCTTTGCTATCAACATTCAATGCCTTGTCACTTATGCAAATTTATGTAGCTAGCTTGAATTCCTCCTCAGAAAACGGATATTTTCTTTTCTACTGAATGGTCAGACTACAAACTTTCCAAATCTTTGTGCTCTGCTGACCTTTCAAACGTAAGTTCCAATTTCAAATCATCTCTTTTTGAATGCATATAACTGAAGGCTTTCAGAATAAGACAGGTCATGTCCTGAATGCTTTGTTATTTAAAAATTTCTTCTGACAGACACACTAAATTATCTCTCTCAAGTTTGAAGTTCCACAGATCTGTAGGGCAGGGCAAAATGCTACCAGTCTCATTGCTAAAACATAGAATGAATGACTTTTACTCCAGTTCCCAGCAATTTCCTCATTTCCTCATCTCCATCTGAGACCACCTCAGCCTCCACTTCATTGTCCATATCACTATCAGCATTTTGATCAAAACCATTCAACAATTCCCTACGAAATTCCAGACATTCTCACACCTTTCTGTCTTCTTCTGACCCCTCTCAGCTGTTCCAATCTCTGCCCATTACCCAGCTCCAAAGTGACTTCCACATTCTCGAGTATCTTATAGCAATATCCCACTACCTTAGTGCCAATTATCTGTAATAGTTTGCTTTCACACTGCTACAAATATTCTACCTGAGACTGTGTAATATATATATAAACAAAAGATGTTTAATTGACTCACAATTCTACATGGTTGGGGAGAACATAGGAAACTTACAATCATGGCGGAAGGCAAAAGAGAAGCAAGTACCTTCTTCACAAGTTGGAACAAGAGAGTGAGAGTGAGCAGGGGATACATCAGCCACTTATCAAACAACTAGATATTGTGAGAACTCTCTCACTATCACAAGAACAGTATGAGAGAAACTTCCCCCATACAATCACCTCCTACCATGTCCCTCCCTCAACATGTGGAGATTACAAATTGAGAGGAAATATGGGTGAATACACAGAGCCAAACCCTATCACCTACAAAGAAACTGGCAGCCCACAATGACAAAATGACACCTGTATTTATCTCTCAGTACATTCAAACTCAGTGATTCAAGAAGCTGATACCCTCCACCTGAAATGAAAAAATGATTGAATGATTGGCTCAGAACTTAGAGAATTTGTAAAAAGAAGTCCCATGGGGACTGAGTATCTGCAGACTTGACTACTGTCCCATACCTAAAAGATAAGCCAATAAATCAGCAATAATGTCAACTGCAGCTATAACTGACACTTTATACCAACCTTCCCAACATAATAGCTCTTCTGACTCTTACCCTAACTTTTTATGGTTAACTCTAACACAGAGCCAGACAGCGATGAGAATTCTGGGAAATATTCTTACAGCTTAGCTAAGCTGACAGAATATAAAACACTGCACTGCACTGCCTCTCACCAGGACTATTGCAGCAGTCCCCTAGACGATTTGCCTACCACCATCTCCATCTCTCCCTACACATTCTTCACACTGTCTTTAGTGTTATCTCCAAAAATTCCAAGCAATATTTCCATTTCAAGATAAGTTAAACTTCTCTGTTTCCCATCTTCCAAAGCAAAGAAATATGAGAAATTCTTAAAAGTACATTGCTGATGTCATTAGGCTGGACCGCTATAGCATTTCATACGAGACACAGTGCAAATTAATTTACACTCTAGGAAGTATCCATGTGCTTGTAATTTAAAACAATCAAATAAAGAAGTCTTCTAAAAAGAGAATGGCCACAATTTCACAATTGCAGAAACTGAGAGAGATGGATTGACTGTGGAGGTGTCAGAAGAGGCTGGGACTATAAAGGAAAATTTGAGGACACTGATCAGTACCAGCAGGGCCTTGAGATTAAAGCAGCTGGTTAAATGGGCTCACCTCCAAGCCTGGGCAAATGGCTAAGAATAATGTAGCAAGTGCAGTTAAGTTATAAAGGAGCACTGTTGTAGGTGACTCCAAATGATTGACTTTTCTCTCTGAATGAGTTGATAACACCCTAAGTTACTATTACAAACATAAGGAAAACAATTCTGTACTTTGGTGACTTTCTCATCTGTGGCTCCATGCATAATGGCCTCTTCTCTTAGACAACTGAAGTTCAAACCTTATATGGTAATCACTGAGCTCCAACAGAAGCTGGTGATCACAGTGGAACAGAGGGGAGGGGCAGAACAATGGCACGAGGAAGGAGTCCAAAAGCAGAGGCAATGATACTGGTATGTTCAAAATCTTAAGTCGAGTGCTAGATTCATGCTTTAAAAGTTTTTATGCTTCATAATTTTATAAATATATGGCATGAATTTCTTGGATAATTCAAATGTTATGTAAAACAAATTTGAAAATTAAAAAAATAAAAAGGAGTTGTAAAGTAAACATGTGAACTTAGAGATAATAAAATTCAAAATAAAGGAAAACAATCTTGCAAACATGGTCTTATTTTTTTCCAAGGCAGTACCGGTTTTCAATGTAATTATTATAATTATTATTAATAGTATATTAATATAATATTAATAGTATAATACTGCCCCTTTTACCTCAAAAGTATTCCATTTTGAAAACTTTTGTCACCCTATATTTCTGCTCCCTGAGAACTATGACTATGATGGATTTCCCTTTCTTATTTGGGTTACGTTGTATGGAACAATTGGCTTTAAGAAAGAAAGACACTGCGTATGGTGGCTCGCACCTGTAATCCCAGTACTTTGGGAGGCCAAAGTAGGTGGCTCACCTGAGGTCAGGAATTTGAGACCAGCCTGGCCAACATGGTGAAACCCCGTCTCTACTAAAAATACAAAAATTAGCCAAGTATGGTGGCATGTGCCTGTACTCCCAGATACTTGGGAGGCCGAGGCAGGAGAACCACTCGATCCCAGGAGGCAGAGTTTACAGTGAGTGGAGACTGCACTGTTGCACTCCAGCCTGGGCTACAAAGCGAGATTCCATCTCAAAAAAAAAAAAGAGTATCCTGGGTGGACATGGCTTAATCAGGTAAACACTTCAAAATGACACAGCTCAGCCAGGCATGGTAGTTCACACATGTAATTCCAGCACTTTGGTAGGCCAAGGCAGGAGGATCACTTAAGGTCAGAGATTCAAGAACAGCCTGGCCAACACAGTGAAACCACATCTCTAGTAAACATACAAAAATTACCTAGGCATGGTGGCACATGCCTATAATCCCAATTACTCAGGAGGCTAAGGCAGGAGAATCACTTGAGCCCAGGAGGAGGAAGTTGTAGTGAGCTGAGATCACGCCACTGCATTCCAGCATGAGCAACATAGCAAGAGCCTGTCTCAAAAAAAACAAAAAAAAAAGGACACAGCACTCTTCTTGGAGAAAGAGATTTGAAATGTGACAAGGACTTGATGCAACAGAGATACCCCACTGTTTGTTTGAAGGCAGAGGGAGCCATGTGGTAAGTAATGCAATCAGACATAAGCCCCAGTCTGGCATTCAGCAAAAAACTGGAGCTGCAATGATACTGGTATGTTCAAACCCTTAAGTTGAGTGTTGGATTCATGGTTTAAAAGTTTTATGCTTTATAATTTTACAAATATTTCATACAAGACACAGTCCAAATGAGTTTGCACTCTGGGAAGTATCCATGTGCTTATAACTCAAAACAATCAAAGGAAGAAGTCTACAAAGGATGGTATTTTGTCACCACCATGTTACCTTGGAAGAGAACCCTAAACTCCAGATGAGAATGCAGCACAAAACAACAACTTGATTTCAGCCTTGTAAGGCCCAGAGCATGCTATGCTTCTGACCTATAAGAACTGTGAGCTAGCAAGTATCTACAGCAGCTATATTTATGGTGATTTGTTACAAAACAATTGAAAACAAATGCATTTACTCTAGTAATAATTGAATATTTAAATATTAGTTTCAATCACTATGGTATTAGAAAAAGTAGCAAGAAAGAAATTTTAAGGTAAATAGAAAAGTACCAATTTTTAAATTATGATCAATCACGTTGTGAGGCAAACTTGATTCTGGCAAAATATAAGAGTATATACAAGAAGCAAAGATCTTTCTGAGAACTGAAAACTCTTAAACCAAAGCTGGTGATAAACAGCCACAATGATTTACTTGCAAGTATGATAACATTGCAGATTTGTGATTTGTGGTTTGAGTGTTCAGCAGGAAATATTTCCATTTGATCACTGAACAATTCCAGGTCGACCATAGAGTCAACCTGTGATAACTTCAACTAAAATAATAAAATGAAGGTATAGTGTAGTTGTAGAAGTACAGTATATTAGTATAAGTTCATGCTGCAATGTATGGTTATAAATATATTCACATTTACATTTCTATCTGGAAGGATATAGTTAGCACATGAAAGGAGTTATCTCTTATAAAACAAATCTGAAAATATAGCACTACCAGTTAAATCCTTAGGTAGCTTTCTGCTTACAGTTGCATGAGGAAGACAGTCATTCAGGAGAAACAAAATCCTATATGATAAATACTGCATGAGAAATATATACCAAGTGTTAGGATAGCAAAGAGAAAGGAAGGAACAACTGAATTTACCTTAAGAATTCTAAGAATAATACAGAGAACAGTGAATTTGGTGCTACACTTGTTTAAGGATTATGTTACAACTATTCATTGCCATAAATCAAACAACCAAGATAGAATCCAAATTTTCTGGTATGGTATGATATACAGAGCCATTTGCAATCATTTCTTAGTCTATTTTCCTAGACTTTTTCCAAGAAGTTTCCCCATTTCTTTTACTCCACTACATATATATTTATATTAATATATAATTGCATATATTAATATAAATATGCACATTAATATATGTATATTAATATATTCATATATTAGCACATATATGTGCATTCTAAACTCACTGAAATCTCAATCAATATGTAAACTCATAAATACCCCTGCTTTTGTGCATTTCTACATATTCTATTGATATTTCCTCTCTTTTCAGTTTTTCGAATTTCTTCTCAACTGTGCAATACAGTATTTTTCAAAGACTGTTGTAACAATATCTCCAAGTCAAAATGCTCTTCTAGAACCTTGCAGTTTCTCAAATAAAAACTAATATATTTTTCCTCTTGAACCTGATTGGGACTTTGTGACTGTCTCAATCAATAGAGCATGGCACAAGGCACACCATATAAAATCCAATGCTAGGTCAAACAATGTCATGCACCTCCACCTTAGTTACTTGGAAACTTAGCCCAGGGAACCAGCCACCATGCTGTTAGGAAGCCCAATCAGCCTGTGGAAAGGATCATTTGTATAATACCCAAGGACCTCTCAATCAATAGCAAAACCAATCCACAGATAGTGAGTGAGTTACCTTGGAAGTCCTTCAGCCACTATTTGTGTTGCCCCAGCAAAGCAAAAAAAATTCGTTTCTGCCAAGCATTGTACAAAATACAGATTCATGAGTAAAATAAGTTGTTATTGTTTCAAGCCACTAAAGTTTAGGGTTGTTTTATAATAATAAATGAACGGAACATCATCCTTAAAGTTGCAGCTCAAAATTCACTTGTTCTTCATACAATCCTGGAATTCTAAAGGTAAATTCACTTGTTTCTTTTTCTTTTTGCTCCTTTACCACTTGGTTGCTATCTCTCCCGCAGTACCTACTACATAGTATTTTTACTATCTTTTCAAATGACCATCTTACTCACAGAACTATGATGCCTTCAAAAGCAGGAACTATTTTGTATATCTACCTAGTGCTTAGGCTGTTGAAAGGAATACATAAAATACATACTTCTTAAGTGCCTACTGACATATTGAAATATAAAGTACATTAAGAGAATAAAGAAATGAGAGAAGAGACAACAATAACGACTTGACTGTACTGTTGACGTGGTCATTACTTTTGTCTGCCCAGAGTTTTTCCTCATAGGTCCTCCCTTCTGTTTGTGACAGATTCCATTGCTGTGCATGTGCAAAACCAGGTTGGTCTAATTACAAACCAGTACCCCTACCTGTGACCACAGACCAAGGGATGGAATCCTGACTCAAGGTTAATTGAGCTTCACAGACTGTCTTGGGCATTTGGAACTTGAGTGGAGACAACACAACTGAGGGTTATTAGAGACTAGTTATTTTAAGTCAGTTCCTTAGTTCATGAGTCAACAAAATTTTTCTGTAAAGGCCCAGATAGTAAATATATTTAGCTTTGCATGCCACAGAATCTCTGTCACTAGAACTCCACTGCTGTATTGTAACACAAAAACAGCCATAGAAAACACATAAATGAATAAGTGGGACTGTGGTTCAATAAAACTTTATTTAGAACCCTAAAACTTAAATTTTATATAGTTTTACACAACACAAAATAGAATTACTTTGCTTTTTATTTTACCATTCAAATTTTTTTAAAAACCATGCACATATTGTTAGCTTTCAGGCTACACAGACAGAACAGGCAGTTGGTGGTATTTCGCATTTGGCATGCAGGCTATAGTTCACAAACATAAAGATTTCAAGAAAAGCTCCACAAGATCCTGCCAATGAGTCCCTCCTGTCTGATGCTTCTCCTCCAAGGGCTTTGATTTCTAGCAATCCCTGAGGCATGTTTTCAGCTAATCCCTTTTTTTGTTCATTTATTTGTTTTTATTATTACCAAAATTAACAAGAGTTGTTTGTGTATAACTGCCTGAAAGATACCAATGCACATTCAACAATTGCAAATGTTTTATCTTTGACTTATAAAGAAAAAGACTATAAACTTTTAGTTAGAATTTGACTTTTCTAGTTTAAAAGAAAATCATGTCTCAAGAAAAAGTGTATAAAAAAAGTTTAAAGAACACAATTCACCATTTATTTTGGTATTGCACATAACTGTAAAATACTAAAAGTAGCAACTGTGTCCAACAACTTTTACCTCTAAAGTTTCAAGACATTTTGAATAGATACATTTTGGAAGTAAAAGGTTTATAAAGAAATGAAATAAAAATCTCCTGAGTGAGTCTTTTAAATCAGGCTGTCAGAGCAAGCTTTCAAGTATAAATAAGTTCACTAGATTCCCATGCTATTTTATGCACCTCCAAGTTGAAAAATAATTATAGATGATAAATTTAAAGATAATTTGAACCTAATACTACCTTTAATACCACACTAACTGCATATTTTTTTTTTAGTCAACTTGATTTTGGAGGTGCATTACTGAACACACCTGCACAATTCAGTCAGGTATATGGCTATTCTATCTTGTCTTTCTCATGGTTCCACTAGTTATGTATAAACCAGAAATAAGCTCTCCAGCTGCAGATAAACATCAGTGACAGGGCATAAGAATCAATCCTGTTAATATGTTGTCTCTCAAAATAGGTATTTGTATCTACCCATACATACATCAATGTTTGGGGTGGGAGAGGGTTTCTTAACAGTATCACCCAAATAATAATATAAATGCTTCAGCATATCTATGGTAATTATGGAAAGGTTATATTATTAATATTATTAATATTACTTTTACTATTTTAATTTTGTGAAAATAGTAACTGCACACTATCTAAATGACAAATATCAGGGAGCTGTTTAGCACTGACAATGTCAGTGACCTGTTATTCGCTGTGAATCACAGATGGATGATTTGGTATATCATTTGAACCTTTGTCTTTCTGTCACTAATTTTAAGTCAAAAAAACAAAAAACAGCAAATGTCTATTACAAACATGAAGAATACTTGAGTATACACAATTCTTTTAGGTCAATCCTCTGCCCGTTAGCATCTAGAATTATTTTTTTTCCATCCGTGAGGTTTTTATGCTCATGACTTCTCCATTCTTACACTTTTGCATAAGTAGATTTAGTCTCCCGGAGGCTAGGAATTATCCTCCCAGCTTAAATTTTTCCAAAGGGCTTTGATTCAGTTCATCCTTTTCTTCACAGATATGAGATGGCTGAATATAAGGCAACACTCTGATGCCTTAACTTTAGTTACAACATGGATGTATGCCTGGATAAACACACACACAGAGCTGCCTTTAAGAAAAAAATAAGATTGTGAGGTCCCCTTTAAGCATCTCTGGAAGATCATTTAAATGGCTGTCATTTCTACTTTTTCAGCTTGTTCATCAAATTAGGAAAATATTTGAGTGAGAAAATTAAATCCGTATTTATCTTCATACTTTCTAAATGACTATAAGCAGCATTAAATGACTTTAAATTTTTCATGAAAATATGCATATGGGTATTTTCATCTGAAATTTTCTGTTGTTGTTGGCAAATTTCAAAATTAGACCATGTATATTTATTTAGACAAGTTTTGGTTGTTTCACATCAAATCATGTTAAAAAGATTAAAATTAAAAAGAGCATAGCTGTGCTTGGCAATGCCCACATTATGAGCGACTCGCACATGAAAATTGTATACATACAAATAACAAATTGCAAAATTCCTCTTACTTCTTCAGCCACTCAAAGGTCACTCTACTTCCAGTCTTGCTGTGCCTGGGGACTCTTGGAGCACAGTATGCCACTTTTCTTGGTCTGTCTTGCAAACTCTCTGACCAATCATTTAATTTTTTTTTTAGCCTTCTTTCATCAAAGAAATACATGGTGTACACAGAAATTTGGTGAGTTTCTCATTCTGCCTATTATTATTTACAACTTAATAATGTCTACCTTAAACATGAATTTAGCATGAACAGAGTCATTTATTTTAGTTAACTTGATTTTTGGGGTTCATTAGTGAAAATACCTGCACATTCCGTGAAGCATTTGGCTATTCTATCCAGTTTCTCTGCCATGTATAGACGGGGGTTATGCTCTTAGGTTGCATCTATTCTGTTTACAGCTATGTAATACATAGGTATTTATATATTTATATAAAGCCTATAATGATTTGAGGATTAAGTGGGTACGCTCTGAAGCTAGATTGTCAACATTTTATAATCAATTCTTAAGAGGGTAAAATTGAGAAAGTTATTTAATTGTGTTTGTCCTCACTTTCCTCTTTTGTGAAATGAAGTACCTGCCTTACAATATGGGGATTCAATTATTTTATACATGTAAAGAACCTAGAACAGGGCCTGGTAGATAGTTTGTATTCAATAATTATTTCATTATTATTGTCCTTTTTAGCTCCTAATTTCTTCCCTGAGATTTCCCATTATATATCTCATATATATGTGTGTGTGTATGTGTGTGTGTGTATATATATATATGCACACAAATACATATATGTATATATGTAATTATTTGATCGTTAAGTGGGTAGGCTCTAGAGCTAGATATGTGTGTGTGTGTGTGTGTGTGTGTGTGTGTGTGTGTACACACACACATATATATGAGAACTGTAATAGAATAAATGGTTCACCCTTTGCATAAAACAATTTAAAAAAACAGGCTATAGGCCACTTGAAAGCCCTCAAATAGGCCCCATTAGAAATGTTGCCATAGTACCCGCCTACCTCTTTACTTTCTACATCTTCTCTCAAATTCAAAATAGCAATTTTTATTTAATTAATTTATTTTTGTTTATTTGTATTAAAATACTTTGTTTTTCTATTTTAAAAAAGGATTTTATTTATATTGTGAGTATAAAGTTGCCCGGATAGATTCTGATCCTTAATGAAAAAAAACAAAGTTTCAGCCCCCTCACATAAAGGGCAATCCAGCTAAGACTCTTAACACAATAGTCTGGGACCTCACCTCCACACTTCAGTAAATTTACCAGCTTTTCTTTCTATCTCACTGATCTGGCTCAGCTAAGTTCAAGGTTTCCCACTTAAGGAATAATTAGCAGCTGCACTTTCCTTGCACACCTGCTCCGATTCAGCCTTCACTCAACTCAAAGTCGGCACAGCCTGAGTGAGGGTTGTCTTTGAATTCATCCTTCTCATCATTTCTCATGTTTAACAAGTTTATTTAATCTGCATGATAAATATCCATCAAATCCTTTCACTTGTCTTCATCATCGCTGACATCATCCTAGACCAGGATTCCCACGTGTGCCTCCTGGAGTTTCCCTAACTGAACTCCACATACCCACGCTCTTCACCATCCAGCTGATTCTTCATGTCAGCAGAGTAACCTTTCTGAAATGCTTCCTGTTACTACACAGATTAAAAGCTTCAAAGACTTGGAATAAGAGTAAAAACGTTTAACAAACTGACTGCATTATTTGGGGTTCCTTCATCTTTCTGGTCTCATAGCACTATGGCCTTGCCAATGAATTTTTTGTCTAGTTCTTCTAATATACAATAATCTCTCAGACCTTTCCTTCTTTTGCTGGCAACATTGTTGTTTTCTACCCTCTTTTCCATTGAATCCCTTTTTTTAATTCCCCCATCCCTTACTCATCTTTCCCTTCTTAATTTGACAGATTTGTCCTCTACACCAGGGGTCCCCAAACCTTAGGCTGCAGAATGGCTGCAGAGCAGGAGGTGAGTGGCTGGGCAAGGGAGCCATAAGGCCTGAGCTCTGCCTTCTGTCAGATCAGCCATGGCACCTGATTCTCATAGGAGCACGAACCCTACTGGGAACAGCGTGTGGGAGGGATCTATATTGCCACACCTTTGGAGAATCTCACTAATGTGTGATGATCTGATGGGTAACACGGAAGAACTTTGCAATTCCTCATTCAGACAACTTGTTACTCCATCTTGTAATTTTTTTGCTTAAAAAACTGCTCATACTCCTATCCTCAAAGTAAGCTTTCTGAGGCTGACATATTTTAGAAATAAACGCATAGTTTACTCTCCTGTGTATTGAGTAGTGTATGGTTCAAGAATGAAGAACAATAATTATGTATTACATTGAGCATATTTGTTAGCCTTCCAAGATTTCATAGAATAACAGTATACGACTGCAAAAAGTCAGGAAAACAGGAAGGGGGTTCATCAGCAAATACAAAATCTCAATACATTTCTTGAAGAAAGACAATTGAAGTATGCTTTCTGATAAAATAAAGAGGAGAAAATCACATCCCAGAATATGATGTTAGGGGCCTGTATCTGAAGTAAAGTAAATTTGTCCATTGGAACCCAGGAGAAGATCCCACCTCAGAATCAGCTAATATTTTAGAAGGTGGTATTGACTGAACATCTATGAGAAACTGCTTCAGCCACATTTTGTGCTCGGAACATCAACCCAAGTAGTATCGATACCTAGGCAAATAAAAGCAAATGTCTCTTCTATAAATTAATGTTCTGAAGATGGAGGTATCTCTCTGACTTTTGAATGGGAATTGTCACCCCAGATTCATATGTGGGGCCTATCTATAGGAGGCTGTCAACCTATCCTCCTATCTAAAATAGAACCTGACAGTGAATGTAATTTGCTCAAGAATACAGGAATCCTTATCAATCATTCTTCTACTCAACTGTCCTTATCAGGAAACAGAGAGCAGAAGAAATATTTAGAAAAAATAATCCCATTCCTCAACTTTCAACATAAATGGATAACTAGTATATTCAAAAGTGGAACAGTTAAAAAGAAAAAGCCAAAAATAAACAGATTCATCTCAGGGAAATAAGAATAATGCACAGAACAAAAAAAGGCTATTTCCAAATCCTTAATGGATTTTTCATAAAAATTCAAGAAACTATTGCACTTGTTTTTTGGCTTTTGTTTTGCTTTGTTTTGAGACAGGGTTTCACTCAGGCTGGAGTGCACTGTCACAATCCTGGCCCACTGCAACGTCTGCCTCCCAGGCTCAAGCAATACTCCTATTTCAGCCTCCTGAGTAGCTGGGATTACAGGTGCCTGCCACCATGCCCAGCTAATTTTTGTATTTTTAGTAGAGACAGGGTTTGTCCATGTTGGCCAGGTTGGTCTCGAACTCCTGAGCTTAGGCAATCTGCCCACCTCGGCTTCTCAAAGCGCTGGGATTACAGGGATAAGCCACTGCACCTAGCCAAAATATTGCACTTATAAAAATAGTATTATGAAAAAGGAAAACAAGAAAATAAAACAATTAAAATATATAAAACTGCTCAAATAATTTTAATTTAAGTAATTATAGCTACAAAGTCTGTCAAACTGTTTCTCCATTCCCAAGGGCTCTCCCATCAGCAACCATTTCACCCTTTCTCATTATGGAGAAGCTCTGAGTGTTCTAGTTGAACACCATGAGAAACTCTATTTCATAACATGTCAACTCATGGCAACCCATTGGCTCAAAGGCAGACTCATAATATGCTGTTTACTACATCCTTTCAATTGTTATCAATTCATTTTAAGAATTCCATTTTTGTTACATGCCTGCTTTTGTGATTTCATCTTTTATTTATTTAAATATTTCATATATAGCATTTTCCATATTCTGATCCTAACATGTCTAATATCTAAAGTACCTACAGGTCTAAATCTGTTGCTAAAACTTTCTGTTGATCATCATTAACAGCAGCTTATCTCCTCCAGTGCTTGCTGATCATTGTGAGTTCTCTGACATTGAAAATGTTTGGGATTTTTGAAGAATAGAGTTGAGGTGAGATGTTTTTTCTGTATCTGCACATAGCTAGAGGTTGCCATAAACCTGGCATAATTCCAGTCACCCTCTAGAGCTGACAAGAAAGCTTCAGGCTCAGACCATCCACTCATAACTGGTTCATTTCTGGATGCTAGTGTTTCTTTGAGCAACTAAGCTGTCTCCCATTTCCCAATGCGTACTTTTCTCAGCTCTGGACCTGTATACTTCGTTTGGTTGTTTGGTTGGTCAATTGTTTTTGGAGGTAGTATTAGGAATGATCCTGAGAGAAGGAAATGTGATCTATTACAGGATCTATTGTTCATAGGAAAAGAGTGCTCCAGAGCCTCTAGTTTACCATATTGTCAGAAGCAGATGTTTATTCAGCTCAATTCTTAGTATGTTCAACATTTCACAACCTAGATGTGCTGTCCCCTGTCCATATCATGTCATTCTGCTGAATAAGTCATTCTCCTTCTCTTTCCTTAGTACCATTAACTCTAAGCCAAAAGGAAGTATGAAGAGGGTTTCTCATCATACTGTAGGGCCATAAACAGTATAACCTTTAATAAAATATAACATCAGCTTCTAAAGAATTAAGCACCTCTCTCTTCAACTTGAACTACCTTCTTATCTGGCTTGACATGTCACCAAATAGCACTATTCTTTCTGTTGCAAATCACCTTACCTTCTCTTTTCTTAACAATGCATAGAGGCTCTCATCTTTCTAACAAAATATCCCATATGTGCTATTTTACCCTAAGAAAGTTCTTTCTTTTAGAAAAATTCTCCCACTCCTCTTTTTTGTTTTCCTCATTCACCTCTAGAAAAAAATATGTGTGGTCATATATGAAACACAGCATATGATAATGTTTATCAAGTGAAAATAAACAGGACTTAGAGTTTTAAAAATTGATCACCCAGTGAACTAGTCAAAGATTATTTTTAAGGTCTCTTTAGTTTTAAAATGCCTGTTATTTAGGAGATGGGTGTGAATATTAAGAAGTAAATCACCTAATTTGTTTGTAATTAAAAAGAAAAATAAATGTCAGGTAGATTTTGAATTTCTTTTCATAAGCCTATACAACAATAACATGCTATGAAGAAACATGTAGAACTAAAACCCCAAAAAATCTGGGGAACAGATTCCAAAAATCAGGAGACCAGGTTCCAGTGCCATCTCCTGAGAAGGCAAAAAAAAAAAAAAAAAAAAAAAAATGTATCCAGATTACATTCCAAGGATGCAGAGATTTACAAAGTATGTTTTTGAGGTTACCTCAAATACCTTTTCTGTTATTCCCTCTTCAGTCACTACAAGTTTAGGCATATCTTCCTCTAAATAAACCACTCTTTTCCAAATATGATGAAGTTCCTCTACAAACATCAAAAAGTCTTGGGACTCAAACTTTAGAGTCATTTTTATCATAATACAATGCAATACAATACATTACAATATTTTTGTATCAAAAGTTTAACAATTCAAAAAATTTTAAAGAGTAAGAACAAACTTTTAAAAAAGACTTTTATAGCTCATAATGTATGTATTATGATGAATAGGAATAATAGAGAACATGGGAAGATTTGTATAACTGCAAAACATGGTTATGTTAATAACATGTATGATTAAAGCCAATGTATTTTTCCCCAAACATCTTTTTTTTTCTAGACCACCATCAGAATTATTTTGCTTAAAGTATATCACAAACTTATTAATATTGTGTCTCAAAGCACAAGTTATGTAAAGAAGGTGAGAACATACTAGTGAGATTCAACAGAGGAAATTAGAGGGAAAATAATTCAGGGAGAGCGATCAATTACTAGTTTAAGAGTTCAGTTTATATGGCTGCCAGGATAAATCCTAGTCTATGCTTTATTTTGTGTGTACGTATAGTAGCTTTAGGTTGTAAAGCACTTTCACAAAATTGTCTAATTAAATAAATGCAAATTAGTGGTTTTTGTTTTGCTTCACTCCTTGTGTAATATACACACAGCCATGAGCTTTGTTCTGAAATAAGGTAAAGATCAATCTAATTTTTGTGAAAGAAATTATAACTAAATATTCTAGGAAGACAGGCCAGTGAAAGTAATGCTGAAATTAATTATACTTTAAAATGAAATGCCATTCTGATGCTGCTATTGACTCCTAAATCACTGTTCCCCAAACATCCAAGCTTCTCTAATTCCTTTTAACATTTTGACCTATGTTCATACAACCTGTACTGTAATTTACTTAACATTTTTATTTTTTAATGTCTCATTATTTTAACTTTCTAATCCTCATGAAATTAAGATTTGGATGTACTTGTTATATTATTCTAATTCCCATAAAAAGTAAATGAGTAGCAGTTACAATTAAAAAGATGGTTCATGTGCCTTCCTATAAAACTATTTTCATATTTTACCAGTGGTATGGCTATGTCACTTTGGGAAATAATATTTTAACTTTATCTTTTGTATGCTGTACATTTTATATTGTATTTTCTTAACCAGTTCTGTGTGTATGAATACTTATTAAAGAGAAGTCATGAATGAATATAAATATATAGTTAAAGGGCATAGGTTAACAACATGCTTTGTCTTTAAGTATAATTATATAGAAATATCTGTCAGAGATTTATGAGACATCCAAAATGTCCAAGAAGAAAAGAAAAATGAACTAACAGTGCTATTTTTGGGGGTAAGGTAGGGTCACTTTTATGTGAATATTCGATTCTATACAACTTTCAGACTGATAAAGCATGTGTCCTTTTCAGTTCAGATTTACAGTGGATCGAGTCACATTTTTTCAATGAAGATACAATTTCAAAGCTCAGTTTATCCTTAAAGAAAAATGATATTGTTCCTTTAGTTCCATTGGTTTATTAGACTGATAGCTCCTGACTTGATAAATCAAATAATAAAAGACCATAAGCAAAAGATCTGTGACATAAGGAATTTCCCAGGCTCTGTTTATTACCTAAAATATTTTGGCTAACAAAGCTGAATAGATTCCCTAGTTCCCTAGGTTTGTTTCAAAAGCCATAAAGATACCAAGAGAAAAATATGTGCACATATTACAGATGGTCTTAATGTTTATATGAGCTAGAGTATTTAATATCTTAAGCAAAGACTTATGAATGATAAAGATAACCAAAAAAGAAATGCTGAAATCATCCAATACATATTTTTTCTTTTAGAATAACAGCTGTTAGAAAATACACTTAAAAGGGAAGTATTAATTATAAAGTATATAAGCATAGATGAAAAAGGTTAAAATATTATTCATTATATCATTTTACATATTACATGTCACATTTGATTGAACTTTTCTTCAACAAAAATTTTCACTGAAATTTCTCAAAATAAGATAGTGACTATTTGATCAAATTTTAAGATTATTTAAATTAACACTAGGTTATACCTTATTGTGCCCAGACTTAGGGAATAGTTTTAATATCTTTCAGGTCAAAACCAAAATACAAATATTAAATGTTACTGATACAAAAAAACAGAAAAAGAAAGATATAAAAGATATCATGAAGGATGTCAGCAAGACAATAGATTAGGAAGTTCCGCACTCATATCCTCCAGAGCAACAATAATCTCACAGTCATCCCTAGATAAAAATGCCTTTGTGAGAGCTTGGGATTCAAGTAAGAGGTTGTGAAACCTCCATGGAACTCAAGACCTAAGAAGACCATTTTCAGAGAAGAGACTGGTGCCTAGGTACAAGACTAAGTTAAGTGATCATAACTCATCCAGCACAAACACATCCTTGTGGGTTCAGCTATAGAACATTTGGCTTTGGCCCTGATATAAGAACCAGCCACCTATTAACACAAATATTAAATAGTTTCAATATCTTTCAGGTCAAAAACAAAATACAAATATTAAATGTTACTGATACAAAAAAAAACAGAAAATGAAAGATATAAAAGATATCATGAAGGATGTCAGCAAGACAGTAGATTAGGAAGTTCCCCACTCATATCCTCCAGAGCAACAATAATCTCACAGTCATCCCTAGATAAAAATGCCATTGTGAGAGCTTGGGATTCAAGTAAGAGGTTGTGAAACCTCCATGGAACTCAAGACTTAAGAAGACCATTTTCAGAGAAGAGACTGGTGTCTAGGTACAAGACTAACAGTGATCATAACTCATCCAGCACAAACACATCCTTGTGGGTTCAGCTATAGCACATTTGGCTTTGGCCCTGATATAAGAACCATCCACCAAAACACTCAGAAGGAGTCATGCCCACTCATGCCTCAGCTGACATGTCCACCAACCTCAGTCCTGGCTCTGGACCCTGAAATGGCCCTAAAACTTGGCTCTAGCCCCTTATAGCTATAGTTAGAGAGAAGTATTGTGTGACAGGAACCCAGAGGAAGACATAACCATCTGTGTTTGTGGGGAAGGCTTAAACCTCAGTCCTACATCAGATCTACTAATGACCCTAAAACTCAGTTCCATGCCCTCTCAGCTGCAGTCTGAGAGCAGCCTTGCCCACATAGTGACCTGGAGAGAGAAATGTTCATCTTTGCCCCTGAAAGGTAGGCTTGCTGACTCTGGTTCCACCACGGATCTTGAAATGGCCCTGTAAATCACCTTCATCCCCTATCAGCTGTGGTCTGAGGCCAACCCTGACCACCTAAGATCCACTGGGAGACACATCTATCTGTGAATCCAGAGGCAGTTCTACAGATTTTGTTCTTGGCTATGGACCTTAAAGCAGCCCCAGGACTTTATTTCTGCTCCTGTAAGCCATGGTCTAGAACCAGTAGGGTCTGCCTAGGAACCCACTCAGTGACCCAGAAAAAGCCCTCCCAGGGACCAAGAGACAGCCACATTCATCTGTGCACTTGGTAATAAACCTAACATCTGTGGACCCTGAATCAGACACTTGATTCAAGTATAAGACTCACTGAACAAGGTGTTAAAGGATATCCAGTATACCCAGGGACCAGAGAGAATGTACACCTGCTGATGACAACTGCTAAAAGGCTAGCCAACCACAGCCTGTCAATCCAACAGCAGCCACAAGACCCATCTCTATCTCCACTTCATTGTATTATCAGAGGAAGTCCCATCAGCCAGGGGACCCAAAAGGAGAAGGTCTTTACCTCCTGAAACCAGTCTATAAAACCTGGAAGAGGTGATTACTCCTTCAAATGCACAGACATCGGTGAAAGTCTAAATGGATAACAAAGAATCAAAGAATCCTTACAACACCAAAGGAAAACTAACGAAGCTCCAGTAATTGACCATAAAGAAATGAAGGTTTGCAAACTGCCTAAAAAATAATTCAAAATTACCATCTTACAGAAGCTCAATGACATGCAGACAAACACAGATGACAATTAACAGCATACTCAATCCTGTCAAATGAAGAATCAGTGAACTCAAAGAAAGACCACATGAAATTAGTCAATTAGAAGAACAAAAAGGAAAAAAACATACTGAAAGAGAATGAAGAAAATCCTTAAGACCTATAGGACATCATGAAGTGTACAAATATTCAAAATATGGAAGTTCCAGAAGGAGAAAGAGGAGGTAAGGTGGACAGAAAGCAGAGTTAAAGGTACAATGGCTGAAAACTACCCGAATATTTAGAGAGAGATGAGTATCCATATTCATGAATATTAAAGGACTTCAAAAAAAGCTGACTCAAAGAATAATGCTCTAATCACATTATAAGTAAATTGTCAAAAGTCAAAGACAAAGAACCTTCAAAGCAGTAATAGAAATGTGACTTGTTACACAAAAGTGTACTTCCACATCTTGCCATGCATTACTAAAACCCCATTTGCCACAATTATTTTAACATATAGTACATCATATCTACTTTTTGCCAAAAAATTATAAGGCATACTAAGAGTTTTAAAAGCATACTTTGAAGAAACTAAACAAACATCAGAACAAGTGTCTAGTATGATAGAAATGTGGCAATTATCTTAGCACAAAGTTTTTGAGCCATGATTATATGCTAAGGGCTTTAACAAAAAAAGCAGAGAATATGCAAGAACAGATGGATAATCTAAGAGATGGAAATTCTAAGAAAGACAAAAAATACTAGAGATAAAAAACCATTATAAGAGAAATGTAGAATGACTATGATGGGCTTATTGGTAGACTGAACAGAGCTGAGGCAAGAACTCTGTGCTTGAGGATATAATGATGGTTACTTCAAAAAATGAAATGCAAAGAGAAAAAAATACTAAAACAAAATAAAAAAAAGGAACAACAACAAAAATAAAAACTATTTATAAAAACTATGGGACAATAATAAACGGTAAAACATATGTGTCCTGAGAAAACCAGACGGAAAAAGAAAGAAAAAAATAGAAAGAGAAGGGAAAGGAAGGGAAAAGGGAAGGAGGAAGAAAGAAAAGAAAAGAGAAAAGAAGGAGAGAATGAGGGAAGGATGGAAGGAAGGAAGGGAGGGAGGGAGGGAGGAAGAGAGGGAGGAAGGAAGGAAGGAAAGAAGGAGGCCAACCAGGCAGGGAGGGAGGGGGGGAGGGAGTAAGGAAAAGAAATAGAAACATCATTTGAAGCAATTGTCAGCCTAAATAACAAACAGAGAACATCTCTTTAAAACAAAATTATATTTATTTGGGAATAAAGCATTCCAATGGGAATGAGGACCATAGTAAACTCTGCATATTCAGGAAGGTTAAGAAAGACAAAGGTTTTTAAAGAAAAAGTGAGGAGAATCACATAATTATTTTGAGAAAATTATCCTTGGTGACAAAGACAAATAACAGGGGTGATGCCATTTGAGGCTGAACAGGCAATTGCTGTGAAGATGTCCTCACAGTATTTTTTGTGTAACGTTGTGATGGCCTTTGTGTACAATTATGGTTTTTGCAGTCTTTTGTGATAGTTCTTGTTGTTACACAGTTTGCATGAGAACCTTCCCTTATTGCATTCCATAGCTCAATTTGTCAGAATATTTTTAATTACAAGTGACTCCATTTTCATTCTGATAGCTTTCATATTTTCCCTTTTTGATTAAGATCCTTCTCCAAAAGCATCACTAATCTATTGTCCTTTAGCTAGGTTTTAATTGTGCCTCAGCCCTGGAATAAACCTGTCTGGGACTGAGCTCATCTTGGAGAAAGTCACTGGCAACTAGAAGTCGGTGTCAAAACAATTTTAGCCACTTTTGAGCAATAAGACAGGTTTGAAGGGAGTAGCAACAGGCTAAGTCTACCTGTAGTTCATTATAAAGTTCAATTTGATCTGTTCCGTAGTCTCTTGCTGTCATACCAAAGTGCTGGGGCACCATTACTCTGTTAAACATTATACTTCTGCAAAAAATTTAATAAGTAACTAATAGAAAGGTTTTTTTAAAAGTAAAATTAATAGTAATATGAAAATCCCAGTTTGTATAATAGTTTTGAGCTATGAACTGAGACTTAAAGAAACCAAATGAAATAAATTCAAATGACCATATGAAATTACGTGAGATTTGTTGTAACTAAGAGGCCCGTTTTCTTATTTTTTCTACATAGGTCTCAACTTTTCCAGAGGAATTTATCCATGTACACATGGACTATTAGCACAGACATTTTCTTAATCAGTAAATACTAAAAGACCTCCTATGTCATGTTTTGTCAAGTTACCAGCAGAAGCTATTTATTGTAAAATTTCAAATATGCAATTACTTTATCAAAGAAAAATTTAAGCATAAGAAAAAAAATTTAAGAAAGGCAAAGGCCTCTTTATGATGAATCTTATTCCATCATGTTGAGAAAAGCTATCTAAGACTTCTCCTGAGTTGCAGTTTGAGCATCTCTGTTTATGGTATTGGGCAGTTTGGTGAACTCTTTGTTTAGCCCATTCATTAGGCAAAAGACTTGTCCCTTAAAACTCACCTCGTTTGAGCTTATTGGGCTTTTGGAGCAGAACAGTTTTTGTTCTTAGTTTGAGAGTTTTCGCAAAATTTGGAGGAAACTTGGACAATTCAGAATCTAGTCAAGTCTATAGGTAGATAATAGAACTTAAAAATAATGTCCTGAGTTATATTCTAATAACAGGTGTTTTGCAGATTTTCTTTTGAAACAGCTTCTTTCTATAGTCCTCCAGAATTTTACCAAAGTTAAAGACAAATTTGTTTGTCAAATAAGTTTAGTTTTATCAAACTTTGCCTACAAGAATAGTGACTTGACCACATAGAAGTCCCAGATTTACAAATCTCTTGAGCCTAGGTAGCCAAGCCAAGGCAGACATTAAGTTTTAGCTTCTTAAGGCCAAGAAGTGACCATTTTATTCACACTCTGTGAGAGAGTTCAAATAATGGACAACTGAACTCTGAATTTTCCTTGATGTAATTTTGCTTGATGTAATTTGCTTCAATGTAATTTTAAAATCTGCATGAGAATTGGCCTTAATATAGCTAGTTACGGATCTAGAAAACTGGCAGATCTTAATGTTTGAGAATCCTATTCCATTTCATATTAATCTCTCAAGAGCAAAAAAACAAACAAAACCAAACTTACAAATCCTGTCAGAGAATGTCGAGTTTATATCATTGTTTTAAATGGTAAAGAGCACACTAGTGATGTTTAATTAGCCATCCTGTAGTCACCATTGAGAGTATTTATTTTTGCTCTCAAAGGATTTTTAGAAACAAGCAGAAAAACATAGCCAAACCATTTACAGATGTGCATAACCAATTCAGAATGAAACAAAAATCAGAGTGCTTATGAAATTTTAGCCTAGGTGTGCAGAGCAAACAAAATATTAAATTGAAATGCAGAAAAAATAGTAATTTTGCCAGAAAATACAAACCTCAGAGACATAATATAAATTTTGTAGAAACTACAATACTTCAACCAGAAAGACACTTGCTGTTATACCAGAAAGAAGTTGCCAGAAAAGTCAAAATGTTTTTTGTCATACCAAGCAGGATCTAGGATCCTTTATTTAGGTGGCCTTACAACCAAAACAGATACTAAATAAAGTCAAAAGGCCTCTACCAAAAGAGAGAGGCTTGGCCTAAGAAGAGACTCACAGGGCAGAAAGAAACAGCTGTGGACGCAGAGAGCTCAAAGGGCTCAAGAGAGTAACGCAAACCAGTTTCAGAATTGCCAATTCCTTCCAAAAGAGATTTTGCTTCGGGTTTTGCTACTGGACAGAAATTATGGCAAATAACAAACTGAAAGAAACTCTCTAAAAATTACATAGATTCAGGAATAGGATATTCCAGTAGGAATATGTGTGCCGTACTATTAAGGTTTGACAGTGTCCACACTTAAATCTCATCTCGAATTGTAGCTCCCATAATCTCCACATGTTGTGGGAGAGACCTGGCTGGAGGTAACTGAACCGTGAGGCAGGTTTTCCCATGCTGTTCTCGTGACAGTGAATAAGCCTCACGTGATCTGATGGTTTTATAAGGGGACGTTCCCCTGCACACGCTCTCTTGCCTGCCACCACGTAAGATGTGCTTTTGCTCCTCCTTTACCTTCCGCCATGATTGTGAGGCCTCCCCAGCCATGTGGAACTGTGAGTCCATTAAATCTCTTTGTCTTTATAAATTAACCAGTCTTCAAAGCAGTATGAAAATGGACTAATACACATATTAAACTATATGAATATTCAGAAAGGTAAAGAAAGATTAAGGTTTTCAAAGGAAAAATGAAAAGAATTACATAATTATTTTGAGATAATTATCCTAGGCTACAAGGACAAATAACAAAGATTATGCCAGTGAGAGAGAGGCTGGCTAGGCAGTTGCTGAACAAATGCCATCACAGAAGTATATTTTGTTTAAGGCTGTATAAGATTATGACATCCTTTGTGCAAGGCTGTGGATTATCTTTGTTATTTCTTTTCTTTTTTTTTTTTTTTTTTTAATACAGGGTCTTGTTCTGTAGCCAAGGCTGTAGGGCAGTGGCACAATTACAGCTCACTGAAGCCTCGACCTCCTGAGCTAAATTGATCCTCCCATCTCAGCCTCCTGAATAGCTGGGACTATTCCCTACACCTTCCTAATTTTTGCATTTTTTGTAGAGATGGGGTTTCACCATATCACCCAAGATGTTCTCAAATTCCTGAGCTAAAGCAATCCAATGGCCTTTGCCTCCCAAAGTGCTGGGATTATAGACATGAGCCACCCTGCCCAGCCTATTTTTATTTTAAACATAAGTGACTCTTCTTTGACTCTGACAACTTTCACAAAATAATGACTGAGAATTTCAAAAATAATGTCAAACATTAAACCACAAGTCCATAAAGCTTAAAATATAATAACATAAATAAAAACTAAAAGAACCTATAGCAAAGCATGTCATATTCAAATATTCAAAATTCAAAAAAATTTTAAAATCTTGAAATAAGTCAGAGGAGAAAACATCTTATCTTTTAAAGAAAAAAAAAAGCAAACACAAGAATAATATTCAAATTGTCAGGAAATATGCAAACAAAAAAGAGAGGGGAATGAAATATTTAAAGTGTTAAGAGAAACAAAAAACCTGGCCAACCTAGAATTGTGTACCCTGTGAAATTATCCTTCAACAGGGAGGGAAACTAAATAAACTTAGATAAAGAAAAATTGAAGGAATTTGATGCCAGTAGACCTATCCAGTATGAAATGTTAAAAAAAATTCTTGGGCCGGGCGCGGTGGCTCACGCCTGTAATCCCAGCACTTTGGGAGGCCGAGGCGGGTGGATCACGAGGTCAAGAGATAGAGACCATCCTGGTCAACATGGTGAAACCCTGTCTTTACTAAAAATACAAAAAATCAGCTGGGCATGGTGGTGCGTGCCTGTAATCCCAGCTACTCAGGAGGCTGAGGCAGGAGAATTGCCTGAACCCAGGAGGCGGAGGTTGCGGTGAGCTGAGATTGCACCATTGCACTCCAGTCTGGGTAACAAGAGCGAAACTCTGTCTCAAAAAAAAAAGAGAAAAAAAAAATTCTTCAGAGAAGGAAAATAATATGCCAAAACACAGATCTACAGAAAGAAAGACCAGTAAAGAAAGGAAAAGGGTTGTTAAAATAGACATTTTTACTTCTCTTTTTCTTCATTTAACAGATAAGATTGCTTAAAATACTAATAGTAAGGTTCAATTATATACAAGTATGTGTATGTATACATTTATGTATAAAGGAAGTGAATGGGCAAGGCATGGTGGCTCACACCTGTAAACCCAGCACTTTGGCCAAGGTAGGCAGATCACTTGAGGCCAGGAGTTCGAGACCAGACTGGCCATCATGGTGAATCCTGTCTCTACTAAAAGCACAAAAATTAGCTGAGCGTGGTGAGGCATGCCTGTGGTCCCAGCTACGTATTTGGGAGGCTGAGGCACGAGCATTGCTTGAGCCCAGGAGGCAGAGATTGCAGTGAGCTGAGATCATGCCACTGCACTCCAGCCTGGGCAACAGAGCAAGGCTCTGTCTTAAAAAAAAAAAAAAAAAAGAAGAAGAAGAAAATGAATGACGCAGTGATATGATACAATGGACAATAAGGAAGAATTAGAAATATTTTCTGGTATAAAATACTTGAATTACCAATAAACCTGTATAACGTTATTTGAAAGTGACCTTGGGTTTGTTGAAAAATCTATATGGTATATTCTAGAGCAACCCACAGTAAAAGAAAGAATTATGACTTATGTTAAGAAAGAATCATGTTTAAAATGCCCAATTACAGCCAAAAAAGGCAGAAAGGGTATGGGAGACAAAAATATTAACAAAGTATCATAACAGAATACAAACAGAAAACAGTAACTAGCATGAAAGGCAAATAGCAATCCAATCATCAATAATCACTTGAAATGCCAATGGTCTAAAATACTAATTAAAAGACAGAGACTTCCAGAGTAGATTTAAAAACTAGACATAACTACATGTTAGAAACCTACTTTAAATATAAAGACACACAAGGGATGAATAAAGTTATACATTGCTAATATTAATTTAAAGAAACTTGGAGTAGCGATATTATTTTCAACCAGAGCAGACTTCATAGCTGTTAAAGCAAACGAAATATGGCCTAAAAAGGATTCTGTATTTCTGTATTTGAGTACTTGTGGACTAACTGCAACCCAACTTGATAGGTAGACAAGATTGAAAACCTCACTTAGGAGTATGTGCCTGTAAAAATAGCTGAGTTTTGGCCAATCCCAGCAACCATGCTTCAACCACTCATACACTGCCAAGTGTTCAAACTGTGTTCAAATAAGACAAATGCTGAGCTATAACAAATCCAGTTGTTTCTGTACCACACTTCTGATTTCTGTACCTTGCTTTTTTATTGTCTATAAATTTTCTTCCACCACATGGCTGCTCAGGAGTCTCTCTGAATCTGCTGTGATTCTGGGGGCTGCCTGATTTGCAAATTGTTCGTTGCTCAATTAAAGTCCTTTAAATTTAATTTGGTTGCAGTTTTTCTTTTAACACAGCAAAGAGTGTTATCAGAGATAAAGGGGGACATTAAATATTGATAAAGAGATAAATACTCCAAGAAGATATAACAAGTCTTTTTGTGCATTCACCTAAAAAAAAGATCATTAAAATATGTATGAAAAAACTAACAAAACTACAAAATTAAATGAATTCACTATTAACAGTAGGAGACTTTAACACTGTCAATTAAAGTAGAAAGATTCGGCAGTCAGAAAATTAGTAAGTATATAACTGAAATCAACAATATCATCAATCAACCGGATATAATCGACATTGCAAAAATAACAGATAAAGCATTCTTTTGAAGCTCAAATGGAACATTTATCAAGATAGACCGGTACTCCATGTTTGGGTCCCCTTCCGCAAACACTCTCATGGAAGCCATCTTTTTCTCTCCTGGATTTGCTCTCTGGGGTCCCCTTCCGCACTCTCTTGTGGAAGCCTGTCTTCCCCTCCTAAACTCCATCTCTCTCTATTCCCTTCCACTCAGTGTGGAAGCTGCTTTCCTCTCCTGGATTCCATCTTTCTGGATTCTCTGACTCAGCGTGAGAGTTATCTGTTTCCTTCTCTCTCCTCCAGTTTCTCTCTCTCTAAATAAATAAATCACTTTCTACCAACAACAACAACAAAAAGATAGACCATATTCTGGGCTATAACAATTGAAAAAATAGTTATAATAATCTCATCAAAAACAAGCAATGGGAAACAATTCCCTATTTAATAAATGGTGCTGGGAGAACTGGCTAGCCACATGCAGAAGATTGATTGAACCTGGACTGCTTCATTATACCATATACAAATTAATTTAACTTGGATTAAAGACTTCAATGTATAATCCAAAACTGTAAAAACCCTGGAGGACAACCTAGCCAATACCAATCCGGACATAAAAACAGACAAAGATTTCCTGATGAAGATGCCAAAAGCAATTGCAGCGAAAGCAAATATTGACAAATGGGATCTAATTAAACTAAAGACCTGTACAGCAAGAGAAACAATCAACAGAGTAAACAGATATCTACAGAACAGGAGAAAATTTATGCTAACTATGCATCTGACAAAGCTCTAATATCCAGCATCTGTAAGGAACTTCCAAATGTACAAGAAAAAAAACCTTATTTAAAAATGGACAAAAGACATGAACAGACGCTTTTAAAAAGAAGATATACATACAGCCAACAAGCATATGAATAAAAGCTCAACATCACTGATTAGAGAAATGCAAATCAAAACCACCATAATACCATCTCACACCAGTCAATAGCTGTTATTAAAAAGTCAAAAAATGACAGATGCTGGCAAGTTTGCAGAGAAAAAGGAACATTTATACACGATTGGTGAGAATTTAAATTAGTTCAGCCATTGTAGGATATAGCATGGCATTGTGGAAGACAGTGTGGCAATTCTTCAAAGACCTAGAGGTAGAAATACCATTTGACCTAGCAATCCCATGACTGGGTATATACCCAAAGAAATATAAATCATTCTGTTATAAAGATACATACACATGTATGTTAATTGCAGTACTATTCACAATAGCAAAGACATGGAATCAACTTAAATGCCATTGATGGTAGACTGGATAAAGAAGATGTGGTAGATATACACCATGAAATACTATGTAGCCATGAAAAACAGTGAGATGATGTCCTTTGCAGAATCACAGATAGAGCTGGAGCCATTATTCTTAGCAAACTAATGAAAGAACAGACCACATGTTTGCTCTTATAAGTGGGAGCTTAATGATGAGAATACATGTATACAAATATGGTAACAACAGACACTGGTGCCTACTAGAGGGTGGAGGATGGGAAGAGAGAGAGGATTAGAAAAAATAACTAATGGGTACTAAGATTAATACCTGGGTCAGGAAATAATCTGTGCAACAAATCTTCATGACATGAGTTTACCTATATAGCAAACCTGTGTGTGTACCCGTAAAATTAAAATAAGATTTTTTTAAAGTGGCAAAGGACATGAACAAACATTTTGCAAAAGAAGACATGCAAATGTACAGCAAGCATATGAAAAAAATGTTCAACATTACTAATCAACAGAGAAATGCAAATAAAAACACAATGAAATGTCATCTTAACACCAGTCAGAATGACAGTTATAAAAAGTAATAACATATTGTCAAGAATGCAGAGAAAGAATGGACATTTATATACTATTTCTGCCTCTAGGACTTTGAAGAATTGCCACACTGTCTTCCACAATGGGTGAGCTAATTGAAATTCTCACCAATCATGTGTAAGTGTTCCTTTTTCACTGCAAACTTGCCAGCATCAGTCATTTTTTTTTACTTTTTAATAACAGCCATTCCAACTGATGTGAGATGGTACAAATATGAATTAGTGCAAATTTATGGAAAATCGTATGAGGATTTCTCAAATAACTAAAAATAGAACTACCATTCAATCCAGTAATCCCAATATCCTGGGTATCTACCCAAAATAAATTAAATAATTATATTAAAAAGATATTAGGTTGGTACAAAAGTAATTGTGGTTTTTGCCACCAACATACTACTAGCACTTGTATATTTATCACAGCATTATTCACAATAGCAAATATCAACCTAAGTGACCATCAGTGGATGAGTGAATAAAGAAAATGTGGTATACATACATAATGAAATAATACTCAGCCCTTAAAAGGAATGAAGTCATGCCTTTTGCTGCAACATGGATGGAACTAGAGGTCATTTTTTTAAGTGAAACAACTAAGAAAAGAGAAAATATCACATGTTCACACTTATAAGAAGAAGCTACATAATGTGTATGCATGAAACATCAAAGACTTGGATGGGAGGGAAGCTGGGAAGGAGGTAAAGGGTGAAGAATTGCTTCATGCATAAAATATACATTATTTGGGTGATGGTTACACTAAAAGCCCACACTTCATCACATGCAATATATCTACATAAAAAAACTGAATTTGTATGCCTTAAATTTATACAAATAAATAAGATTTAAAAAAAGAATAGAAATCATGCAATGACTGCTGTCAGATTACCAACAAATTCAACTAGAAATTAATAACAGAAAGACAACTGAAAAAAATCTCCAGATACTTGGAGATTAAGCAACATATATCTAAATAACACATGGATCACAAAAGAATTACCAAGATAAATTTTAAAATGTTTTAAGAAAATGAAGATGAAACTGTAATTTACCAAAGATAAATCTGTAGTACTGAATGCATGAAAGAATAAAGCCTAAAATCAATTATCTAAGCTCCCACTTTAGGAAACTAAAAACAGAAGAGCAACTTAAACCCAAAGAAAGTAGTCAAATAAAAATAAATAAATAATTTAGACAATAAACCAATAAAAAGCTGATATAGAACATCAACAGATAAAACACTGTTTTTTTTTAAAGATAATAATATAAATAAGCCTCTAGCCATGCTAAGAAAAAAGAGAGAAGATACAAATTACTAATACCAGAAATAAAAGAAGGAATATCATTTTAGATCAAATAGATATCAAAAGGATAATAAAGGAATATTATGAACAACTCTTTGTGCACAAATTTAACAAACCAGATGAAATGAACCAGTAACTTGAAACAAGTAATCACCAAAAACTTACACAAGAAGAAATAGACAACCTGGATAAATCTGTATCTATTAAATAAATTGAAACAATAATTAATAACCTTCCAAACAGAAAGTACAAGGCCTATATGGGTTCAATGGTAAATTCTAACAGTTAAGGAAGAAATTGTACCAATTCTCTACATTCTCTTCCAGAAGATAGAAGCAAAGAGTTTGCTTCCTAATTCATTTTATGAAGCTGGCTTGATCCTAATACCAAAACCAGACAAATATATTACAAGAAAAGAGGGAAAACCATATATCAATATCTCTATGTATATGCAAAAATCTTCAATAAAATATTAGCAAATTGATTCCATCATTGTATGAAAATAATTACATATTATTAACAAAGTATGATTCATCCTTGATATGCAAGGATGTTCAACATTTGAAGTCAATTCTTGTAATCCATCACATTAATAGCCTAGAGAAGAAAAATCACATGACCAGATCAGAAGATGCAAAAAAAGCATTTGACAATCTCCAAAACCAATTCATGATCAAAGCTCACAACAAACCTGAAAAAGAGAATAGCTTCCTAAACTTGATAAAGAACATGTACAAATAATCTACAGGCAACATCTTATTTAATGGTGAGAAACATGACGCTTTATCCCTAGATTAGGAACAAGGCAAGGTGGTCACCTCTCACCACTGCTTTATAACATTGTAATAGAAGTTCTAGCTAATAGAGTTAAACAATAATAATAATAATAAAAGGTATACAAATTGGGGGGAAAAAAGAGGCAAAACTGTCCTATTCACAGATAGCATAATTATCTAGGTAGAAAATCCGAAAGAATAAACAAAATACTTTCAGAACTCATAAGTGATTATAACAAGGTTGCAGATTATGAGGTTGATGTGCAAAAGTCCATTATTTTCCTGTGTTAGCAATGGACAACTGAAATTTGAAATTAAAAACATATTATCATTTATGTTAGCATCTAAAAATTGAATTACTTAAATATCTAACAAAAATGTACAAGATTTATCAGAGGAAAACTACAAAACTCTGATGTAGATTTCAAAAAAGATCTAAATAAATGAAGAGAATTTTTATGATAATTGGTAAGAAGACTCAATGTTGATTTTCAAGATGTCAGTTCTTCTCAACTTGATTTATTGATTCAATGCAATTCCAATCAAAATGCCAGGAAGTTATATTGTGGGTATTGACAAACAGATTCTGAAATTTATATAGAAAGGCAAAAGACTCAAAAGAGCCATCTCAGTATTAAAGGAGAACCAAGGTAGAGAACTGACACTATCCAACTTCAAGACATATTGTAAAACTACAGTAATCTAGACAATGTGGTATTGGACAAAAAATGTGTGTGTGTGTGTGTGTGTGTGTGTGTGTGTGTGTGTGTGTGTGTATACAAATAGATCAATGGAACAGAATACAGAATCAAGAAATCAATGCACGTAAATATGGTCAACTGGTTTTTGACAAAAGAGCAAAGGCTACATAATAGAAAAAAAAGACAATCCTTTTAACAAATAGTGGTAGAACAACTAGACAGCCACATGGAAAAAAATGAATCCAGACACAGACTTTGCATCCTTCATAAAGATTATAATAAAAATAGATTATAGACCTAAATGTAAAATTCAAAACTATAAAACTCCTACGAGATATCAGGAAAAAACCTAGATGACCTTGGGCATAACAATGACTTTTTAGATATAATACCAAAGACGTGATCCATGAAGAAATAATTAATAAGGTGGAATTCTGTAAAAGTGAAAATATCTGCTCTGCAAAAGATATTGTCAGGAGAATAATTAGTCAAGCTATAGACTGAGAAAATTTTTGCAAAAGATACATCTAATAAAGGACTCTTATTCAAAAAATATGATATAATGAGTTCTTAAAATTCAACCATAAGAAAATAAACCATCTGATGAAAAAAATAGGCAAAAGAGCTGAATAGACTGCTCCCTGAAGAAGATACACAGATGGAAAGTGAGCATATGAAAAGATGTTGTATTGGTCTGTTCTTATGCTGCTTATAAAGACATACCCATGGCTGGTGAATTTATAAGGAAAGAGGTTTAGTTGACTCACAGTTCCCTGTGGCTGGAGAGGCCTCAGGATACTTGCAATCATGGTAGAAGGGAAAGCAAATACATCCTTTTTCACATGGAAAGAGAAGTGTTAAGCAAAAGGGTGAAAAAGCTGCTTATAAAACCATCAGAGATCATGAGCAACTCACTATCACAAGAACAGCATGAGGGTAACTGCAACCATGATTACATTACCTTCCACTGTGTCCCTCCAATGGCATGTAGGGATTATGGGAACTACAATTCAAGATGAGATTTGAGTGGGGCACAGACAAGTCATATCAGATGTTTAATATTACATGTCATTTGGGAATTACAAAATAAAACAAAAATGAATTATCACTAACCAGTTGTTAGATTGGGTAAAATTTAAAGCACAGACAACACCAAATGCTGGTGAGGATGTGAAGCAACAGAAACTCTCACTCATTGCCAGCAGGAATGCAAAAAAGTACAGCTATTTTGTAAGACAGTTTAAAAAATAATTAAACATACTATTACAATATGCTCCTTGGCATTTACCCAAATAAATTGAAAACTTATATCCATTCTAGAAAATATATATATGGATGATATAACAGCTTTATAATAATTGCCAAAAGTTTGAAGCAACCAAGATGTCCTTTTGTAAATAAATGGATAAAATAAACTATGGTATATCCAGAAAATAGAATATTATCCAGCACTAAAAAGAAATGAGTTATTAAGGCATTAAAAGACAAAGGGGAAACTTACATGCATATTACTATGTAAAGGAACTCAACCTGAAAAGGCTACACACTTTATAAATCCAAATACATGAAATTCTTGAAAAAAAAAGAACTACAAAGACAGTGAAAAGATCAGTAGTTCCAGGCATAAGCAGGGAGTGGGGAACAAACAGCAGAGCACAGGATTTTTAGGGCAGTAAAACTATTCTGATTGACACTACAATGGTGAATACCAGTTCATACATTTGTTAAAATCAATACAATGTACAACAAACACCAAGAGGGAACTCTAAAGTAAAGTTTTGGATTTTGGGTAATAATGATGTAGAGTCATTGATTGTAATAAATGTCCCACCTTCATGCTGGATATCCACAGTTGGAGTTGTGCCTGTGTGGGGACAAGAAAACATGGGAACTATTTGTACTTTTCCACTCAATTTTGCTGTGAACCTAAAACTATTCTAAAACATGAAGTTTATTATTTTTTAAAAAAGAAAATATTGCCAGTGTTTTGCAAATTAACTGTCCTTGCCAGTGTGTATATCATTCCTTAATAGGAAGTTAGGCAGCGAACATAATGAACTGTTTGTTAGAAAGAAATTGAACAATTATTGGTGAAGCTAAGCATTTTCCAAAGCACTCTTTAAAAGAAAGTTTCTTTTAGGAAATAATTTTGAGAAATGCTGTCTATTATATTATCTCTTGGAAAGCAACACTGTATATCTGCTAATATGCCCTGGGGTGAAGAAATCTCCTTAACTTTGTTTAATGCAGGACTTATTTATTCAGCAAATCCTTATCTAGCACGTCCTTTGTGGGAGGCGCTCTTCTAGGCATTTGTTCAAGTTGTAATGCTTTTAATCTTCATGAGAATCATTTGAGGGAGCCATTATTATTATTACCATCTTACAAATTTTAAAACTAAAATCCATATTATAAATAAATTATCCAAAGTCAGTAGCTGGTAAGTTGTGGAGCTGGGATTCAAATACACAAATACATGTATGTGATCATGAAACCACTTATTCATAAAACAATGACAATAAAATTAAATTGGTGCTCTGAAACACCTTGGGAATCATTACTACATCACATTACAGTTTTAAAATCTTTCCTATGGTTTTTATTTTCATTTGGAAATACAATCACTCTAGAGATAGATGGCACAGAGATATTTTATAAATATTAAATTATTTTTCTTGGTTTGCAGAGCAAGTAAGTGATGAAGCTGAAGCTTCAGTTTTGATATCCTGAACTCCAACATGTATTCTTTGTAGTACATTCTTCTGAAAAAGCAAGATGTTCTAATGTACAAATAAGGATGGGAAAAAGACAGGTAGTGAGAGGATGTTGGGCTGCAAGACAGGAAAGAGATTTAGAGGACAAATGTAAAATTATAAGGGGCCTTTAGCTCCAGGCTAAAGAGCTTGGAAGTGAATTGAATAGAAAATGGTGATTCAGTGAGAGATGTTGAGCTGATCAGGGAAATATTCAAATCAGTTATGTAAAGGCAACTTCATGCAATATGAACAATACATGTGATGGAAAAATAATGGAAGCTGGGAAACCCACAAATTATTAAATTAGTGGTATGGTCTAAATTAAAGGTTATTTGATCATATAACCAATATTTTATGCTCCCAAATAATACAGAAGAAGGTTTACATTACACTAATGTAACATTAGAGTTAAAACAAATTTACATAAAATTGAGTAATCTTCTATTTACTCCTTTTTATAAGCCTCTACTTCATCTGTAGGCAGAGCAAAGTTCTTTCTTGGCTTCTGTTTAGGAGGAGAGTACTGATTGCTTTTTTGGACTGGAAAAATTATTGCATTGCTACTCTATTGCACAAAATGAGGGAAGCATGTGCTGTGAATATGCAAGAAACCCCTTGCCAACTGCTCTGTGTCCTTTATCTGCATTTTACAATAAGGCCTCCTTTTTCTTAAAGGTACCTGGGCTGTTTTCAACTTATATTCTAAAGCCAACAAATATAAAAGAACAGGTCTTAAGGTAATTATATAGTGTTGTTTCATGTGATTAGGTCAACCTGACAAATACTCAATACTGAAACAGAACTCCAAACCATGCTGCTCACAAGGACATAAGCACAGCCTCAATAGATTTTTCAAGGTTGGGACAAGAACATGTTGTATGACTCCCTCCTTTAGAAAAAAAAAAGCCAAACCTGAAGAATGGAAAATCAATTGTGACCATGAAATATATATGCATATAGTTTCTAATGTGATTTTCAAGATTGGATCACTAACCCAAAACTTCTACATGTTCCCATCTTCAGTCTTAGAGAAAATGACCTCATGAGCTGACACACTTGCTCTGAGACTTGCAGACTGCTAGGACTGTTTTCACGCAGGCTATGGAGGAAACAGGGTCAGGCCCCACAAGGATCCTGATCTGGGCTTGGTTGTAGATTGCACCTTCTGAACCCGTTTCAGCCTGTGCTGTCGGTACATTATGCTGCATGCGGTTTCTATTCTCGTTTCCATTCTGTTGCTTTCAATGTTTTTGGAATCAGTTGAAGCTGAAACATCTTGGAAGAAAAATTTGTTTTTTTTTTTTTTTGAACCCCCTGGTTTCAATTATTTCTAAATCTGACGCACAAACACTGCTTTTAAAGATATGTGACTGAAGTGCCAAATAAGGATCTTTTGATTTTTTGAAATACATGTGGTTGAAATTTGAGACCTGGCTGCTGCCAAGCTGCAGTTCAGGGAATAGAATACTGGCACAAGAAAATGAGCCGTTGTTCAGAGGATAATGTTAGAAGGAACTGTCCTACAGAAGGAAAATGTAAATTTTCATGATATAGCTTGTGCTTGTGGGACAATTCCATAATCCTTTGTTAAACACGCAAAAGTTGAAATGCTGACCCTCCTGTTGTTTATTCAGGTTCTCAACTGTAAATTTCTCAAATACACAAGCCAGATTTAGACTGAATCCTTATTATATTAATTTTTTTAAAATGCATTCACAAGATATCATGCCACACTCCGACTAATTCAAACAATTCCACATTTTTCAGTGTAATCTGAAGATAATAATAAGTACTGATTTCTCTAAAAGTATAGTAGTTTAATATACTCTTCTGGTGTAACTGAAATTGCAATAAGATCTTTTAGGCTAAAGTGTTATTCTGAGGGAAAGCATCAAAGTATAATCTACCTGTTTGTTATTACAAGTGCTAGAAGTTCCTCCATTAAATTACAGTAGAGAAATCATTGTAAAGTTGCTGTAGTTCATTATCTAGCATTTTAGCCAATGATACACATGAAAAGTAATATCAATAGCACTATCATTTTTGACTTGCCAAAGGTAGATGCCACATTTGACAAAATATACCAAGAACTATTACATCAACTGAGACGATATAAAAGTTGAAACTAGATTATGCTGCCAAAGAGGACCATGAAGAAATAGAAAAATCATACAGGAAAACTAACATTTAGTACAAGCAAATATGGTTAAATTTTAAGGATCAGAACAGGAAAAGAAAAGGCCCTACTTAAGTATTTCCAGAGTGTATCATCCTAACCTTAGAACTGGGTATCTCAGACAGGTAAAGCTAGAGGAGGAAAGGGAGACTATTAGTATTTTTTTATACAATTCTGTATTATTTGAATTATTTGTGCAATAAGTGAACATATGTTACTTTTAATATATGTGGTTTGTAAAGTTTGCTTTTTAAAATTCAATATAAATTCCCAGAACCACTATACTTTTCTACAAGTATCTACTATATACTGTGTACCTTACAGTAACAAAAGATATATAAAAATAATAAGTTCCTTTACTATACTAAAGCTGCCATCATGTTACATCAGATCTACAGATTAAATGTGAAAGTATGTCAGCCAAGCATATGGTTGGTTTTATAGAGGCAGAACATTCAGATAAATTAATGCAACTTTTACTATTTTTTAATAGAATAAGACACAACCACCAAAAAGTGTTAACTACAAGTATGAAAGAAAGACAAAATAGATCTGACTCATTCATCATATGATAATCACAGGGAAATAATTTAAGAAAATATTTAGAGGTAATAGAAACATTTTGTGAGCATTACATGTTTACAGGAGAATCTAGAATAGAATGTGTTATTTGTTTCTATTTTGTCTTAAAAGTATTCCAGAAAATATTTAAGATTTCAGAAGTGTTTATTTCGAAGGAGAAAGGTTTGTCAAGATTAAAACAATGGCAGATTACAATTGTAGGCTTGAAAAGAAACACAGAGGCAGAAACTGATTAATGGTAAAAAAAAAAATACCATGATGACTGACACATAATACCACAAGAAAATGAACAAATTAAAAATTTTGGTACAAAAAAATGGTAGAATCATTAGGGGAATTTAACCACCATGGCATGTGTATAACTATGTAACAAACCTGCATATTCTGCACTTGTACCTCAGACTTAAAGTATAATAATAAAAAAAGTTCTTTCGAACTATATGCAAAACTTTAGGTTAAAGAAATTTAAAGACCAAATTAATGAATTAATGAATTGAAAGACAGAACTAAGGGAATCTCTCAGAAACTAAAAGAGAGAGAGAGAGAGAGAGACATTAAGAGATGTGAAGAAAAATTTGAGGGCCTTGAATATCTGTCTAATTCCAGAAAGAAAATATATAGAAATGCTTCAAAGAGGCCATGTTTGCTGAGATTTTCCTGAAAACTAATGACATAAATATATTTTTTAAATCCAACAAATACCTGATACACGTCTACATACATCATAATGTAGTTTAATATTTTTTATCAGCATATAAAAATCCTTAAAAATTCCAGAAAAAAGAATAATTTTCTGCAGGGAAACTTTACCAAGTAACTTAATGACAGATTTCTTATTCACAGAAATACGTGATAGAAATCAGTCAACTAGTAGATTTGTATGGCTATGGGAAAATTACTTTGTACAACATTAACTGCCTGGTCAGACTATCACTCAAAAGTTAAGCTAAATCAATTAAATTGTGAAGGAAAACATTTCTCTAAATCAAGAACATGGTAAATTTAGTCAACCCCTCACTGAAAAATATAATTAAAGGTCAGATTTCAGCAAGAAGAAACTGACCATATAGTAAGCCTCAGAAACAAAGTTTCCACATATTCTTAATAATTGATATTATAAGGCTGCCTTTTTTTAAATCACAGAATTACAAAGTTAGAAGACAGAACTCAATAATGAAACAATCAAATGAGGACAAAAATACATATATTTGAAGACCATAAAAATCACTTCCAAGTAATCAGTAATCCATGAGTTAAGGAAATAAAATTACATTGCATTGACCAAAACCTCCAAAATGACTAATTATTTGAGCAATGATGGTGAATATGTAATTACTTTTTAAAACGCTTTTGAAGTTAAAAATTAAGTACAATGTGTTGCAATGAGTTTTGTTATACACACGCAAAACAGGTTAAGTTCTCTTCTATTCTTAACACATGTATACAAACACACACATGCACACATGTGTGTAAGATATTGAATGTTATTGAATGTATTTTCTGTGTCTATTGAGATGATCAAGAATTCTGCCAATAGAGTGACAAAATATTGGTGGTAAGGTAGTTTATTGATATCAAACTTTCCTTGTATAAATACTATTAGTCTTGATGCATTTTAGTTGTCTTGGACACTCCCCTTCATCCCTCTTCATGCCCTAACATCCCATCACTCCTCAGGACACCTTGTGCCACACCCAGACTTTTCCTGCCCAAAATAATCCACGTTTAAAAAACTATTCTGTACTCTCTACACTATCAAATCTTTCAATGAGATTAATACTAAATTGTGAGTGAATGAGCTTTCTTTGTAGCAGGTTACTTTTTCTAAAGGATATTTTTATTTTATATTAAAAAATTAAGAATAATAAACTTATAATAGTAGAATTTAAATATATATATATTTTTATTTCCTCAAACATAGCAAAATTAGATTGTAAGATATCTCAATGAGATGTCTGCCATTAGTATTTATAAAGTGCCATTTATTCTCCTTTTTACTAGATTTTATTCACCAAAAAAGTTAAAAACCTATATTAAATATTCAAATAGTATAGTTGATGCAGTAAAAAGATGTTCTCTACTCCTCATTTTCCTACCCAGGAAATCTACTCTTTACAGCTACTCTACATCATTTCACAAAGTGTTTATATGATCTATATATTTATCACTTTAACATAACCTCACATATATTTTAATACTGTTCTAAAAATTGATTTTAGATAAATATGCTAATTATCATGATCTGATCACCATACATTATATGTATCATGTGTATGTCTGCGCACCCCATGAGTATACAGAATTATTTGTCAATTTAGAAAATCAAAAGAAATATATTTAAGAGGTCCTGACCTTATCATATACGCATATGGAGATACTCTTCTTTCTTTTTTAATGACTGTGTGGTATTACCTGGTATGGCTATAACATCACTACATGAAAAACCTTAGGTGGCTTCCAGTTTTTTGGTATTATAACCAGGACTTCAGCAAATGTATTTGTAGAAATATTCTTTAATACATGTGCAAATATATCCACATGATGAATTCCTAGAAATTCCTGAGTCAAAGTAATCTATTTCTATTTTTATAGATCCTGCCAAACTACCATCAAAACAGGTTAAAATAATTCTAATTAGACCACCTTTGAATAAGAATAATTATTTCTTCATTCTCTATAGGCTCTTCCTGTATATTAACAGAAATTTCATTCTTTGAGAAAATAAGTAAAATTGAAGTTCTTATTATTTTAATTTTCACTTATTTAAAATATGGGCACAATCATGTAGTTTCATGGGAAGATAGTCTACTTGCATTTCTTTTGAGTGGGTTGGTCATGCAATATTAAAAATCACACTAGAAACTATATGCATACATATTTCATGGTCACAATTGATACTCCATTCCTCAGATTTGTCATTTTGGGGAAAGGAGTCTTACAACATATTCTTGTCAGAACCTTGAAAAATCTATCCAGTCTGTGCTATGTCCTCGTGAGCAGCATTGGTTTGGAGTTCTGTTTCAGTTTTGAGTATTTGTCAGGTTGATTCAATCACATGAAATCAGCACTATATAATTGCCTTAAGGCCTGTTTTTTTGTGAGTGTTGGCTTCAAATGCTAAGTTGAGAAGAGTCCAGGAGGTTTTTAAGTAAAAAAGAGGTTGCCTGTTCACTCTGATGATAGTTTCTTTCACTGTGCTAAAGCTCTTTAGTTTCATTAGATCACAATTGTCAATTTTGGCTTTTGTTGCAACTGGTTTTGGTGCTTCGGTCATGAAGTCTTTGCCCATGCCTATATCCTGAATGGTATTGCCTAGGTTTTCTTCTAGGGTTTCTTCTAGGGTTTTTATTGTTTTGAGTTTTACATTTAAGTCTTTAATCCATCTTGAGCTAATTTTTGTGTAAGGTGTTAAGAAGGGGTCCAGTTTCAGTCTGCTGCATACAGTTAGATAGTTCTCCCAGCACAATTTACTAAACAGGAAATTCTTTCACCATTGCTTGTTTTTGTCAGGTTTGTTGAAGATCAGATAGTTGTAGATGTGTGGCATTATTTCTGAGGTCTCTGCTCCACTCTATTGGTCTGTATCTCTGTTTTGATACCAGCACCATGCTGTTTTGGTTACTGTAGCCATGTAGTATAGTTTGAAGTCAGGTAGCATGATGCCTCCAGCTTTGTTCTTTTTGCTTAAAAATGTCTTGGCTATATGGGGTTGTCTTTGATTCCACATGAAATTCAGAATAGTTTTTTCTAATTCCATGAAGAAAATAATAGCATAATGGGAATAGAATTGAATCTATAAATTACTTTCAGTAGTATGGCCAATTTCATGATATTGATTCTTCCCATCAATAAGGATGGATTGTTTTTCCATTTATTTTTGTCCTTTCTTATTTCCTTGAGCAGTATAGTCCTCCTTGAAGAAGTCTTTCACATCCCTTGTTAGCTGTATTACTAGGTATTTTATTCTCTTTGTAGCAATTGTGAATGGGAGTTCATTCATGATTTGGCTCTCTGAACAGGCAACCTACAGAATGGGAGAAAATTTTGCCAATCTACCCATATGGCAAAGGTCTAATATCCAGAATTTAAAAGGAACTTAAGCATATTTACAAGAAAAAAAACCAATTTCATCAAAAAGTGTGCAAACGATATAAACAGACATTTCTCAGAAGAAGACATTTATCCACCAACAAACATATTTAAAAAAGCTCAACATCACTGATCATCAGAGAAATGCAAATCGAAACCACAATGAGATACCATCTCATGCCAGTAATAACAGTGATTATTAAAAAGTCAGGAAACAAGGCCGGGTACGGTGGCTCATGCCTGTAATCCCAGCACTTTGGGAGGCCGAGGCGGGTGGATCACGAGGTCAAGAGATCGAGACCATCCTGGTCAACACGGTGAAACCCCGTCTCTACTAAAACTACAAAAAAAAAATCAGCTGGGCATGGTGGTGCGTGCCTGTAATCCCAGCTACTCAGGAGACTGAGGCAGGAGAATTGCCTGAACCCAGGAGGCAGAGGTTGCGGTGAGCCGAGGTCGCACCATTGCACTCCAGCCTGGGTAGCAAGAGCGAAACTCCGTCTCAAAAAAAAAAATAAAATAAAATAAAATAAAAAAATAAAAAATAATAAAAAAATAAAAAATAAATTAAAAAAGTCAGGAAACAATAAATGCTGGCGAGGCTGTGGAGAAATAGGAATGCTTGTACGCAGTTGGTGGGATTATAAATTGGGTCAACCATTGTGGAAGACAGTTTGGTGATTCCTCAACAGTTTAGAACCAGAAATACCATTTGACCCAGCAATCCCATTACTGGGTTTATACCCAAAGGAATAGAAATCATTCTACTATAAAGACACATGGACATGTACTTTTATTACAGCATTATTTAAAATAGCAAAGACATGGAACCAACCCAAGTACCCATCAATGATAGACTGGATAAAGAAAATGTGGTACATATACACCATGGAATACTATGCAGCCATATAAAGGAATGTGATCATGTGTTTCACAGAGACATGGATGAAGCTGGAAGCCATCATCCTCAGCAAACTAACACAGGAACAGAAAACCAAACACCACATGTTCTCACTCATAAGTAGGGATGGAACATTGAGAACACATGAACACAAAGAGGGCAACATCATACCAGGGCCTTTTGGGGGTTAGTGGGTAAGGGGAGAGAACTTAGAGGACAAGTCAATATGTGCAGCAAACCACCATGGCACATGTTCACCTATGTAATAAACCTGCACATTCTAAACATATATTCTGTTTTTTATTTTTAGAACAAATAAAGGAAAAAAGAGAAAGAAAAAAGAGGACTATTCATAAAGTTCAGATAAGGGACCTAGAGTAACTGGCAAAAGATTCCTTGTAGAGTCACAGCACTAGTTTCCCCATTTTGTGCAACAAAGTAGCAATAATTCCCTTTTCCTGAAGAGAAGCCCAGGAGAAGCTTCACTGCCCATTCATGACTTTTACAAATTTTTTGTTACTGGCCTTTTTCTTATTGGTTTGCTACATACATAACTAATCAATATGAATGGATAGATCAACAGATACCTAGATATTTAGATACCTATTTATTGATCTACCCTTCATAATAATTTGTTAAAATTAAAAGAATGTGAAAGAGAGGAAAAACCAAAACAGAAGTAAAGAGGAGGAGAAAAAAGAGAAGGTAAAGAAGCCACCTTTCAGAGGAATAGACATCTTTCCATTGACTCTCCTGAATAATGGATCCCTGGTGTTGACTGATCTCTTTAAACATGAAGATCTCTTAAACATGACTGATCTCTCTTAGCATGAAGTTTGATCTCTACCACCTTAACAAAGGGGAATCTTTTCTTATTCCAAAATTATAAACCAGTAATTCAATTATGTGGCCCGATTATTTCAAAGTAGGATGTTTCTTAAGCACTTTTAACAATTGAGTAATTACTAATATAAAATACAAGTGAGAATAAATTAATTTCAGGTTTTTGTTTCATTTATTTAGAATTTTGTGGCTATTAAGCAAAATTTACAATGGCCAATTGGGTTGTTAGGTCAACCCTCTGACCTAATAACTCAATTGGCCTTTGTGGGAAACATTTTACGCCAATTCTTGTATTTCATCAGAATTTGATTCTTTCTAGAATTAAATTTTCCACAGGGACTATATCTAGGTTTTTTTTTTTTTTTTTGAAGACAGAGTTTCATGCTTGTCACCTGGAGTACAGTGGCATGATCTCAGCTCACTCCAACCTCCGCCTCCCAGGTTCAAGCGATTTTCCTGCCTCAGCTTTCCAAATAGGTGGAATGACAGGCACCTGCCACCACGCTTGGCTAAATTTTTGTATTTTTTTGTATTTTTAGTAGAGATGGGGTTTTGCCACATTGGACAGGCTCGTCTTGAACTCCTGACCTCAGGTGATCTGCCTGCCTTGGCCTCCTAATTCTTTTAAAAGGATTGATATGTTATACTTATATTGAAGATGGATGGAACACATAGAAGTATGGCTGTCCCATGGCTGCCTTCTTGGTCTTATTTCTAAGAGGATATGTAAGTCAGCCCTTGGGCCTTTGCTCTTCTACATTATGCAGCTAGATGGCATCGTAAGAGGTTTTTTTTTTTAAAAAAAAAATACACATTCTTGAAGCTTTGGAAACTTACAGTGTACACTGATTATATTGTCATATATCTGTATTAATTATACATACAATAATATAGTTTAAGCTATAAAGTTGCCATCTTCAATGTGTGTGTTTTATTTTAGCATTATATACATAAAATGGAGAAAAATCACTAAAGAACAAGCATAATTAAAATACTATGGTCACACAAACTATCCTGCAAAGTTTGCAGTCACTGCAGCATAAATTTAGAAATATTGATCTGTAATCTCCATAAAAGGCAATACAGACTATTCCTTTTGGGGTGTACATAGTCAGAGAAAGTAGTAATATGATTGTCTATATGGCTAAAACAAAGGGTAGTATAAAGGGATTTTATTTATAAGTTACTTTTCTTGTCTGCGAACATATGACAAGGCTAAAATTGTTTAAATGTATAAAAACCTTTAATGAAATGCCATAAATAAAGTAATGCACTTTGAAGACTGAGTCAAGGAAACTTAATTACATAATTAACAAACATTTATTTGAAAAGGGTTAGATCAAAAGAGGAGAAATTATTTCAAAGATATAGCTTGCAGACATTTATGTAAAAACAGTTTTCCAGTCATTAAACTATCTTTAATGAAAATGTAAGAGATAGCAAACTATATCAAGGTCAAACTGCTTGAAGAAATATAATTCCTTGAAGGCTTTGATTTAATTTTGTAGCTTGGAATAGCCCCCAAAGAAAGAATTAGAAATTCAGACACATGAGGCTCTCAACCACACTCAAGTAACCACACTTACCACTGAGAAAGTTAACACATAAGATACACAGCAACTGGGGAATTAAAGTATAGCCTGCTAAGAGGGACACTCACATACACAAAAATTTAGTCCCACTGTGGATGTACATGTTCAGTATAGGTGTTTGAGCCTGTTCCTGCTCTCCCTCTCCATCACCTCAAAGATAGTTAATCTGGGATGATGTGATCATTTTACTCAAAGCAAGATTGAAGCCAGGCCTGGCCCGGCATGGTCGCTTACACCTGTAATCCCAGCACTTTGGGAGGCCAATGCAGGCAGATCACTTGAGGTCAGGAGTTCAAGACCAGCCTGACCAACATGGTGAAACCCATCTCTATTAAAAACACAAAAATTAGCAGGGCGTGGTGGTGGATGCCTGGAATCCCAGTTACTCGCAAGGCTGAAGCAGGAGAATCGCTTGATCCTGGAAAGTGGCGGCTGCAGTGATCCAAGGTCGCACCACTGTATTCCAGCCTGGGTGATAGAGTGAAACTCAGTCTCAAAAGAAAAAAGAAAGAAAGAGGAAGCCTTTAATCATTATGACACAGTTGACAGTTCACTCATGGGGGCTTCAAACAGTAGAAATTCATTATCTCATAGTTTTGGAGGATAACAAGAGGGAGTAATTTGTAAGCATTCCTTCTGCAGCCTGAAACAACAAAGTGCAGTGAAAGGCTGTGTGCTCCTGATGCAGGCTACAAGGGAGTGGATTGCAGGGAGAGAAATTAAAAATGATAGTGAGGACAACTAAAACTCAGGAAGCTTTTTATTATGATGATCCTATGTCAGCAATTAAAAACAAGGTAAATGATAAAATTCTCCTCTTCGATTCCCATCCCCCCAAAATTTTGTTGGTTTAAGTCATGGATTGGCAAAGTTTACCTGCAAAGTTCAGAATAATAAATATTTTTAATTTTGTAGACTGTTAGGGTTTGAATTGTTTCCCCAAAATAAGAAACGTTGAAGTCCTAACTCCCAGTATCTCAAAATGTAACCTTATTTGTAAATAAGGCCATTGCACATGTAATTAGTTAAGATGATATCATACTGGAGTAGGGTTAGACTTTAATCCATTATGACTGGCATCCATATAAGACAATGATACATATGAAGACACAGAGGGAGATCACCATGTGCTGTTGCAGGTAGAGATTGTACTGATGAATCTACAAGGTAAGGAATGCCAGAAATCGCTGGCAGCAACCAGAAGCTGAGAGGAAAGCATGAAACAGAAGCTCTCTGGACTTTTCCAGAAGGAACCATCCCTTCTGACAACTTAATTTCAGATTCAAGCCCCCAGAACTGTGAGAAAATGAGTATCTACTGTTTGAAGCTACTCAGTTTGTGGTACTTGGCCATGGCAGCCCTAGAAAACTAACACACGGGCCATACAGTCTCTGTCACATTAATCAATTCTGCTGTTAAAAGCCATGGATATGCACAAATAAATGGATGTCTCTGTGTTCCAATAAAAGTTTTTTTGTGGATACTGAAACATAAATTTCATATGATTTTTATGTGTTATAAAATATTCCTCTCTCTTTTGGTGTTTGCCCACCCTTTAAAAATATAAAACCACTGTTGAACTGGCTGGAAAGTCAGAAAAACAGGTGCAAGACTAGATTTGGCCCAAGGGCTACATTTTGCAAATTCCTGCTCTAAGTTCTAAACATTGGTCCTGTTACGTTGAACTTTAGTAATACATAGTATGTTCCAAATTAGAATATGTTCATTTTTAGCAAAAATAGCTAAAATGTACTCTATAGCCAAGTTAATATGAAAAATTGAGTTATCCAGTTAGCCCTGGCACACACCAAATCAGCTACCCCTGTTATCTGCCTTTGTTTCAATAGTAAATTTATAATGGTTTGAAAAAAATTGAGTTCAGTTTGGGTACAAATCACAACTCTAATTCTTGTGGCTCAATATATTACTGCATATGTAAATTCAAAATAAACAATAATAACACAGTTATTGTAAAGATGAAGAAAAAGTACTTGAGTTACTTTAGTATTGTCCTAGGTAAAAATTATTCTCTGAATCTTGCTGATTTTATTCCCTTGAATGAATTTCATTGTGTGTTTATTTTTAAAAAATATATTAATGAAATTGAAAAGTATTAATTTTTACTGGTGTGATTAAATATACATTTAATAAAAGAAAGTTTTATTTTCTGCATTTCTTTTTCTGTTATTATTGCTGTTAGTATTTGTTTCATTTCAATTATTATTACCAAAAAAAATTTGCCATATAGAGAAGGGAGTACTCTGCCTATAGTGATCCAGTTTTGGGGTCATTTACAAAGCATTGTTGAATGGGTCTATTAAACAAATATATGCATTTTAAGCATTTACTTCCTTTGTAAAAGTTTAAATGTTTTAATAAATGTAAAAAGTTAATTTAAGATGAAAGTAATCTAAGGAATCAATGTAAAGCTAATAACATATTAGAGAAAGTTGAGAGAACACAAAGATTAAAATTCCACAGGGCTAATCAGATAAAATAACAGTAAATAATAAGCAAGCTGCAATCAAGATAAAAGGTCAGAGCTTAGGAATTACATGTCATAACTGTGAGGATGCAATAAACTTAAATACACGCTTCATCACTAATTATGTTTGACATAAAGATGCCTTTCCATAAAGTAAGCTGGTTTTCATATACATCTAGCCTTTTTCAAACATCATTATAAAGTCAGATTGAGAATTTGTGCCAAAATCTTATACCTTTATTATCAATTACGTGTTAGTTTCTCAAGAGATGAATCACTGAGCTCATTAAGTATTATATCTAAGAAAAATATTGTCAATTTGTTTAAAATGAAACATAAAAAAGAGTAATTTAAATACCTTTAATATAACATTCTTTGCCATTTAAATCTATTATATGGTTTTAAGAGTGTTTGTAAAAAGGCGTTGGGGGATGAAGTGATACGGTGAGAAGAGAAAAGAATATTAGATTACCTCATTGGATCTCAACTGCAAAATACGCAGTCTGAAGAACTTAACTAAATTCCATTGTTTTGTTGTCAGAGCAAAACATCTAATTTTTAAAGAAAATCTTGGCTCTGCAAACATGGTGTCCTTGAGAGTAAATCCTTATTGTTTCTGATCTGCTTACTCTTTAAGAAGATTTATGAGCCTCTTCCATTATAAAACAACTGTTTTATATGTGCCATTTGCTGATTAAACACAAATCTAAAGAATTGCCACAGCAAGAGGTTTGCATGTCATCAGGACTGGGCTAAAATATTATTATAAAGTTCATCATCATTGAGAAGAAAATAAATGTATGACATATATATATATATATCTCCAAAATATTATAATATGTGTTTGGGTGATTTTGCAAGATCCCCACAGCCATGAATCACTGGAGCAGTGAGAAAAGAATTGAACTACCTTGACCCAAAACCCAAGTAAGTCACCTAACCTCATTAGCCACATTTTCTTAAAAAGCAAATGAACCTACTCCCGAGGTTGTTAGAACATGAATTTTAAAACAGATTAAGTGGGCAAGAAGAAATTGCTTTGTAGAGAAAAAAATCTCAGTTTAACTAGATTGCATTAGGTTAGTGTATCTCCAAAACTCATTTCAAAACATTAAATGTCTTTCTATCTATACTTGCTCAAGTGGTGCTTAAACATTCATCACAGTATAGTGGCCAAACTTCTTATCAAAAATCATTTAAAATTAAATAAATCATATTCCAAGTATGAAATTCTTTGATTATAAATCTGAAATATCGCAAAGTAAATATGATTTCTGAAGTGGTATTTCAGGAAAAGTTTTTAAGTCAAAAGGATAAAGTAGTCTCAAATTTTTGGAATTATGGATAAACTTCCTGTGAAAGGAAAATATATGCAATCAGTGGAGAATTCAACAATGATATAGTAATTCTACCTTTGGAATTGTTTCTAATGTTGAATATAGTATTTTCCTTACTTTGTTTTAACACAAATAATAGATGTACAAGTTAACATAAAATTTGTAGTGAAAAGAAACAGCTTTCCCCGGACTTTACACAATTTTTTCATACACCAACACAAGGCCCTGTCCCACTAGCCAGAGGTAATAACTTTTGAATATGTCCTGTTTATGTGCTTTTTTTGGTTAGTTCCACAACTAAGTACTAGGTTGCTTCATGTTTCTGTTATTTAGGCAACATACATAAGTTCCCCACTAAGTAGTAACTTGCTGGTCCTCCTTTTTAAATGTTTTTCTACCATTTTCATCTTCTTGTTTTTCAACTGTATGTTCTAGAAGTTGTTCTCAAATTTATATACTAGATTTTCTAAAATAAAAAAATTTGTTTTGTCCTCTTAATGTTTGTTTTCACCTCATTAATTTTCTTTCTTTATGGACACAATTCTTGTACCTGTGTTGTTGTTAACAAAAATGTTTAAGTTACTGTCTCATTCCTTTACTGTTGTCTATTTCTTGGAGTCAGTTGTTATTTTTGTGTATTTTGGTCTTTCTGACTCATGCTGCAAATTCACCTACAAGGGCTGGTGACTGTGATTTCCTTTTCATGTTTGAGAAAGGACTGTGTTAATTGTGGAGGGATCTGGGCTGTTTTGCTCTAGGGCAGGCCGTCATTCCCACCAAGCCTTTGTCTCAATTGGGAAATTTACAGAGAACTCTATATCCATGACTCGGAGGTACTGACTGACCTGTCTGAGGGTAGAGCCCTGGTGGAGGCCCCAGGATTGCCAGGATACAGACATTTTTATTTTACGCCAACATCTACTTTAGAAGCTTCAGCTCTGCCTAGGAACATTATTAATTTTCTTCATAGAAGAGCCCTGATGTTCTTACCTGAAAGTAAACACCACAAAGTTGTTCTGTGCTTAGAGTGCCAGGGACTGGGGAGGGGGACAGTATGGCACAGGTGTTCCTTGACAAATTTTTCATCAGCCCTTATCCCTGCTTCTCTTGTCACATCTCCCCTTTGCACCTGCCTCTCTGGTATCCTACCTGACAGCCATGTGCTAACATGTCTGTAAACTTCTCAGGAACTTATGCCTTTTAAATAGTCTTTTATATATTGTTGAATTCACTCCTCCCAGCTCATACTCACTTTCCAACTTCTAGAGACTTGAAACCTTTCTGTTTAAGATGTCTCCCCTCTACTTTGCTTCACTGCCATGGTCTTATTCCCATTAACAGATCATCTCTATTCACTCAATTCAATCTCCTTGAATACCATTTTGAATAATTTTATCCATAGATAAATACATCAACAACCATCAAAATCATGTTCTATCTGCTTAACCTCCACCTTCCTAGAACAATGCCTTTTTTTGTCTCATCTATTCATCTTTCAAGTCTCTATTCAGGCATCACCTCTCCTCCAAGAGTCTTCTCTATTTCCCAGTAGTAGGTGTCTCTCAGTGTCCTCCCATAGCCCGTTGGGTTCTATCACAGAACTTTTCACAATGTGCCCGACTAGTCTCTTTACCTCTCCAGGCCAGGAAGTCCATCATAACAAAGGTAGAAATGTTTCTACACCACATAAAACACTGAATATTATTTGCTATCTGAAATGTTATTGGACTGAATGGAAAAAATGGCCCAGGAAAATTGTCTAAGCAGTGTTTTCCAGAGAATATTCTCTAGGATGAATTCTAGCCCCAAGAATTATTAAACTGGGGTTTGTTGCTCAAAAAAGTTTGGGAAATAATGCCATATATTATTTTTGTAAATATACAATTCGCCATTTTTGCATATTAAAACTGTGAAACAAACTAAAGAAAAAATTACCAAATATTCTTAACTTGGTTTTTTCTAAACTTATTTAACTACATAATTTTTTACAAAATAACAAATAACATTCTCTAGTCTAGTGCTTTAAGAAAGAAATTTGGGGAAATTTTGACTTAGTGTATAAAAATCCATGGAGTTTATACAAATCTCTGGAGAGAGCAAGAGAGGGAGGAAGACATCTTTAATCAGATTTAGAGCAAAATGTCAGAAAAAAAAACATTAGGAACAATAGAGAACTCTATGAAATCTGGAAGGAAATGAGACAATCTAGAAAGGCAGACTACCTATGATCAAAGACGGCTCTGAGGATGAGGACTGACCGTGGATTCCTATGCTTAAGAAAATGGACATTGGAAAGTTTTTGATTTATACCTCTCCTTGGGAGACAATTTTAGGGCTTCTACAGGAATCTCATGCCTGCTTGCTACAGCCAGATTATGCTGAATAGATTTTACCCTTTCACAGGCCAAGGCCAACCTGAAAAGGGCTGTTAGGCAGGTCTTCAGTTTTAAACAAAAGAAAAAGAATTCAGTCAAATACACTGTAAATTAGTCCAAGCTGAAAGTGACTTTCTAAGAAAAAAAAAATCACTTTTGACCCTTTCTAAGGGTAAATGCATAAATAAGTAAAAATTCAGTTCCAAGAATGGTGTTCTGATGCCACTTCCAATCAAGTGAGGCCAGTGGAGGGATTTAAAGCATGTATTTGGAACGTCAGCACATTTGGTTATATGCTTATGCTATTTTAAGTTCTTTTCAGTAAGTTGCCCCAAACTGAGACATATGCAATCCTATAAGTCAACAGAGACTATATCAGAGAGATTTAAAATAATTAATGTTTGTGGGGGTGACTTTTTGTACATTATCATATAATTAAGGATTTTTTCAAACTTTGTGCCATGACATAGGTTTGGGCTAACTTTAGTCGAATTGTGATGTTTTCTCTCATTCTTGGCTTAGAAGACTAGAACATTTCCTTCTGTAAGTGGTGAAATAGGTAATTCAGCATGTTGCAGTGCAAACAGCACAGATCTAGGAGGAAAGAAAGAGTCTTTCTTTCCATCAGTTAGTTATATGTTTATGCACACTCTCTTTCATTATTCTGAACCTTAGTTCTTTTCAAATCTATGAAGGTGGTAAATTAAACAGCTATGATACATTAGATCAAATTCTTGCAGCACCCAAAAGGACAAATACTATATGATTCAACTTACATGAGCTACCTAGACTAGTTAAATCCATAGAGACAGAACATAGAGTGGTGGCTGACAGCCTCTGGTGGGAAAAGGCAATGGAGAGTTATTTGTTAACCAGTGTTGAGTTTCAGTTTTGAAAAATGAAAAAGTTCTGGAGATGGATAGTGGTAATGGTTGCACAACATTTTAAATATACTTAGTCTCACTGTATTCCACACTAAAAATTATAAACTTTATGTCCATTTTACCACATTTTTAAGATAAAAATGTTAAATGCCTATGAGGCCAGGGAATTAACATAAATGAGAGAGGTAATTTGAGTATAATAAAAGGACTAATCGGTGTCAAATTGGAGAATCTATGCCTTGTTAATTTAACGAATGTTTTCTGAGACAGTACAGGTTGATTCACGTGATAAATATTTATTGAGCATCAGCTTTTCCAGGTGTTCAGGTTACATCAAGTAACAAAATGGTTCTTCATGAAATTTCAATTATTCATGAATCTTCATGGAATTTATATTTCAGCAAATGTATATAGAGGGCAATCTCTGCAGCTCTTGTCGCCTGGCCATGTGGGAAGGCTTGCTCAATGCTGCCAGATCTTCAAGTTCTTAAAAAGAAGCCAGAAGTCTGGTATTTTAGGCAAAGTATTTCCATATTTGAATGTTGGAAGCCAATTCAATTATTTTAAAACACAGTATGGGCCAAACATCTGTGGGCCAAATCCAGCCTTTGGGCCACCATTTGCAATTTGTAAAGGGAATTCTACTTAACATTCAATGATTTCACTTAAATCCAACATGGTATAATTAGTTTTAAGTGTTTGTAGCTTTTTAAGATAATTTTTCAGGATAGCTCTTTTGTTAATATATTAACAATATTTTGCTTTTTCTATATTAAAGTAAAATTATATCCAAAAGGCAAGTCAAATGATGCTAGAATGCTACAAACAGCTTTTCCCAAGATACAACATATCACATCTATATTTCTGAAACAACATAGCTTACTTCTATCTGACAGCACAATGACCAAGACCACCCCAGGTATGCATTATACAAACCTAATCTGTGTTTGTTGAGAAAAGAAACAGAATAAAATTTATAACCTTCACACCAGTTAACTTCTGGTGATTCATATTGATATATTTCAAATACCAGAACACTTTTTCATTTTGCAGATGATGCTTTAAAACTAGTAATATAGATTTTAAAATACTATGCATAAGAATCTTAAGCCCCTAAGAGCCATTAATTAACTTTGTATTATCAAATATTTTAAAACCAATAATATACCTCCCTGTGTGAGGTGAAGAAAATGCTAAGTACCTTCACCCTAATAAATTAAGAGCTGATTCAACAGTTAAGACAGGCGTGTGTTCAAACTGTGTTATGTATGTTGTCAGGGTGATTTGGGTTATGAGAAATTCTTTATTGTGCATTTTAAAGAATTACCTTTCCGTGGGGAATCCATTAATTTTTTGCTGTCATCCTCCTCCCTTCTTCTCCAAGCCACCTAATAATCTAAGGCATTCTTGAACAAGAATCTTACAAGGTACTTTTTCATGCGTGGCAGTATATTGATAAATAAATGAAATGCATCTGGGGAATATGAAGTGGACATTGAAGTGACTCATTAGGCAGCTGCATAGAATAGACAGAAAAGAAACGGCAGGAAAATCTACCATGGAGATACCTAGGATCATGCATACCATTTCCACTAGATAACTAGAGACAATGTAAAATAAAGCTCTGGGGAAGAATATAGAGCTTTAAGTCCTCATCTTTAGACACTAATAGAAACAAAACATGCTAAAAACATAGATGTGCAGATAAAATTGATACTAAAAACCATCAAATCTGAGACTGTGATCAATGGTCAGAAATAAAGCTGGGTATACAAATGATTAAAACAAAAATGCTAGTAATATTTTGGAAGTCATTGATTAACAGGTGTTTGGGGCACAAATCGTCTGTATTTTACTTTGTTTCTTAGTCCTAAAATTGATGAGGAAGGTGGTATAAAATGAAGTTTATGAAATATGGAGCTGAAAACCATGGGTTTAAATCTTAGTTTAGCCCTTCTCTATCTGGATGAATGAGTCTGTTTCCCAATCTAAAACTAAATGGGAAAAATAATACAGACTGTACAAAGGTATATTTTCCAGGATTCAATTATATTAACTTATGAAGCAGCATATTTGAAACTAATAGTTATGGTACTCACTTTATCACTTATTAGCTGACTAGTATATGGAAATTATTTACTTTAAACCTCGACATATTTTTCTGAGAGATGGGCAAAATAATAACAGTATTTTGAGAAATTCATGATAACTATTCTGCTTAAGAAAGAGAAGAAAGGTATTACAATACAAGAAACCATTAGCAAAGTTAAGAGAAAGAGTATTCTAGATTTTCCAGCAAATGTAAAGCTAGCCTATCAGAGTCCAGGAAATAAAAATAATAATTTGAGAAACACAGCACAGACTGTACTTGAATGGCCTGGTATGCATCTTCGGCAGACTTCCTTTTTAAAACCTGCAGGTGACTTGGTAAACATTGCCATCCAATTACGCTTTCTATTTGCATAATCTTTCCAATCAAAGCATTTCCAAGATGTGCCCACTTTCTAACAATTTAAGTAAAAATGTAGTCTAGTATTAAAATCTTTTAAAATGAGACATTCCCATTTCTAAACCTCCTCAAACTCTAATCTACCTATCCAGTAACTGAAAAACAAAACAAACAAAAAAAAAAACTTGAGAACAAATAATGTGTAGATATGCTGATAGAGATCTTACTTAGGTTAACAAAAAGCTCCCATCTCCTCACTCATTCTCAAATTACTGAAGCCAGTCGAGTGCCAAGTATGCAATAGGCAGTAGGAGAGATACTGCAGGTTTAAGAGTAAAGGGCTAATAAATATTTGCTGAATTTAATGAAATCTTCAGCTCTAAAGATAATGTGCTTTAGTTATGCATTAAAAACAAGAGATTGAGATACGAGTTTTGTGCAGGCACATGTACTTGTTTTAAATGTATAGACGTATATTATTTAGAATTCCCCAAAGGATCTTTGATGCAGTAACTTCTCTCTAGCAACAGTTGTCTACTTTGAAAAGAAAGAATATTTTAAAATTCATATATAAAGTGACAATAAAATGTCTACATTATTCCTATACTGGCTTTCATTAAAAAAAACACAAGAGATAATTATTCATTTTTCAAAATACATTCCTCCGAAAGAGAACATAAAAATCAACCTATTACAAACAATGCTGTGTATAGAGACTGGAGTGAGTGTAAATTCAGTGAAATTTTGCTTTACAAAAGATAAAACAATTTTTTTGACATAACTTTTTCGTACATATTTTGTAACAAATCTAGTATATGAAATCACCTTGATTTTTGCCAACAGGTTTAACCAATGTTTCTTTGCAATATTTTTCATCTCTCCATTTACATTTTTCTAGGTCTAACATGAAACTCTCATATTATTAATAAGACTAGAAGTGCCTTAATATACTTTCATTTTTCCCTAAGCTTATCTCACTAGAAGCTATCTTTTTGCCTAACATGGAGTTTATAAATTTTTACACATAATAAAATATAAGCAAGAAAATTTGTGTAAAAAATACAATGAATACACTACAAAGTTTCAAACAATCTAGAAAAATGGGAAAAGTATTATATTTGTGTTTTCTTAAATTAACAATTGAACTCACTGCTTCAAACTTAGAGATACTTCACTTTAAAAAAGTGTCTAAAGTTTGAACAAAAATCATATTGAACATGTCACTGAAAATGTAACAAATAGACATTAAAAAATAAATTTATGCCGCCTGTAATCCTAGCACTTTGGGAGACACAGCCAGGCAGATCGCTTGAGGTTAGGAGTTCCAGACCAGCCTGGCCAGCATGGTGAAACCCCATCTCTACAAAAAAAATACAAAAATTACCCCTATGTAGTGGCATGTGCCTGTAATCCTGGCTACACAGGAGGCTGAGGCACAAGAATCATTTGAACCCAGGAGGCAGAGGTTGCAGTGAGCCGAGATCATGCCACTGCACTCCAGCCTGGGTGACAAAGCAAACTCTGTCTAAAAAAAAAAAAAAAAAAAGTTTATGCAATGTGTCCCAACATTGGACACTCTTTAAGTATAGATTTAAGATCCAATCAAAAAAAAAAAAAAAAAAAGTACTCAAAAGCACATGCAGTTTTTTTCTTGCTTTATTGAGGTATAATTGAGAAATAAAAGTTGTGTATATTCTGAAGATTACTTTTAAATTCTTGAGTTAGAAGAGTGGATTTTTCTCCACATCTCATTTACCTGAGCCCCAGAGAACACTGCCATCATAAATAGCAACAGAGCAAGTCAATAGCTATGAGTACTCTGAATACATATTTGAATATGACATGCAAATGTGTAACACCATGGACTGTGTCTTTCTTCACTCCTGTCTATAAATGAGCAACAATTTCAAATGATATCAGGTAAAACAAAGGCATGTTGCTTTTCAAAATATGCAAATATTTAGCACTGATGGTTTGAAAACATTATGTATTAAATAAAAAGAAAATCCATCTTTTCATAACTGTTAAAATATTTATCGTTTTTAAATTATTAAAGAATTATACTTATCATATTTTATATATTATTAAAAATTATATTTTTCCATTATTATATGGCAAGTAAATGAAAAATCCAAAAAAAATTATTTTCATTTTATGAAAACTACATATTTTCGCCTAAGCGATAATAAAGAGTTATTAAAATAGTTACATTTAACTAAAAGTTTTGAGCAGAACTTATTTAAGTGGAGTAATTGAATGATTAAATAGGATTCCAATTTGTGTAATTGAATTTATTGCCTTGACTCATCAATACCTGGAAACAATAAGTAGTAACTATATAAAATCAGTCAACAATCTGGTGATAAAATTAAAGAATTTGGTTTAATATTCTGATTCTTTTGTCTACAGAAAATCAACTGTAACATTTCCTTTTTATCACAAAAGCTTTGGCTCTTATCATAAAATTAGAATCTACTTGGTTGTTTTGGTGACTGTGTGGCATTGAGCCCAGTCACACGTATTAGACATTTTTCAAAATATTCATAACATTTGCAGGTTTCTAAGTTCTAAAATATTTAGTCTCCAAAAAGCAGAAGACATGACAAGAGAAAACATGTAACATGTCTTTTCTCAGCCCCATAAGAAACAGTAAGACATGAATGGCTCTTTTAATCAATGGCCTCTATACTTATGCTGATCTAGCAATGGGCTCAGGATGAAGACTGCTACAGTGCTCAGGTGCTGTTTCCTTTACACTCTTCCTACTGCCAAACTTAGACCTCTATGTCTGTACCTAGAAACTTGAAACTGCCTTTTCCAGGTTTGGTGAAATCATCTCTTTCTTTACAAATAACTGCAGAACAAAAGAGGGAGATAAATAGTTCTAAAAAAGCACTTCTATCTATATCAATAATGGGAATAACTAGGACAGAAAATAGGAAGCAATGGTGCTTTAATTTCAAAATACAAATAAAGAAAGGATTTTTTTTTCTTTCAGAAGACATCTAGAGATGCCCATTGCCAAAAAGCAACCCATCAGAGTGTGTTTCCTGTGCATTATTTCCTCAGGATACTTTGTAGAAAAAGGAATTCTACAGTTGAGTCACTCTGGAAAACAGTGCCTATAAAATGCTCGCACTCTTATGGAGTCACACAATGCATATACACATAAAAGTCAAAATCCTGCTTTAAATACATCAGTGATTCAAATGCTCATCTAGCTAACCCAACATTTCCAAAACCCATTTGACTATGGGGCTTAGTATGGACTCTGCTGGTGTCTCTCCAAAATTCATATGTTGTATTCCTGTCTTTCCAAGTGATGGTGTTAGGAGGTGGGGTCTTCAGACGGTAATTAGATTTAGATTACAGTATCAGGATGGGAGCCCCCATCATGGGATTAGTGCCTTTATAAGATGAGGAAAAAATGCTAGAGCTTCGCCTCTCCTCTATGTGAGGAAAAAGCAAGAAGGTAGCAGTCTACAAGCCAAGGAAGAGGACCCTCATCAGAACTTGACCATCTAGCACCTTGATCTTGAAATTCCTACCTCTAGAATTTGAAAAACAAATATCTGTTATTTAAGCCACCCAGCCTATAGTGTTTCCATATAGCAGCCTGAGTAGACTAAGATTGGGCTTTTTTTGCCCACATAATGCCTATTACATAGTAACAGAGAACATACTTCAGCCATATTAATATAGGCTTCCGAAAGGCTTCTCATAGGACAGAAGCATAAACATGTGCACTTTGAAAATTCATCAGTCTGGCTATATTCTTGGAGAATTCTGGAAGGAAATCCTACAAGCTGTGGAGGTAGAATTTACTAATGGAAGAGCTGATGGAGCAAGATGCATCAAAGACGTCTCCAGGCTTTCTGGGTTGAACCCCTACATAGGTGGCATTTGTCGTTGACTGAGACAGGGAGAACTAGAGGAGGAAAGATTTCTAGGAGAAGATCAAGGTACAGTCCTAAATAATAATAATAGTATTACACGCTATGTGTACATATACCTTAATCAACAAGGCAAAACATGTCTCATCATTTTATTTACTTTGGAATATTTTTAATATAATGTTCTGGGACCGACGCACTAGATTTTTTTCATGAGGACAAATGTGGGGCCAGAGAATTTCTATTTCTCCAGAGCTTCTAAATTATTTCTGATGATAAAAATCAGGCTTACCTAGCCTGATCCCCTGTACTTGGTAACTGCTTAATTACTATTGATTGAAAGGACCCTGTAATCCAAAGGAAGAAAGGGTTAGAATCTTGCATTTTGGGAACTGGGAAGTAGGAATACTATAGAAAGAACAGGAAAGCCCAAAAACATTAAGAATACATGAGATCTAGTACCTGATCAAACAATATTTGTGCAGATTTTCATTTGCTTCCTCTGTAAAATAACCCCAAATGACCCTTCTGAGTCCAAAATTCTGTGTCTTCAAGATATTACATGGTGACTGTGATGGGTAATTTTGGAGGGCTATGACCTCTCATTTTATCCGTGCAGTCAGTACATAAAGGAGTAATTAGCGTTTAGTACAGGAAGAACATAGTTGAGGACCCTTAACTGCTCAGATGTATTCTATCTGACATCAATTTATACAGTTCAAAAGACTCCCCCTGCAGGAGATATTTTAATTGTCCTTAATACCACAATGTTCCAAATGTTCCACCATGTTTGCAAAAACGATTTGTATGACAAGGGTTTCTAACTTCTAGGAGAGAAGCAATTTACTTCAAGATTTTGCTGGATCCATGCTGAAAGCCACTTATACTACTTGGATGCCTCTTGAGTAAATTCAAGATCCAAGATGCCTTTGATCATCAAGTTCTGTGAATAGTTCAAAGGGAACTGGAGGAAGAGATTACCTCAGTCATAATACTGAAGTTGAATCAGGCCAAGGTAGATGTTCACATTGTCACCATAGCCCTGACTCAAGCAGGAATTATCTTTCAAGTTGTATTCAGTTATTCAACATATTTTATCAACTTACTTTATTAAAGATACTAGGTTAAATGTTTCTAATATCTCCTGTCTTTAAGTAGACCAACACCCTATCCTCTCAAAATATATAAACTTTCAAAACAGAAAAACAAAACAAACTACTGAGCCAGGAGGATATAAGCATAGTACTCACCACTCCATTTTTAATTTCATGTTCAAAGCAATGCTTTTATTTTTCTTCTTAATTTGCTTTGAATAAGCTATGCCTAAGCTCTGTCTCATCTCCTGCAGGATGGAAATATTTACAACAATGTATCCAGTCACTACCAAACAATTTAGCTGTCTCATGGAATTCATTATAATGGGACATTTACCTGCTCTCCATTATTTCATGACCTTCCCCCACTTTCCAAATCTCTCTCTCTTTCTTTCTCTTTCTCTCTCTCTGTCTCTCTCTCTCTCTTTCTCTTTCTTGCAAAATCTGATGAATTCAACATGAAGGGCCTGCTACACAGCTGTGTACTGATTTATGCGTAACTATATATCTCATTTGGCTCCTTCTGTTGAAATTATTTGCTCTTACCTATGATATCAGCACAGACCCTATTCCAGACTCTTTTTCTTCTCTTTCTACCAATACATTCCTAACATTCATAGTACTAGAATTCATCACACTTCCAAATTGTATTACCCACTCCTAATTATTTAAAAATACTCTGTACTTTGAAATATGACATTTTACTAAATTATGAGTTTTACAAAACAGATGCTAAGAAAACATCTGATATTAAAATATACATTTTTCAATACTGAATTATGATCTTCTGGGAAACAAATTTATAAGGATCATATGGCTACAAAATGTGATTTTAGTTTTGGAACTTTTGAGGCATTTAGCATATCTTTGGTTTACGTACTATGAAAATTAACATGGAGAGAGTTCTCTGGACCTCAGATCATGCCACATGTCAGAAAATCAGTCAGAGCTCTATGGTAATTGAAAAGCTGGTCTAAAATTACCCAAATTACTCCTGATAATAAAAATGACACTGTGGCAAAAATTATTACAAAATAGTGTTTTATTCATTGTTACACACTACTGCTAATTACTAAAAGTTCACTGTAGTTCTTCGACTCCTAAAATTTTACAAATCACTGTTGTAAGTATATCCATTTCTGAGCTATCTCTTCCATATTGTGTTACAGTTTGCAGGTGTTGTTCTTTTTTTATTCATTTATTCAAAACACCTTTAAACACTTTATAAAGTAGTATCCAATGAACTTTAATACCACTAAGTTAACTTTAACATCATTATACCTAAAAGAAACAAAATGCTTCTGGGCATTTTAAAACTATGAAAATAAATGAAAAAAAGAAGTGTTTTCAAGTTCCAGGACTTGGGGCAAGGGTGCTTTCTGGGGGTCAAGAGTAGAACTAATGCAGTCAGTAGTAAGAAGAATCAAATAATCATCCCAGTACAAAAGTTCTTAGGATTGACAGAGCCATGATAAACTTTACAAGACCAAGTTAAAAAGTTACCGTTTTTATCTTTTTTCTGTCACTGCTTTCTATAAATAAAAATTACATTGTTACTATTGATCAAAATCAAATTTGGTGAAACAGCCACTGAAAATCCAAAGTGGATATCACCTATAACTTTGTAAAAGAAAGGAAGCTGGTGCCAGTATATTAAAAGCCATAAAAATTTCTAGCAACTTTAAAAAAACTATTGTTAAAAAAAAATGGATGGGAGGAAGGGAGGAAGGGAGGAAGGAAACATCTAGATACTGAATCTTTCTGTAACACACACCCACACCCATTTTGATTCATCCACAAATGGCAAGCTCACATTTGACCTTCTGCAGTGATAAACACCTCTAAACTTCAGTTTTCTTTAATATAAAACAACCAAAATAGCAAAAAAAAAAAAAAAAAAAATCTTGTTTACTTATAAATTGTGTATATCTGATCAATATTTTAATATAGCACATTAAGAAATCTCTAGAATGTGGAAAACTGATAAAACAATTTTGTCTTTTTATGGGAAAAAAAGATTTATCTATTTCTGCAACATATTTATAATCTTTATTTAGAGACAAATACCAAACCATTTTTTAAAGCCAAATACTTTATGGAATTATTGCTCTGTGGTCTATTCTTAATACTATAAAATGTAACTTTATGTCTTAGTTGACATTTAATAAACATTCATTTCCTAATACAAACATGAAATATGTCATCTGAGAATATGAGTATCGACAAGTTGTGCCTTCTTTTAAAATTAATGTAGAATTAATCAAACAGTACATGGCACTTACTAAATGGGAAAACCAGAAATTCTGCCTATGGATGATATAAACTTTATGCTGAAAAGATAATAGTAGATAATCTAAAGTAAGCTTTCATAGATCACAGACAAGTACATATTATTGTTAACATTCTAAAGCAGAATTTGCCAGATTATATACCAATGTGGAAGTGGTTTCCCAGTTTTTCCCTTATAGCCATTAGCAGACACTGACTTAGACAGCCACTGTCTCTATAAGGTACTTCATGACCTTTGAAAATGTGACACTGAACTCATAAACTATATAAACTATCCCAAACAAATGGAGATTAAAGAGTTATCTTCAATTTGTTATATCTAAGAAAACTATTACTACCCAAATAATTCAGCCAATTAATGACCACTTGTGTATACTGCTCACTTTCAGATTTCTTAGGACTTAGATTTCTATAGTTTGGCCCCAAGATACGGATATTTTACCAAATATTATATGCAGAAAATACCAACCAATTTGATTATTTTTCTATAAGAAAATTAGCATATTACACAAATATCAAAAGTTTTAAATTCCCCAGAGAATTTTAAGAAAAAAATTAATATCCTAAAGTTAGAAGAATTATTAACATCAATAAAACTCACACCTTTTATTGTGACAGAAGAAAGCATTTCCACACTGACCAGTGACATCATTAATAGAAACATTTAATTACTAGCCCAATTTTTCTCATTTTTAAACTATTACTCTGAAGTCCACCTCTTTACAAGTTTTAATATATTTATGCTACTCTCATCTAAAACAGTGCCAGAAAGAGGGTAGCAACTCAATAAATATTTGCTGAAGGAAAACAATGACTACAATAAACAAAATTATCTCATGCAGTCTATTCTTCAGGAGTTGAGAACAGGTACTATTTTTATCACAAAGACCTAGATTTGTGGCAAGAACTGTATAGTCTTGGAAACTACTCTCTATGACATTGGCATTGTCTCTGAAGGACGCCTCTCCTAATAGCCATCCTGTGGGGAAGAATCACAGGATCAGGCATGGTGCCTCCTGTCACTTCCACTGTACAAGACAAGGTTATTGACATTTTTCCATGCTTCTGAGTCTTGTCAGATCTCGAAGAGAGCATCCATCCTCACCTGTAGCCTGAACTCCATCTTATTTAATAATAGCCATCATTTATTGAGTGGTAACCTTGAACCAAAGTCTGCTATAGTATATTATATCTAGATACAGTGATTATTACTTCATGCAATAGAAAAGAAGCTGGCCTTAGAGTTACTGAATAACATTTTCCAAACTCACAGAATTACTAGTAAATAGTGGAACAAAATTTCAAACTCAAGTCTGGTTATCCCACTTACGCCACATTGCATCTTATTTGTTTTCTAATTATAATTGCAAAGGGTAAAATCACTTTTGGCTTCCAAAACATAGCACATATAGAAAGCGTAAAGTCACAGTATATATCAAAAGACAAATGAAAAGGAATTTCGAGTTATATTAATTGTCACATAACTCTTCATGTATACACATACAAATATTGTCATGGTCAGTTTTATAGGCTAGGCCAGGCTTGGCTAGGTTATAGTTCCCAGTTATTCAATATACATTAAGCATTGTTATAAAGGTATTTAGGACATGTGATTCAAGTCTGTAATCAGTCAATTTTAAACAAGATTATTCTAGATAATGTGGATGGGCCTGATTCAGTCAGCTGTAAGGCCTTAAGAGCAGAGCTGAGGCTTCTCTAACCAGCAAGAAATTCTGCTGTGCGTTGATGCGTCAGCCTGAACCTGAGAATTCAGCCTTCCCTTTCTGATGGCCTGCCGTAAGGATTTTTTGGACTTGGCTACCAGCCGTCACAATCATGCAAACCAATTTCTTGCAAAAGCTCTCGTAGTATAGCCCTCCTACATGTTCTGTTTCTCTGGTTGAAGCCTGACTGATACGTGTGTCTCCTCCAGTAACTATTAGTAGCTGTGATTCTTAATATTGCCTTAGTAATAATTTACTTTAAATGCCAAAGGCTTTATATCAGACACTAGCTAGCTGACCACCAAACTCATTTACTTTTCTTCCTAGACACACATATAGATCACATTTCCCAGCAGCCTCTGAAGTTAGATTTGGCCACATAACTAAGTTCTGGCCAAGGGAATGCGAAGAATAAAAGTGGTAGCCACTATTTCCAGGCTTTGCCTATACAATCTAGTATTTGTAATTCCCACTTTCTTTGCCTTTCTGTTGTAATTTTACACGCCAGGTGTTGAGAGGCAGATTTGATATTGGGAAACTACTTACTGAATCAGTATTTTCAAGAAACTTGCCACTCAGGAATTCTTGTTTTGGACTTCTGATGGCAGTGGTTGCCCATCTCGAGCAGCTGCTGTGAAGACGCTGGCTGCAGCAGTGGAGGCAAGGCCAGGGCTGTGTGCTCCACAGAGCCGACAGGAGTCAGGAACAGGCAGGAGCCCCAGCCCCTTCCGAGTTGGCAGGATGGAAGCCCCGCCCTTCCATGCACAGCTGCAGTCTCTGAGCTGCCGCTGCAGACCTACTCTCAGGGGCCAGAAAAGCGCCCCTGGCCCTGCAGGCTCAGAAGTACCTGCTCCCACTGCCTGGCCTCTCCGTGCTCCTGCTGCCTGCTCCGATTTCAGAGCAAAATTGAGGCGGAGTGCAGGTTCTGTCGCAACCCAGCTGGGTGTGTGAGCGCTTGGGGTAGCGCTGACATGTCAGCCCCCTGCTCCCTTGGCCCCCTTGGAATTTAGGTGCCAACGAGCATGGGAGGGAGGCCAACGGGGGCACTGAGCCAGCTCGGTGCAGGCCTTCAGGCGCTACTCAGCACAGACAGCCTAGACGCCATGAATATGATTGATGGTGGCAACAGGCAGACAGGCTTCTGGGAAGAAAGGGGTGGGTCCTCAGTGAAGCCCCACCTTCAAGCCAGGGAAGGCTCAAAGCGTGGGGGCTGAGCTGTCAGTTCAGGGTGGAGTCAGCAGGCCAGAGTGGGAATTTAACGGCGCTTTTTCCAGCCCCACCCATGGCTGCCCATGGGCCAGTCAGCACATACTTCCTGTTTCTGAACCCATAAAAACCCTGACTCAACCAGACCGACGGATGTGCAGACGACCTGCCTGTGGCAAAAGTAGTTCCTTTCCGCCCCGCACGCAAGTCTGCCGAAAGGAACTACTTACTTCGGGTCTCCTGAGAGCTATTCTGTCACTCAGTGAAGCTCCTCTCCGCCTCACTCACCCTCCAGTTGTCTGCATACTTCATTCTTCCTGGACGCAGGAACAAGAATTCAGGACCTGCCAAATGGCAGAACTGAAGAGCTGTAATACAAACAAAGCTGAAACACCGCTCCCCTCCACCCACTCGCCATGTTGTGGGCAAGGAGAAGAGATCTGCGGGCCTTCAGAGATCCCAGACACAGGGGGTCCCCAAGCCAGGGCTGTGGCACCCTCTTTGGGGCTCTGAGGTTCCTGGCATCCCCAAGCCTCCAGGCACCACTGCGTCACCATGTTCCCCTCATCGAGACACAGATGCCTGCAGCGGAAGCCATGTGCTGTGTATCTGGTCCAGCCGCAGCCTTGCATGGAACCCGCACCTGTACTCGCGCCTGGAGCTGCTCACCCGCCGCAGCAGCCAGCATGCCTGGCTGTGCACAGTGGCTGGACCTGGCTGTCACTCGCCCACCCACCCCTCACCTCTCTACATCTGGCTTGCCCTTGGCAGGAATGAGATCCAGGCTAGTATTGTGAGGTGAGCGCAGCCTGCCGGCTCAAGTGGAAAGAACGAACCCAATGGTCTGCAGCAATACTCAGGCAGAAGGCGTGCTGGCCATAGAGGTTTCTGGCTGGCGACGTGACACCCCAAGAATCCCATGACACTTCCATTATGTTAAGTCACTAAAATTGTGGTGTTTATATTTTATGTAAGTTCTATTACATTAACTGACACAAGCAGTTTCCATTTTTTCATAATATGAATATCCAGTTATTACCAACAAAAGTTTGAAGTATCCATCACCATTTTATATATCCTCTGACTGAATAGTGTAGAGATAAGTTCAGTGATATAAACCTTATCTTATTTCTTACCAAAATGCCAATAATTTTCAAAGAACTAAAACACTGAAATGTAATGAAGACCAAGAATATTGAAATAATCTAGATCCTTGAAAATACATAATTTTAACCTAGAGTGCTTGTTGTCCTTATGTATTTTAACCTAATAAATCCAAGATCTATTGTGCTGCAAGAGGAATTAATGATTTGCTATCGGTGAAGAAAATAATACAGTATGTAAAATTTGAATGAAAAAATGTACTTCACAGGGAATTTAAGGCTGTTCATATCTTTAACCTATCTTGAATATGTACCATGACAATAGAAATTATATTTTTAATTGACACATTGTAATTGTATATATTTATAGAGTCCAATTTGAGGTTTTGCTACATGTATCTATTGTATAATGATCTAATTATGATAGATAGTTATCCATCACCTCTTGTATTTATCATTTCTTTGTGGTGAGAATATTCAAAAGCTTCTCTCTCTGTTTTGTAATATACAACACTCTACTGGTAACCACAGTCATATTACTGTGCAATAAAACACCAGAAATTACACTTAGAAGTAACATTATTTCTGCTGTGGTCCTGCCACCTTGTGTTCTCTTCTTAAGCACACAAATAATTTCAGCTTTTTTATCTTCTTATTTTTTTTAATGAGACATATTATAAAAGCTTATGAATCAAGGATTTCAGATATTTTGCTTTAATAAAAAGAAAACTCAAAAATTAATTCTTGCCTTTGGCTGTATCTCCGTCTGTACAAAGAAGCAGAAATTTAACGCAAGTGTCAAGACCCAAATAATCCTGTTATTGAAGGGGAAAAATTAAGGGTGAAATGATCCAGATTTGCTGTGCATATTGGTCACATTTTTCGGATAATTCCTCAACTCCACGTTTACTGGCTCCCATCGTCTTACAGTGCAGTCTTTATAAAGTGCCTAGAAACTCAGGAGATAAGTTAACTCAGCACTCTTAAGATCTCTGACTCCAGACAATGTATTTTGGTGGAAAGCCAGGTTTTAAGTCCTTACGGCAGGCTTTAGGGACAAAATGATAGAAGAGGAGACAGAAAAAAAGAGGGTTATAATCACTCATACAAAAAAGAGAGATGAGAAGTATCAGCTCTCAAAACAAAAGGTGGATTCAATCAAGTGTATTCAAAACTATGGTGAGGGAAAATGAGCTCAATTACAGGGAATACAATCAGTCCTATAGATGACAAGTGTTGATTTGAAGAAAACATTCTTAAACTATATCATTTCTTGTTAAATAGTATATTGAAAAACTTGATAAAAAAGGAAAGGATTCCATTAGGGTTAGAGTTTTTAACTACCTGATACAAATTCCAAAACTACAAATGTAGCTAGAAATAAGGAACAATTGATTTCTAAATATATAATTGATGTTGGAAGATTCAGTGTTTGCTGATCAAAAACATATCCACATACATCTTTGCAACATAACTATAAATGTCAATTGCAAATACAAATACTTTAACTGCCATATACAATTTTATGTTGGTAAAATAGTCATAATATTAATTTTCAAGATCTATATCTCTCTACAGAAGAATCTGCAAACCAGCTAAATGCCAAGCTTAGATTAAAAACATATTTTTGTACCTTGTTGGTAAACCTCAGTAAATATGCTTCTCATAATTCATCAGTATTTAATTAACATATGAGAACTGTCCTATTAAAGCTAAATTAAATCCTTATTTGAAAGATAAAGTGCAACTGCAGCTTCTTCTCATGTAAATTATACCTATTGACAAAGACTGAAAACAAATCTCAAATGCAAACTATCTCAAGAGATTATATAGTTTGATTTAGGAGAATGGAAACTTGGAAACTGAAAGAAAGCAAAACTTGAAGGGTAGGAGTTGACACGCATCAATAATTTCTTTTTTGCCTATAAAATTTTTCTTCTTTAATTTTATACTTACTCCATGAATTCAACTGTATTCATTCAGATATCCAAGTAGAATTTAGGATCTAAACATGGTTATGTGCCTTTCTCCTCCTTAGCAACCCAACTGCTTTTGACTGCCTCCCAGAAAATGTGCCATTTTTCCTTCTGTTTATTTCTCTGGTATATCAGCATTCATCTGTGTGAGTCTGCTTTCATGGAAGTCTTTCAGTATTCCATGCAAGGTTTTGCTGGGGGAAGGAAGGGTTCTCACTGACAATCATGTGTAGTAGACCAAGGCTGAAGGTTTGTAGTGAGAACCAAACATTAAGACCGTCTCTTGTCTGGGAGCTCTGAGAATGTTTATAGTATATTCTGTTAGGAAATGTCTGCAGGAAGGAAAGTCCCCAATAAAGTTTGTTTGGAATTAATTGTAACCTCCTGGTTTGAGGATATTGTGCTATATGAGGATGACATCAGGTAGGAATAAAAGACAGAAATAAGACCAAGAATGTGTTTTACTTTCTTTATAGGCAGCCAAGAATAACTTGCTCTGCATGATCAGGGAACCACTTCAATAAAATGTTTAAATCTCAGGATTTTATGCATAATAAACCCACAGGAGCATTTAAGCCCTGAACAACCTCCTTTTCTTAAGCCAACTACATAAATCACCACTGCACAAAGCAGAGATTATGTGTACCTGAAAAACATGTTCAAACAAGTATTAACAGGTATGATATATTACATATCATTTATTTTCTGAATGGGCTTGATAAGAATAACCAGGTACTTGAATCCCTCATATAATATCAGAGCCCTATATCATTGACATCATCCCGTACCAAAGAAACAAGAAACAAAACTGATTGGCTTGAACAGTATGTGTTCTTTGATATCATTGTTAGAAATAGCTTTAAAACAGCAAAAACTAATTAATTGTTTATAAAGCTACTACACAATAGTAAATGGAACCAGTTATTTTACAAGTAAAATGTGACCTGAGTTATTAAGATGGTCCTACAAACAGTATTATCTGTACTTCCCATTACCCAAGGAATCTCTTCAGTTCAACTAAAGAAATACAGTAGGCCAACATACACTAAGAGATACCATTTAATAAACACTACAGTCAAAACCAATTCTTACCCTCAAACAGCTAAACCTGAGTAAGCTGAAGTAGATTTGAGATATATCTGCACATTTCTTGAAATAATGTAGCTCAACTCCACTATATAAGAACATAATGATGTTAGATTACATAAAATTTTGCTGACCTCATCCCTTCTGCATGAAAAGGCCTTATTTATGCGTTGGGAGGCTGAAGTGGTAGATCACCTGATGTCAGGAGTTCAAGACCAGTCTGGCCAACACGGTGAAACCCCGTCCCTACTAAAAATACAAAAATTAGCCAGGTGTGATCGCGGGCACCTGTAATCCCCCAGCTGCTCAGAAGGCTGATATGGGAGAATACCGTAAACCTGGGCGATGCAGAGGTTTCAGTGAGCCAAGATCTCACCATTGCACTCCAGCCTGGGTGACAGAGCTAGACTGTCTCAAAGGAAAAAAAAAAGGAAAGGCCTTATTTTGAAGAAGGCACCTTATTCAGTCAGTCAAACACCAAGTTGCAGGGGAAATTGAATAACCAGGGGCAGGAGAGGTCACAAAGTTATCTAACAGCCGGAAAGGACCTGTAGGATTCCTTGGGCATTCAAGAGACTGTAGGAGAACTCTGTCATGGACTAAGAAATATTGAAAGACACAGGAAAGCCATGAAAAGGACAAAGATGGCCCAAAGGAAACTTCCTCCCTTCCAATTTGGGATAGAGCCCATCCTATTCCGGACCATCTAGTTATAGGTTATTTTCTACCTCTCACACTAGTCTTAAATTATTTTTTTCTAAATTATCTCCACTTATCCTGTCTCTTCTATAAAGATGAAGGAGGGAAAAGATGTCAGTGTATTTTCTTTAGAATGAAGACTCTCAATAAAGAATGTTAATTTTGGTGCTGCTATTATAATCCTACTCATTCTTTAAAAAGTATCTTGAATATATTCATCTAATTATCACAAGAAAAATGTGTGCTGATTTGGATAGCGTCTTCTGCTTAAGCCAATCTTTAATTTTCAAAATCAATGCAAATCCTTCAGGTCATACCTTCAAGGAAGCCTTAGTATCATGACAGGAAATTCAGAGTAAGCCTGATATCTGAAGTGTACTCTATGCTTTGCCCTTGAAGATACGACCCATAAATAATAATTCTCTCTGGGTATAGTTTAACACAAAGACTTGCAGTCCTATTCCATGTTTGAGAGCTGTCTCACTTCCTTAAGCAAGTGCATATACTCATCTTCCCATTGTTGCTACAACACATAAAAGTCACAAATATGCATGACTACACATGTGCCAAACTGAACTGCAGGGAAGTCCAAGCCTGCACTCATAAAGCCCCAATTGCTCACTTTGCTAGTTCTTACACAGTAAGAAACAACCTCTCCACTTTCCTCACACACACCCAAATTAGCACAAACTTCACAGGGTAGTATTTGAAAGACGCATTTCAATGTTCAGATTATAAGGAGGAAAAAGGATCAGACTGTATCTATCCTCTTCACTACAGTTTTGTTCCTGAGAGCAAACAGAGGCCTAGAGTCAAACATTTATATCATTTATCTTTATTCAAGAACATTCACAATATCCCCTTTACTCTTTCTGTACTTTACATGATTAATTTCTTCAACATAGTGTTAGAAAACCATTTCAACTAAAGATATAATATTTAAAAAATTGAATATCTATTCATTAAATTGTTATTTCCTACTAGAAAGAGGCACAGCAATTTCCAATGGGGACAGCAACAAACCCTATCTTTTGAGTGTGGTGGGAGTTGTCTTTTTCTTAATTATTTGTTATCAGTCTGAGGTCATTATCGTTGTTATTGTTGTTGCTGATTTTAGGTGAAGAGTTCGTATTATTCCTATAGACAAAAATTCTGATTCTTTAGACATTAACTATATCCCAGACATATATAAAAAGAAGTGAAGAGATTTTAAGCTAAGGAGACATTGATGCTCTGTTTTGGAAGATAGTTTTTAAGAAAGATGAAAAAATGGTTTCTATCTAGATTAGACCCTATCTATTCGGTACTCCGGGGTTATAGCTGGTTGGAATCTGAGAATTGCAAGGAAGGAAGAAAAAATGTGAGGAATAGATGGATATATTTAACAAAGGGAAAAGAAGGAAAAGAGGGCAGAATGGAACGGAAGATAGCATTGGGATATTTTGGAAAAGAAAACATTAAGAGCTTTCACACATGAAGGCAGTAAAATAGTAAAAAAAAAAAAAGTTATTTTCTCCCATTCTCATTCATCTCAAGCATTGTGTCCCACTGACTATTATTCATTATTGTAAACAAAACAGAGCAATGTCTGAAACATACTCTATTAGGTTACTGAATTAGGCAGATGCAATTCCTATCTCAGGACAAAATGTGGATTCTTCCATTTAGACCTGGTAAATACTTTTTATTTCTTCTTAAATCATTTTGTTTTAATACTGGAATAACTGTTCTTTAGAGAAGGTATAATGAAGAAAACATTTGTTTAAAATGTGGGTTTTATTGTCTTTCTCTTTTGTGCTAACTCAAATAATTTGCCCTTTATTCTACAGGTCTTATTCTATCAAAGTGAAATTATTTGTTGATATGCCTGACTCCAACTAGGTTTTGAGATCTCAAATAACAGATTTCATGTCCTATTAACCTGTATACCTTCTAGCTTACTGTTATTGAATATATGAGCTCAAATGTATTAACCTTTCTAGGCAAAACTTTGACTTCAACTGTGGCTTCATTGTTCCTAATACGGATCTATAATTATAAGAAAAGATAAATGCATTACCACTAATTTCAGGAGTAGCTAATATTATATATCTGCATTTCTATTATGTGTAAGAATTTCTGAATCTTATTTTTATTATTTGCTTTAAATATACAATAACTTTTATAAAAGTCAGGAATATAGTCTGTGTTTATATCAACATAACACTTTACACATTTATGATGTTTCACAATTGTCACAATACTTTCATACATATTATCTCTTTTATATTTCAGAATCTATGAGGAAATTAAGAAAGATGAGGAGACTGGAACTCAAAGGCCTTAGAGACTTATGCAACTTTTGACTGTTTACAGCGTGGAAGAGCCAGGACAAAGTTTTCTCAGTCATGATCTAATACACTACCTACTATCCCACACTCCCTTTGAAAAGACAAGTCATAGAACAGGAACATGCTATCTTGAATGAAAGAATTCTATCGACCACAATCCCAAATGCAATAATCTATATTTAGTTTGATTGGTCCCCTAGTTTTCAATATAATCCCAGAAAATTCTCTGAAGAAAAACAAGAGAAACCCTTTTTAGAAGATCACATCCAAGCATGTCATACTGTATTCCTTAGTGCAGAAAGAAGGCTCTTGGATTATAAACAATATTCAAGAGGAAAGAATTCAACATGATTGAAAGGCATTTGGCTTGTGGATGCACAGTCGTAGCTAGTCTTTTCCATTATCTTTACAGTTCTATGCCAGCTGTACTCAGTAAAAGAGCTTGGAACCTAAGGAGACAGTCCCATCAGAACAAGAGATTTCTAGCTTAAAAAACAAGCTATATTTGACTAATCTAAATGGATAAATGTGGTTATAAAAACTAACCACTCCACTCTACCCTACCCAACTCACTCAGCTAGTTTGAATGTTATGCATCACATGAAAGCAGAATAGAACTAATATTATCTAACCATCTCTTCTAGCTATTTGACTCCACCACACTAACTGGTTGCATAGCAGTCAGTATTCAGACTTCTTCCATTATATCAAAAATATTTATATACCTTAGAGATGTTAAGATAAGGGGGAAAATGGGTTGATACCTTGTTTTTTCTTTCCTTACTCAAATACATTTTTTTTTCCCCAGCAAGTGGAAACCTTATCTCATCATGCTTAAACTTCAAAATGTCAGAGGTTTATATCTGAGAGATATGTTAAAGATTATTCAATCAATGTTATATCCATATGGATAAAAATGATTTCAGCCTTAACCACCATTATATTACTAGCATCTACACAAGTGCCTGGAATTGGTTAGCCGCCCAATAAATAGGAAAGGAGAAAGGAAGGAGGGAGAAAAAAAGAGAAAAAGAAAGGAGGGAGGGAGCAAGGCAAGGAGAGAATAATTTGCCCTAGCAAACTCAGTAACTCATTTACTTCAAACTGTTCGGCGCATAAAACACACAATAGAATAAAGGCAATTAACAGAATAAAGTACTTTGCTCTTTAAAGGACTTTGCTCTCTTCCTTTATTTTGTAGTAAAATATTCAATTTTGCCCCCAAATTGGTGCTTTACTTTCTTCTTTACATTTTGTTCATTAGCCATTTAATGGAAATTGGTTGAACTAAGAAATAAAATCTGGGTAACTAACTTAAACATTGTGTATAGCAGATCCTAATATGGTAATTCTTGTCTTTTATCTTACCATCTAATTCTTTTGCATTGTTACTAAAAGTCAGAGTATACTATTGGAGTATGCTTCCTATTTGTTAAGATAATTGAAATTTGTATTCTGTATTTATGACCTCTGGTCTACATGTGCCTAAACCAAGGAGGCAGTGTGTACACAGCATCAGCAGCACCTAGAAATAGCAAGCAAATAAAGGATTTGCATAGTATGTTCACAGTTTTCTGTGATTCTGCTCTGCATTCTATTTTTGTGCGCTCTATAGAAAATATATTCTAGTATCGAAAATGTGGGTTGTTTCCTTATTTGTTAAATTTGAAGTTTGCTCGCCAGGATAATGTGAGTAAGTGTGAAAAAAAAAAAGTTTACGTGATAAAATACCAATCCTCTAACCATGAGACTCCTTTGGAACCCCAAAGAGGTAAAATTAAATTGTATTTTCAGAAAATTAACCCAATAGGTCTTAGATTCTTCTTCGGTCATTTCGTTTACTACCACCATATCCAATTCTAACAGATTCTTTGATTTCTCATTCTCTACTTTTTACAATAGACAATTATCCTTTTGTGAGACTGACCAGCAATAGCAAATCACCAAGTCATTTTCCCACAGTCACTTGGAGTTCCTTGCTTTTCACTGACAGACTAATTAACATGAGCCAGTATGTTACGTGCATTGTATTTAATGATGATACTTTGGCCTGTCCCATCTTCTTTCATGTTAACACTAAACATTATACAAAAAAATTGCATTTTATCTTTTTAGAGAGAGCTTCATCCAAAGTAGATCAGGGCAATATGAAAGACTCACTCTTCCAATATTGAAGGCACTATTGAAGTATGAAAATCAATATTTATCCTCCTTCAACATATATCTGTCAATGCAGAAGACCAAATGTATATCCACTACTTTTAGTCAACTCTTATCTAATGATGCTATTATCATCTAAGTAACTAGAACCATGAATTTTCTGGGGTTTTTGATGACATCGACTGCTGAATTTAAGCCAAATTTCTCTCATGTTCATAACTATCGTATAGGCAAAGCAGGAACCACATTTGTTCAGCTCTATCCCAGACAGTAGTTCCTCTAAAAAAAAAATAATTAGATATATCTGTTTCCTATTTTACAAAGCTGGTATTTTGCTTTCGGCACTCTTCATTGCATTAACGCCTCTCTCAATTAGGCAGTGAAAAGAGAGGGAAAATATGCACAGGCTGCATTCTGACATTTCAACAGGAGTGCCTCCAGTCAATTTCTGCAGAGCTCCTTGCCTCCTGATTTAATCCCTCTTGTCAGTTGCACATCATCACTGTATAAGTGTGTTGCATTTATTTTACAATTCAATAATTCTGCAACAGGAAAGAGCATATCTACTGATAAGTAATCCCTGAGCAAAGCTTGAGCTATAAGAAAGCAATGATCAAATCTTTAAAATTGTATTTTGAAATTGAGCCATGTATGTTCACTCTAATTGTCAAGGTATAATAATTTATGATAAATTTTATATTATATATATGTGTATATATATATGTGTGTATATATATGTATATATATGTGTGTGTGTGTGTATATATATATATATATGGAGAGAGAGAGAGAGAGAGAGAGAGAGAGAGAAGGGTGTCATCCTTAAGTTTACTTAATGATACCCAAGCTCATCAAATGAGAATATGAGCAACAGATTTACAAAGCGTACACTTGGGATTACCCATTGTATCTGAGAAAAATCAGATCTTGCCTTAACAAATATAGCCCAGTGCTACAGAACTGCGTATGAAAAGTGTCATTCTTTCTTTACATGAAATCTTTCTCTATCAAAATAGAAATGAGACAAAAGGCTTGAGATAGATAATTGCCCTTCAATATGATATATATTTTGTATCTACTACTTGTCTTTTTGTTACAAACAATTAAAATAAATGGAAACCTAACATTCCATACACAAACTCATGTTGAGGGCATACGTATCCTGCCATTTAATATTCCATTCTCACTCACTTTCTCTTTCTCCTCCATTCTGCTTACATCTCTAATTTACATTATCAGCTTTCACTCTTTTTTCTCACTTCCCATTGAAACATTGTTTTGTTCTCCTTTCACTAAAACTTTATTTTATTGCCAACCCCTCTCATTTTTATTTTTCTCTTTTTCACTCAAACTAATGAAAAAAAGGAAAACGTTGGTTCATGGCATTATGTATTAGTAAACAAAGGTTGAACCCATGGCTGTTGTCATCTTTCTTAATGCATTTACTTAAGTATTACAACAAAATTTAAACCAGAGACTAGGATTTGTTTTTACTCTATTGCATAAATTATTTGAAAGAATATATGCTTTATGAATAAACTCAAATGCAACTAACTATCAACTCACATCTCCTAGTCATCAGAAACCAGAATTCAAAAGAAAAAAAAATCTTATGTTAATGAAGAAGGAAGCCCATCTTAGCAAAATCCACCACAAGAGGCAAAGGAAACAAAGAGAGATTCTGTGTACAGAAACTCCAGACGTTTTCATATGCCTTTTGTCAATAACAGCAGCAGAGAGTAGACTCCGTGGTGGGAATGAAGTGCTTTGGATGTAAAAACCAAATACATGACATAGCCTTCATCATCCAAGAGCCAACAATTCAACGAGGAGACAAGACAAACAATCAACATAAGTAGAGAAAATAATTGTGAAAAAAGACCAAAAATGAAAAACAGCAAGGTAGACATGGAGAGATGTGAAGTTTGCCCTGTGATTTTACTGACAGATGAATAAATAAGAGAAAAATATATCCAATGTCTCTTTGTCTTCCACCAAGGAAAAGGTGCCAGGCAGAACCAGACCTCCAGCAACCCAGATAACTGAAAATTTCAAAAGTGTTCTCCCTGTCTTACTTTTGGTTTAAGCACAATAGAGGGTACTGGCTTCTCCATTAATTTCACAGGTTTTTGTGTCTCTTGGTCACTAGCAACTGTCCTAGCAACAGGGAGCTTACATATGGCTTGGCTTCAAGTTGGTTTTAACTTACTAAGGAAAATGAACACCTAAACAGGTAATTACAACATACATGCTTAGTTAGAGGGATGCAGAGGCTGTGTGGGATAATGAAAGAAGGCCCCCTAAACCTACATGAAGATTTGGGAAGGATTCCCTGAAAAGGGAGAAAAAGAAAGCTGAGGACCAATGTGGCTCAAACCACAGCCTTACAAAGGATCTGGGACATTAGATCTGCTGTCAACTGAGGTCCTGTGCGTCACCCCTTTTGCCTTCTCTCCTTTCTCTCTCACTCTGTCATCCCACACCCCACCCCACCTCTCTCATGTTCTACGTTTCCCCTATTACAGAACTCTAAGTGACAGAGCTCCCAGGCTTGGCCTTAAGTCCTCTGGTGGTGTCCCAGTGTGTCTTAGCAAGTATGATGGATTGGTGGGGTACCTGCCAAGACACACTGGAACCCCACCAGAGGACAGAGGTGATTAATGTGAAAGTTTTGGAATAATTAGAGGAAACCATGGGAAAATACAGAATTGTGTAGGTCATGGATATTGGTTCTTCACCAAGGCTCACAGACTCCTATCTGGGCTCAAAGAAGGAAAGGGCTATAAGTTGAAGCTCAAGGAGCTCTTTCCCAAATATCTCCTACACACAGAACACACAAGAAGTACCACTCTGGTGTCCAGCTAACAACAAAGGCATGTTTACTTCTCAAGAGCAAAGATATTAGTAACAGACAGATACACTCAACTTCTTCAAAAAAAATAAAGAACTTTTTAAAGTAGTTATTTATATTATCATATTCTAACAGAATTTTGCAAAACAAAGTCCTTTCTACCTGATGGGCTGTCACTGTCTTGATATTTCTTCGGCAGTGTTTCTCAACCCCAGCATTATTATTATTACTATTATGATGATGATGAGACAAGGTCTTGCTTTGTCACCCAGGCTGGAGTGCAGTAGTGCAATCTTACTTCACCGCAACCTCTGCCTCTTGGGCTCAAGTGATCCTCTTACTTCAGCCTCCCGAATAGCTGGGTCCACGGCATGCATCACCATATCCTGCTACTTTTAGCATTTTTTGTAGAGATGGGGTTTTGCTGTGTTGCACAAGCTGGTCTGAAACGCCTATGCTCTAGCCATCCACTCATTTCAGCCTTCCAAAGTGCTGAGATTATAGGCATGAGCACATGGCCCATGACCTCAGCATTATTTTTAATTAGCATTGTGGGACCTGATAATTCATCATTGTGAGGACTGTGCTATGCATTGTAGGATGCTACCAACCATTTTACAGAGGCTGTACCTTACTAGATGCCAGCAGCACCTCCTCTCTAGTTGTGACAATCAAAAATAACTTCAGATATTGCCAAATGCCACTGGGGGACAAAAATCTCCCAGTTGAGAACCACTGTTCTGCAGTAATATGTGGTCATTTGGTACTTTTATATCTCTTGTCCTTGTCACTGTCTAATTTTTCCATGTGACTGTTTCCCTAATAAGCTCCCACTCGGTGATGATTACATAGTAGGAACTCAATAAATAATAGTTGACTAAAGTAAATGAAACTTCACAGCAATGCATGTTTTACTTTTTCCAAATTCTTTAAAGTTGAGGCAACTGTACACTTTCCCATGTGGACCTCCCTCTGTGAGCAAACAGAACAGGCCAATAACCAAAGGCAGAATTTGGCTAAAAGAGAGAAAATGTGTAGAACAGAGTTATTTATTAAGAACAATCCAATCTGAGAAACATACTTAAAGATAATTTATCTTCCCTTCAGTTGTATCCATTTTCCTCCAGGGAAGCTTTATAACTATGTATAAATGTTTGTAAACTCTTGCTTTCTCCATGGTTACAAACTATGAGATCCTATTTATTTATACTGAGAGGTTAAGACTGAGGCTATTATTGACTAGAGATATACTAAGATAATGGTACTCTATTGAAATTATTTGGGGCAAATATTTGTCAAAAATATAAATTGAAGCCTCTTTAAATGAGTTGGACTTTATTTCCTTCAACAACCCTACATATTGAAAGAAAAAAAGTCTTAAAGCAGAAGAAAAACCACAGGCAAAATAGCTATGACAATATGCAGCAGAGCAGGATAGGAAGTGAATCATGGTAAGAAGGAACACAAACAGCAGGGAATGAGATACTCTGAATGGCATGCAGCATCCAAGAAGAAAAGTCAGCTTGGAAAGTTTGTACTCTACAAATCAGGGTCTGGCAAATGGCACAACAAAGGAGGCTGGCATCCTGTCCCCAGACTGTCTATTGCCCAAATGCTTTGCATTTGAAGGTTCTGAGACATTTGTGAGAAGTTGAATGAACGTTCATTTGTGGTAGGCTCAGAAATGTTGGTGTCTTGAGGCCAGAATGCTTTCAATCTTATCATTTCCTAACTTGAAGACAGGAAACTGGAAAAGCTTCATAAAGTATAGGGGAGACAGATTTCTTGTTTAAATGTAACAGTGTGTTTCTCAAAATATTTAAACGAGCTAGGGAATAAATCTCTTAACTAGAAAGTTAATAAACCAAATGTGTGTGTTTTATCCATCTCTGAATCTAGTGAATCTAGTGTAGTATTTTACCTAAATACTTTATAGCTTTAAAGGGTTAGAAAATAGCAACAACAAAAAATAAGTAAAAGAATTTTCTTTTTTCTTTCATTCACAGATGGTAGAAGTTTCCAGAAGGAAAGAGGACCTCACATTTGCTAAGCATTTACTACATGACACTTGTGGGATCCTTCAAAAATGATATTTCATTTAATCAGAATAAGCATGTGAGATAAGTACTGATAACTCCTTTATACAAATTAAGAAAACAGATCCCCAACACACATAGCTAGTGAGTACCAGAATTTGAAGCTAAATTTCTGTACTTACTTCCACATACTATGCTCTCGGTTACAAAAAAAAAAAAAAAAAGGAAAAAGTATTTCCCTGATTTGTTTTCCTTTTCAATGTTTTTCTCACAGACATTCAAAGTAAAAAGAAGTACAGTATTAGAGCCTTTTGAAGATGCTGGCATTTCTTCTTTTTAAATACAGACTAAGAAAACAAACCTCCTTCAATATATCTGCAGTCCTTCTCATATTCTACTCAATTAAATTCAGGCTAAGATAGCAAAATATATTATTTTAGATTTTCATTATTTAATAATGAAATAGAAAATAAAACATCTAACTGATCTTACATGTAACTAAATATAATAACCTCTGGCAAAAGGATGCACAATATTTACTATTATTTTGGAGGTTTTATATTTTTAGTTTCATAATCATAGTTTAGGGAATGTTTCTAAAGTACAAATCAAGATATATTCTTTCTCTTTTTTGCCTAATGATTTCTGACTTTGAGGCTACCATGATGATACTAGGAAAGGAGAGAAGGTTGTACAAACTCTTCTGTGTTGGAATTTAAAGTGGCTGTACATAATTTTCCCATTAGTAACCATGACTATTCATATTGATAAGTTGCTAGACCTACATAGCTGATATAAAGTATACCTCACATGTGAGGATTAAAAATAAAATGCAAGTATTCCTATTCCAGAAGGAATAGGAATGGGAGTCAGCCAATAGCACTACTCCGAAAACATTGGCCCATACCCAGAATCTCCAACCATATCCCAAAGTCTTCTTTAGAAAAATCTGAAAGATGTTCTTTCCTATTCATTGCGTGCCACTGCAGGAGGATCCATTCCTTAGCTCTCTGCAATGCTGAAATTCTCATTTGCTCTGAGAAAGAAAAAAAAAAAGACCAAGAGAGGGAAAAGGTGAAACATTTTCTACCAAAAAATTTTACTTAAAGTAAAATCATGTTTTCCTCCATTGATCATATTACTGTATGGTACATTAAAATTTAGCCACATAAGTCTTCATTATTCAGTGATTTAATCACATGGAAAGTGTGGTAATTTAATTAAAACAAGTAACATAGTTTAGCTATCCCTTGGGATACAAACCTAGGCAAATGATCTAATACATTGGGTTTCCATTGTAAAAATGTATTAGACCACAAGACCACAGCAGAAAAAAATGCTGCTCGTTTGCAAAGCAGTGATCTGATGAAGAAACTACTTGAGTTCAGGGAGCCAAAACGTACACTATTCTTTCTGGAATGAGTAGAGTTTGTAAGAGATTCTGCCACCTCTGCTCTCATAGTGGCTAGGCAAACACTGCAGGAGATGCATTTTCAGAGATAAGAATCGCACTATGACTAGAATATACTTGCTGACAGCTCACATTATGATAAAGAGCCTACTGAATGAACTGCCAAGACAGGAAGCCATTTATTTAGGGCATAATAGTTCATCTTGTAAAATGTGATATTGTCTTCCTTTATAAGAAACAATACTTGACAGTATCATTTTGAAATAAAATTAATGTTATTTACACCTGATGTCTGATTGTCAAGACTGTTGTTGCAAATATTGAAGCTCCCCTTTATAAATTCAAGTTTAAGGTCAAGTTTATTTCCATATAGTAGCCACTTGCTGTAATTCTCTTGCTTTTGGGAAACTAACGAGAGAAAAAAATAGTAAGAGAAGAAAGTTTTGACTCAAGAGGCCCCATAGTAAATAAAAAATTAAAATTACAAAATATCTCCTCCACCAGCCTTGCCACAATGAATTAAATCCTGACATTACTTGCTCCCTGCTGCTAAGCTTCCTTGTTGCTAATACCTGAAAGCATATAAAAAATTTCAAGATTATTACCTTGTTAGATGAGTTAATGTTAATATATTTAACCATGATTGAGCCTGTGATATCTTAGTTTGAGCTATTTTATTCAATTGTATAGCCTTTGAAAGCTTTTATAAGTAATAATATACTTTATTGAGTAGGGAGGACAAGATAATTTGCCTGATGCATGGGGCACTAATTTGAAAGAATAAGAATATCATAAGAGTTTCGGGTATATTTCTTGGGCTATATTCTGTCAATTACAGACAGTTCTGGAACAGTAAATCACCCAAGATTTCTGGTGATTTCTTGAGTTTGCTAAATATTATACTATTTGTACCCTAACTAATTTAAACTAAACAAATATATATGGGACAGAGTATTCACAACATCAAAATAGTTTAAGATCTCATTTACTTCTATATCTTTCCTTACCCAATCCAATCTCAGCCTCTGAAAGTAATGCCTCCAGTACTAACAAAGGGTCTACCTTGCGTGATATGGAACCAGTTTCACTATCTTTGTACTTAGCCCACTAGAGATACACCCGAGTATCTCTAGTGTATCTTCTCCTATTTTAGAGAAGATATTTTAGAAATATGGACAAAAAAATAGGTGGAAACTGGAAGAAAAGGCATCCAAAGAAAGAAATAATTTCAAGAAGAATGGGTTGAGCAAGAGTACAAAAATTCAAAAGAGATAAAAACCAAAATATAATCATGGCTTTGATGTGTTTGAGGAGAAAAATAGCTCAGGATGGCAGGAGCCAAGCAACAAAGAGTAATAGGAGCATCATCTCCAAGATGTAGGAAAAGGGCAGATTATGTAAGACTATGTGCTTGTGCAAGCCAGAGTAAGTATGATGAAAATCCACTTGAAGATTTTGAGTACAGGAATGAAATGAATTACTGTCCATTTTCAGAAGCAGATTCCCATTGCATGGTGGAGAAAAGACTATGAGGGGCAGAGTGAAAACAGGACATTTGAGGAGGCTGTTACAGGTATATAGTTGAAAGTTGGTACTGGTTTGTATTAGGATGGTAAAAGGAAAGGTAGTGAGAAATTATCAGATTAATAGAAATATTTTTTAAATAGAGCTGGCAGGATTGGTTATGAACAGTAAGGGGAATAGAGAAATTAAAGATGACATGGACATTATTGGTCTTATAATGGTGTTCTTTGATTAGGGGGACAATTTGGGGAGTATCAGATTTAAGAAAGGTGGTAAAGAGGTTTTCTTGGACATGCCAAGTTTGAGATGTCTATTAGGCACTGAGTGTCAAGTAAGAACCAATATAATCAACAAATCTAGTTTAGAGGAGACGTTATGGCTAACAACGTAAATGTGGGTGTCTTCAGTATATACACATTATTTAAAAAATGGTAATTGGTAAAAGTTCACTGGATGAATGAAGCTAGGGAGAAAACAAACATGCAGGTGGGGATTAAACAAGCTATAAGGCACTCGAACACATAGCGGTAGAAGAGAAGTCTGCCAAGGAGAGTGAAGAGGACTAGACCACGAGAAAGCAGAAAGTACAGGAGACTCTGTCCATGATACAAGGTGGGAAATTATTTCAAGAACTGCATCAAATACAGTTGAAAGGTTAATTAACACAATGTTTAAGAAATTATCATTGAATTTTATGACATGATTCATAAGTAAACTTTACAAGAATGTATGTAGACATGATTGGGATAAAATTCTGACATGAATGAACTCAAGCATAATGGAAAGTGAAAAACTTGATACAATAAATGTGGTGATATTTTTGGACTGTGGTCATTTGAATAAGCTTGAACTATGCGTTATAAAACCCCTTCTCTGTATGGTTCTAGATTAGAGCTGAACAAAAGATATATTTGCATGCAGACCTGGAGCAGTAGTTGTTACTCTCTGAAAGTTATCAGAATTAGATACAGTGAGAGGCAGACAGAATTTGTCAGCCTGAACCAGCTTGTCCTCATTCTCTTCCATTCCACTTGCAGATCTTCTTCCTGAATGCACTATTGACCAACAACCATTCCAGGCACACCAGAGGCAGCAGCCTTCTGTAGACTTCTCCTTTTGTGCTTTTTCAAGCCCCTACTCTAGAAGCTGGACATGCCTGGCTTTGCAGATCTCCCTGTAGGCTCCGACTAGCTCACCCACACCAGCACTTCTGGGGAGTAACTGGTGACTTTCCCCGATCCTTCAACTCCCTTTTTGTAGCCTTATTTCCTATATTCTCCCCCTATATTTCCAATAATTAGTCTCTTATTCTATTCTTGTTCTACTTTCCTGAATACAAATATAAAACTGGTGCAAGTATAAAGCTTGTCAAGAAAATTTGTTGTAAAGGGAAAGAGAGAAACATGAAACAGCTGGATGGTGTTGTAGACTCAATGGCAGGTCTCTTCAATTTTTAAAATCAGAATTATTAAGGCATATCAGTATGCTAATGGGATAGATCCAGGAAAAAGTGAGAAATTAATTATGCAGAATAGAGAAGATAGTTCAGAAGTAATATCTTTGAGAAAGAAGATGGGGGAATTCAACAAAGTGTTGGTCTTAAGTCAGAGGCAGTTTATCCATTATATTTAAAGAATGAAGAAATGAACACAAATGCAGGGGAACTGATAAATTCGGGACCTGTAATAAATAGGAAGTTTTTTTTTTTCTTCTGCTTGCCTTATCAGCTGAGAGTGAAGAATAAGAAATGAATGGTGAAGCTTTGAAGAAGGAAAAGGTGTAATATAGATGTCTTGAAGCACAGGGAAAACAATTGACTACAGAAATTAGTGGAACATTGGTATAGAGCTGAGGGGAAAGCTGGAAACCTATAAAAAATGGGACAAGTCCACTGTGTTTTCTGTTTTCCAGCTGGTTGGTTTTTTTCAGTGTGTTCATCTATTGGTTTCAGGTGTGCAGCAGAGGACTTGAGTTTAACTGGGATCTGAGTTTTGGTAAATTTAGATGATAGAGAAATGTAGATACATGCAGGGGAAAGATTTTAGTAATGAGTTCTAAACATGTAAAGTGAAAAACAAGAATGTAAGAGGGAGCATGATAAGGGAGTAACATTAAATTTTTCAACTAGGCATAAGAATTGGTCAAGTGACAGTGCTAGAGAGACTGAGCTGTGAATAGTAGAGGTACTGAAATGTAGGAAGCTTGATATACCTTGGAAATGGTATAGTCTTTGGTAGTAACAAGATCTATGGTGTAGCCACAGAAACAAGTGGCTGAAGAGAAAGATGATTAGAAAGGGGATCAAATTAAGAAACTGAGATGCCTTAGTATTAAATTAGCCATCTTTGAGGAAGTTGCTTTTGCAAATAAGTGTCATAGTGTCATAACGGAAAGACACAGCAGAGCTTGAACTAGGTTAAAGAAAGCAAAACAACCACGTGTAGCATTTAAGGAGGCACTCACACTCAGATGCTAACACTGCATTGGCATTACAGTAGGAACCTTAACTCGGACATTAAACAGAATGATGAGCTACAAAAAATGGGTACCATCCATTGAAATAATAGAATCACATAATTTTTCGTAACAAAAATTTATATTCTCTGAGGGACATAATTTTATAAGATCTACAAGGATGCTGCTCATGAACAATATGCCATTAAGATGAAGAATATTAAATCAGTAAATCAAAGTTATTCCAGCATGACAGGACCACGTTGCTGACATGTGGGTGGCAACACTGTCTCACTTCCTTTAACCATCTCTCATTGCTTAGGGAAGAATAAGTGATTACAAAGTTACTGTTAGAAAGTAATGCCATTCTCTCTTCTACCATGTGGTAGACTTTTCATTTTGCTATTTCCTATTCCCAGATAATGCTTAACTTTATCAACAGTTACTTAGTTAAGACTTAGAATTTGATTTTAGATAACTACAAAACTAAAACTGACTTCATAAATTCTTATCAATGATATTCTTTCCTAAATCGAGTGAATCTCTTAAGATTTTTCTCGCCTTACATGCCCTGAAATATCCATTTCCTCTCTCACTTAGGTTTCATCCCAGCATTTCTGGTACATATGTTAATAAGAAAAGAAAGGGAAAATGAGTCTATTCCACTACACTGAGGAAAATGTTTTAAATATCATCATGAAATACAGTTGGATTTTTTTTAGATTGGAATAGGATATTTGCTTTCTCAAATGTGCTCAAAAGTTTTCCAAGACTCTGAACACACTAATACAAATGAAAATTATTTTAATTTCCTAATTGAAGAGAAAATAATTTTACTTGTAAATATACCTACCTCATTCAGGATTTTGTTTCTAGCTAAATCCACATTGATGGTTCCTGTAATCTCACTAGATAATAGTGTTAGGCTGGCATTGCTTTGAAAACAATAATAAGCATTATTTCTGAGCAATCATTGTATAAACTGTCTAATACCCCTCAATGTAACTTAAAACTATGTAAGCTTAAAACATATTACTACAGTGTATGTAATGAATGGTGATAATGGCTTAGTAGTAAACTAGAAAAGACATTGTCCCCTACTTTTAGAAAAGACATAAAGACAGAATCTACTATGCTGAGCCAAAAAAACATGTAATCATGAGTGATATTTGCCATCCCAGGGGTGTGATTAGATTCCTTTAGAGAATGAGCAAAGGCTTAAAACTACCACAGAAATATTACTTTAAAGTTAGAAGAAATTAAAAATACTCAAAAATCTTATTTGTGTTACACATTTATGAGACAATTTCATTGATATAAGGAGAAATATTTATCCAGGTCCTCCTAGAAATAGATCCAACATAGGATTAAACATACATGAATTTTCTTAAGGAAAATGCCTGTGTGAGGACATAGGGAGGGAGCCAGGGAACGGCAGGAGAGACATCAAGACCTGATGCTAGACTGGCTCCAAGTGCAGAAGAGGCAGAAGAGGTTAAACAGAAGCTTGCTCAACTGCCATGCAGCTCAAGGAAGTTGCAGCAAAACTGTCAAGGAGTCCTGGAGCCACTGTCACTCGTCAAAGGAGTCGTGCATCTGTCAGGAACCGGCCTGCCTTAGTGCTCCTGCTGCACTCAGTTACAGACTGCAGGGAGCCCATAGAAGTGTGGCCTCAGTACAAATACCTTGGTAAATTTTAGGGCATAGCAGTTACACCTGCTGTCAATTATATTCCCTGTAGTTGAAGGTCCATGAGGCACATTCTCATAGCTGCCAAAGGAGGGGAAGATGAACAATATTCTACAATGCATATTTAGCACATGCATATGACAATTATTTTAATCAGAAATTCAAATACTGACATCTTAGTCTTGTTTGTACTCAAAGAAAGAACTTTATTCCTGGTTAACAATGATTTCTTATATTTTTTCTTTAATCTCTCTCTGATATTTAAAGTTTTTTTAGACTTCTTTCAAATTACTATGTTTTAGTACAGTTTAGTCCTTGGTTCTATTTTTTTTGACTGTCCCATTTACACTCCAACCTAAAAAATTTTAAACTAATCCAGGTATCTACTTGTTCTTATAAATATTTAGGAATGCCTCCTTCACTATCCTAAAATTGTATAAATACTTTGCCATTTTGAAATTAAAGTCATAGATAATATCAACTACCCACATATGTAATGTCATAATTTCAATATAAAGTGGAAAATAAAAAGGAAATATTTCTAATAAATTTAGTACATGACTATGAAAAGTTTTGAGAATGGCTATATTAGCACCATGAAGTAATTATGTGCTTGCACCTACATAAAGTGAGTATTATAGTTAACACAATTAAAAAGAAAAGTCATTCTGTACAAGAAATTAGGAAAAATTACAGAGCACTGATGTAGATGAACAGTAGAATAAAACTAATGTAAAGATTAATTGTATTATTCTATTTATTTGTACATGCATACCTCAGAGATAGTGTGGGTTCTATTATAGACTACTGCAATAAAGTTAATATTGCAGTACAGCAAGTCACACAACTGTTGCAGCTTCCCAATGAACATATAGGTTATGTTTCTACTATACTGAGGTCTATTAAGTGTGCAATAGCATTATATCTAAAATAATAAGGGACATATTTAAAATACTTTATTATTAAAAATGCAAATGATTATCTGAGCCTTTAGCAAGTTGTAATCTTTCTGTTAATGGAGGATATTGCCTTGATGTTAATGGCTGCTGACTGACTGGGGTGGTGAAACATGCTGAGTGGGTGGCTGTGGCAATTTCTTAAAATAAGACAACAATGAAGTTTGACACATTGACTCTTTCACAAGATATTTCTCAGCAGCACTTAATGCTGTTTGATAGCATTTTACCTACAGTAGACCTTGTTTCACATTTGGAATCAATCCTCTTAAACCCTGCTACTGCTTTATCAATTGTGTAATATTCTAAACACTTGTCATCTCAACAATGTTCACAATGGTAGATTTCATCTCAATAAATTACTTTCTTTGTTCATCTATAGATGAGCAAGTTTCTTTGCAACTCCTCATCTGCTAAAGCTGTATCTTGAGGCTGAAGCAGTTCAGTCACATCTTGAGGCTCCACTTCTAATTCTTGTTCTGTTGTTATTTCCACCTATAACTGTAGAGGAGGAGGAAGTAACTGCAGATGTTACTGTTATTTCTGGTAACAACTTAAAATCAACTTCTTCTTAACTTCTGTTAACCCTAATATTTTGACTTCCTTCCACAAATCATTAATGTTCTAAATGATATCTAGATTGGTGAATCCTTTCCAGAAGGTTTTCAATTTACTTTGCACAGGTCCATCAGAGGAATGACTATCTATGACAGCTATCAGCTTAGAAAATGTGTATCTAAAATCATAACACTTGAAAGTCAAAATGGCTCCTTAATACATGGACTGCAGAATGTATTAGCAGCCATGAAAACAACAGTAATTTCATGGAACATCTCCATCAGAATCTTGGGTGACAGATGTATTATCAAGGAATAGTAATATGTTAAAATGACTTTTTTTTCTGAAAAGGTCACAGTGGGCTTAACTTATTCAGCAAACCATGCTATAAGCAGATGTGTTGTCATCCAGGTTTTGTTTTTCCATTTATAGAGCAGAGGTAAGTGGCTTTAGCATAATTCTTAAGGGCCCTACGTTTTTCAAAATGGTCAGTAAGCATTGGCTTTTACTTAAAGTTACCAGCTTCATTAACCCCTACTAAGAAAGTAAGCCTCTCCTTTGATTCTTTGAAGCCAGGCATTAATTTCTCCCATCTGGTTATGAAAGTCCTGGATGGTATCTTTTCCAAGTAGAAGGCTGTTTTCAGTGTAGCTACCTTAATCAATGATCTTATCTGGATCTTCTGGATATCTTGTCATAGCTTCCATTTGAAACTTGCTGTTTCACCTTGCCCTTTTATGTTACGGAGATGACTTGTTTCTTTAAACCTTACTTGAAGCAGGCTTAAACCTATCTCTCTGAGCCAGACTCTTCTAGCTTTCAATTTTTCTTCCGCACTTCCTCACCTTCATAGAATTGAAGAGAGTTAAGGCCTTGCTGTGAATTAGGCTTTTTCTTAAGGGAATGCTGTGGCTGGTTTGATATTTTATTCATACAACAAAAACTTTCTCCATAACAGCAGTAAGATATTTCACTTTCTTTTTATTCATAGAGTAGTAGTTTTTCTTTGTATTTACAACTTGACTGTTTGTCACAAGAGACCTAGCTGTTGGCCTATCTCAGCTTTCAACATGCTTTTCTCACTGAGCTTAGTCTCTTCTAGCGTTTAATTTAAAGTGAGGCCTGAGGTCGGGAGTTTGAGACCAGCCTGGCCAACATGGCGAAATTCCATCTCTATTAAAAAATACAAAAAAAATTAGCCAGATGTGCTGGCGGGCACCTGTAATCCCAGCTACTCCGGAGGCTGAGGCAGGAGAATCGCTTGAACCTGGGAGGTGGAGGTTGCGGTGAGCCGAGATCACGCTATTGCACACCAGCCTGGGTGACAAGAGTGAAGCTCCATCTCAAAAAAGCAAATAAAGCAAGAGATGCACAAATCTTTGCACCTGAAAACTTAAGGGCCATTGTAGGGTTATTAATTGTCCTAATGTTAGTATCATTGTGTCTCAAGGAAGAGGCAGGCCCAAGAGGAGGAATGGCTTATTGCTGGAAAAGTCAGAAGCACCCAACATTTATTAAGTTGTCATATTATATGGACACTCCTCCCAAAATTACAATAGCAGCATAAAAGATCACTGATCACAGATCACCATAACAGAGATATAAACAGAAATAGAAGTGACGTGACAAGAAAAATTGTTGAAGTAAAGAAAAAATAAAATTATTGCAAGTCACTGGGCCTCATCTATGAGTTTGGTATCCAAGTATTTTCTATATAATGGCATGAACATTAAATAGAACTCTACATTCTACAATGGCCCACACCCTTGTATAATTCCCTTTCCATAAGTGTGAGTGAGATCTATAACTCACTTTTAACCAGTAGTATATAGGAAAGGTGATGGGCTATTAGTTTCATGTTATGTTGTATGACAAAAAGAACTGTGCAAATGTAACTGAGATCCCTGGTTAGTTGGAGTTAATAGAGAAGAAAATTATTCTCGTGGGCCTGATCTAATCAGGTGGGCCATTCCAAAAATAATATAGGTGTTAGAGAGAGTCTTCTGCTAGTCTTAAAGAAGCAAGTCTTGATGAGTTCTATGAGCTACAGGGAAATGAATTTTCTAATGCCTAGATGGGCTTGAAAGAGAATCCAAAGCCTCATACAATATCATATCCCTGGCCAACACTTGGATTGTAGTCTAGCGAGACACTAAGCAGAGGACCCAGCTATGTTGTACATGGACTCCTGACCCATGTAAATTGTGGGACATTAAATATGTTTTAAGCTGTGAAGTATAATATGCAGCAATAGAAAAACACAACATGAGAAAGGGCAGCAATTACAAATCACAGAAAACAGATCCTTATCTTGAATAGAACCCATATATTCACTATCTAGTATCATTATCTAGCACTTAAAAAGAGCTTGGAAAATGCCTGCTTCAATAAGTGATAGATGAATAGGGAATGGATTAGAAAAAGAATCAATAAACAAAAGGACATATGTTAGACCTCTGAGGATAGAATCAGAGTGAGATTAAAAAGCAATAGATCATTTAAATAAATATTAATTATTAAATAAATTTTTGCCATATCTAATTTTCACATGAATGTCTTATTATACCATAAAAATTAAATATTCCAAGATAAAAATAATATGAAATTTTTAAAATGACCTTTACTTATCAAATGTGATGAGATCCTAGTATTTCTACTTAACATTTTATTTGAATCTTATTTTTTTAAAGACTCAAATATCTTTTTACACATTTCCAGCCATTATTTTGCAGAAGCTGCAATGAACAAGACAGGGAAACACCCCTTACCTGGTGGAACTTATTAGGAAACAGAGGCAGAAAACTAATAATAAAAAATAAATGATTATATAATATTTCTTAAAGCAGTAAATACATGGAAAAATTAAAACTATAATTCAGGAAAGGAAGAGAGATAGCTGTAATAAATAAAGTGGTCTGAATAGGTTATTGACCAAAGGCTTGATGGAGATGAGGGACAAGTTGAAGCTGTATGTGAAGGAAGATTTATTTTCCCAGTCAAAATGAATAGCTAGAGAAAAGACACTAAGGTAAGAGACTATCAGGTGTGTTAGAGAAACAGCAGAAATGCTAGTGTGGCTACACTAGAGTTAGCAAGAGGACGGCATAGAATGGGAGGTGAGAGAATTAACACAGAGGGCCCAGATCACATAAGGTCAAGTGGATTTTTGGATTTTTTGGGGGGTGAAATTTGGATTTTAAAAGCCATTGCAGAGCTTTGAACAAAAGAGAGGTATGATCTGATTTACATGACTTACCACAGGATAATTTTGACTCCTATATTAAGAATGGAGAGTCAACAAGGCAACAAGGGTAAAAGAAGGGAAATAGTCATTATCCACTGATTACTTTCAATGGCAAAAAACCTCTATTTTAATGGCAAAAACTACAATTATTTTTGCACCAACCTAGTAGAAGTCTATTGCAATAATCCAAACAAACCAAAACAGCAGTGGTAGTGGAGGTGATGCGAACTGGTCAGATTCTAGACAGAACTGGTAAGATTTCCTAAAGTATCAACCATAACAATTGAAAGAAAGGGAGGTGTCAAGAATCACTCCAAAGTTATTGGCTTGAGCAATTGAAAGGGTGGAAGTGTTATCAACTGATTTGGGAAAGGATAAGGTGGAGATTTGCAAACCTGACCACACCTTTTTAAAGAGTATGCAGGTGAAAGCAATATATTTGCGAATCTAAATCTTTTTTTTTCTTTTTTCTGAAACAGAGTCTTGCTCTGTCACACAGGCTGGAGTGCAATGGCACGATCTTGGCTCACCACAACCTTCACCTCCTGGGTTCAAATGATTCTTGTGCCTCAGCTTCCCAAGTAGCTGGAATTACAGGCACATACATGCCTGGCTAATTTTTGTATTTTTGGTAGAGACAGGGTTTCACCATGTTGGCCAAGCTGGTTTCGAACTTCTGAGCTCTGGTGATCCACCTCGGCCTCCCAAAGTGGTGGAATTACATGTGTGAGCCCCGTATCTGGCCTGCAAATTGGTATCTTTAAATCTGTCCTTATGTAATTGCTAGAAATACGAAAATGGAACATTCTCTGGTTAGTAAGTTTGCTTGCTTAATGTTTCATAAGTCATAAAATGTCCTTCATTTAGTGGAATTAGTCTCATCCCTTGCAACTTTCCAAATACGTTCAAAAGCTTTCAAATTATTTTCACAATGTCACCAAAGTAGCAATTATGATGTTCACTTTTTTATCAATTGAATAAACACAGAAAATATTAACAAATTTTAAAATGTTTTTAAGATTTACTTTAAAGAGCCATCTACTGTGTCCAGAATAAAAGTCATTGTACACTATATAAAATAATCTATCAGTTAAGGGGGTAATCATACATTTTTAAAGTATAATTGAGAATTTCGTTGATTTTTGAGTCTTGCACTTTGATTCCTTAGATTAAATGTTGTCAAAGTACTGATGCGAAGAATCTAATATCACAAATGGTGATGTGACTTCCAATATGGTGAACCATTTTTAGAAGATTCTGAACAGAAAACACACCTCTCCTTTAAATAACAAGGTGGCTACATTCTCAGAAAATCAAACATATATTAAATCAGTGTAAGCAATATATTGTACTCTGTAAAATGGAGGTTAGCTATAGGTTTGGGTGATTATAAGCAAATATTTATTCTATAAGAATATCCAGGCTGGGAACAGTGGCTCATGCCTGTAATCCCAGCACTTTGGGAGGCCAAGGTGGGTGGATCACCAGGTCAGGAGTTGAAGACCAGCATGGTCAACATGGTGAAACCTCATCTCTACTAAAAATTCCAAAAAATCAACTGGACATGGTGGTGCATGGCTGTAATCCCAGCTACTAAGGAAGCTGAGGTAGAGAATTGCTTGAACCAGGAGGCGGAGTTTGCAGTGAGCCAAGATCACACCACTGCACTCCAGCCTGGGTGACAGTGGAACTCTATCTCAAAAAAAAAAGAAAAAAAAGAATATCCTACAGGCTGTTCATAATTGTGTGGAACAATGGATAGTTTCCCTGGCCTGCATTGTAGGGCATGTACCGTCCCTAGTCCACGCCCATTAACTGACAGGAGCTCCTACACTGCCAGGAAAATGATCGTTTCCCCTAGTATAGTCTTAACATTCCATACTTCTATGACCAGATGTGTGGATTTTTTCTCACACAGATCAATTCTACAACACCAGCTAGGTGTTCTACAATTTAACTCAATCCTGACTCCATCTGCCTAGAGACAGCATTAGATTCCACAGGTTAATGAGTTCCACAAGTCTGCCCCCACTTCAAGTGGCAATCACCCAAAGTGATCCCAGAAAACCCACAATTTTTGTCCAACATGGCTAAAATTGAACCTCCTATCAAGGAGGTTCCCCTGATACCCTTCTTAGGTTTGATAATCTGCCAGAGCAGTTTATTGAGCCCAAGGAAACAGTTCATTTACTATTGTTGAGTTATTACAAAGGATATAGTTGAATGACCAGAAAAAGAGATACAAATGGTAAGGTTTAGAAGATCCCAGAGCACAGAAGCTCTGTCTCCATGGAGTTAGGATGGACACCTTCCTGGTATGTGAATGTGCAGAATTCCCACTCTATGGCATCCTTAAAAAGGCAAAACTAAGGTAAAAAGATTGTGGTTCTGGGGAGAGTGAAGAGGTTTGTTGAGAGATGAACAAAGAGAACACAGAAGATTTTAAGGGAAGTAAAAATACCTTACATAATGTTATAACGATGGATACATATCATTATATGTTTGTCTAAACCCACAGAATGTACAACATCAAGCATGTAAATTAAGAACTTTGGTAACAATGATGATGTAGGTTCATTAATTGAAACAAATGTACTGCTCTAACAACAGATTTTGATAATGGGAAAGGCTATACAAGGGTAGGGACACTGGGTATATGGGAAATTGCTGCATCTTCCTCTCAACTTTACTGTGGCCTAAAACTGCTATTTAAAAAAAAGGTCTTTAACAAAAAAGTCAGTTGCAAGTCTACATGACCCTAAAACATACAGATAAAAACAAAAATATAGCATTCTAACTACTTTCCAAATCCAGAAACACATATCAATATTTCAAGCATTTATAAAAATTCGTCTTTTATGTTGCTGTTGTTAACCGTCTACCACTCCAACTTCAGTCTTCATTTTGCTCAGGGGCTAACACTGTATCATCTCACACCTTATAACGATCAAACATTGTAGGCACAAAGAACCTGTGTAATTATAATTTAAATCATTTTTAGAAGTTTACTGCTTAAAACAGTATTCAGAAAATCATACTTGTACCCAAAAATTAATGAGGAAGCCCATTTCTTCACATTCTGTAATGTCAACATGCTTTTAAATTTTGTCATTCAAATTGAAGGTAAACAGTATCACATTGATGATTTAATTAAACTTCTCTTATTAATGAGAAGAATGACATTTTTGTACTTTTTTTGATCTTTGAATTTCCTTTCTCTAAATTGCATAAACATATTGCATCTTTTTTAAAAGTATGATTTTTATCTTGTCAATTTACAAGTTATTTACATATTGTAAATATTAACCATCAGACTGTCATATAATTCATTTTTTTCTAGACAACAGTTTGTCTCTTAACTTTGCTTATGGTCTGTCATTCAAATCTTTTACTCCTTTACTCTTTCTTCTCAAATATACTTATATTTTATGCCTCAGAGTTTTCTATCTTGCTAAAATGGTTTCCTATAAGTTGGAGCAATAGTTATATAATTTATTATTTTATTAGATTTAACTTTAATCATCTGAAATTCTAGTTTTGTTAAAGTCTTTTCCAGATGGATGACTATGTCAGCACATTTATTGAATAAATCATTCTTTTTCTACTACATTATAATATCATTTTTTGATTATTTTTACAAGCTTTGTATCCTGGTTTTATGTCTAGATTCGTATGTGTTAAACTAATCTGCTTCTCCATTCTGGTACCTATGCCATGTTGATTTCACCACAATGGCTTAGTAGTAAGTTTCAGTATTGGGCAAGGCTAAGACTCCATTTAACATTCTTTTCCATTTGTTTCTTGAATATTCTAAGACACTTTTTCTTTGGAAAAGTATTTCTTTTTCATCATATTTATCCAGTATTTGAACCAATGATATTTGGCATGGAATTGCTTTAAATGTATAAATTAAAAGGATTGCTATTTTAATGATACTAAGTCTTCTGATCCAGGACAATCAGCATGTCTCAATTTGGCTGGGTTTTGTTTTATGTCCTTTATTAAGATTATATTTTTGCTTTCTTTTCTAAATTAAGAAAAAAAGACAGGAAGACAAAAGTAAACAATATAAATATATAATGTCATAAATAACTAAAGCTTCATCACTTTTGTAACTACCACCTAGGTCAGAAAATAGTACATCACCATCACACAAAAGTTGTCCCTCCAAGGTGTCTCTTTCCAACCATATCCTACTTTCTTCCCCTAGGGATTAATTAGAGTTAACAAATATACCAAAGTTACTCTTTGCTTTCATGCCACAATTTGTGGAATGTAGAAAATTCTATCATTTTTATTGTCAGAAACCAATTTCAACATTAGAAAATAGATGTTTTTACTTATCCCAAATTTCCCAATGTGGTCAAAAAAAAATACATGATATGATTTCAATATTCTTAAATTTGTTTAGTCTTGTTTTGTGGCCTAACATATGATCTGTCCTAGAGAATGTTCTATGTGTCTGCTGCTGTTGGATGAAATGTTCTTATGTCTGATAGGTCTAGTTGGTCTAACATATAGTTTAAATCTGGTGTTTTCTTATTGATTTTCTATCTGAATTATCTCCATTGCTAGAAGTGGGATACTGAAGTCAGATACTACTATTGTATTGCAGTCTATCTTTCTTCAGATATACTACTATTTGTTGATATATTTAAGTGCTATAATATGAGGTGCTTATATTTGCAATTGTTATATCTTCTTGCTGAATTGACCCTTTTATCATTATATAAGTACCTTCTTTGTCTCATTTTACAGTTTTTGAATTAAAGTCTGTTTTATTTGACATAAAGATAACCACTACTTTTCTCTTTTGGTTTCCATTTGCATGGAATATGTTCTTCCATGCCTTCATTTTCAGTTTATGTGTGCCCTTACAGGTAAAGTGAGACTCTTATGGGCAATATATAGTTGGGTCTCGTTTTCGTTGTTTGTTTTTCCATTTGTTATATTCATTTAGTCACTCTCTGTCTTTTCATTGGAGAGTTTAATTCATCTACATTCAAGGTAATTATTGATAAAGACTACTGCCTTTTGTTCATTGTTTTCTGGATATTTTGTAGATTCTTTGTTCCTTTATTCCTCTCTTGCTGTCTTTCTTTTTGTAAATTATTTTCCCCAGTGGTATGCTTTCTATGGCAGTATGATTTCTTACTTTTTAGCTTGTGTGTGTCTACTACAGGTTTTTGCTTTGTGATTAACATGAGACTTACAAAAAGCAGCTTATAACTATAATAGACTATTTTAAGCTAATAACAACCTATAATTTTACTCCAAACCCCCTACACACATTTTTGTGTGTAACAATTGACAATTTTTATATTGTATTTCCCTTCAAAAATTATTGTAGCTGTGATTAATAGTTTTATCTTTTATCTTTTATAATAAAGATATAAATGGTTACATCAATATTAAAATGTGAAGTATTTTCAGTATGACCATGTGCATACTTTGACCAGTAAGTTTTCTACATTCATGTTTTTGTGTTACAAAGTAGCATCATTTCTTTTAAGCTTGAAGAACTCCCTTAGCATTCCTTATAAGGCAGATCTGGTGCTAATGAATTCACTCAGCTTTGGCTTGTCTGTGACTCTATATCTCCTCTTTATTTCTGAAGAATAGCCTTGCCACATACAGTATTATTTGGTCACCATTTTTTCCTTTCAGCACTTTGAACATATCATCCCACTGTCTCCTGGCCTGTCTCTCCTTACAAGGTCCTTGCTCAGAAATCTGCCAATATTGGAAGTCTCTTATATGCTATTCACTTCATTTCTCTTGCTGCTTAAAGGACCCTCTCTTTGTCTTTGATTTTTAAGAGTTTTCTTATAATATGGCTTGCTGTAGTCTTGTTTGGATTGAATCTGAATGGAGATCTTTGAGCTTGCAATACCTGGATATGTATATCTTTCTCCAATTTAGCAAGATTTTTGCCATTTTTTATAATAAAAATACTACATTGTCTTTCTCTTCTCTTTCACAAATGTCTATAACTCAAACATTTGCTCTTTTGATGCCAACTCATAAATTTTATAAGCTTTCTTCATTTCTTTTTTCTTCTCTGATTATATTAAATATATATTATATTTTCAAATAATCTGTCTTTGAGTTCACAGATTCTTCTGCTTGATCAATAATTCATAATTCATTTTATTCATTATATTTTTCAGCTCAGAATTTCCATTTGCTTTTATGTAATTTCCATCTTTATGTTAAATTTCTAGTTTTTGTCATGTATTGTTTTTCTGATTTCATTGAATTGTTTCTCTGTAGTTTTTGAAGTTGACTTAGCACCTTTAAAATAATTATTTTAATTTTGTTGTCAAGCATTTTATGTATTTCCATTTTTTTGGAGTCTGTTACTAGAATATTCTTGCGTTATTTTTGTGTACTTATATCTCCTTGGGTTTTTGTTTGTTTCTTGAAAGACATATTTCAAGATACAAAGACATAATTTTGTTAGGAGGGAAAAAAATGAATATATTCTTTCTATCTACATATAAACATACTGTACATGGAATGTTTAAAATATTCAAAGGAGTTGCAATGTCAACTTTAAAAGCCAAGATTTTTACTTTTCAGAGGCCCAAAGTCAAGAATTGGAGGGAGGAGGAAAACAATATAAACAAATTGTTTCTTTCAACACTCTAATAAGTTTTGCTAGCAAAAATGACTGAGCTACCCAACTTCAAGGCAGTGAGCAAGGCTTCTAGGTTCCATCAACACACCCCACCCCCACCACCAGGATACAGATACTTGTTTTTTATTAACATGAAAGGAAAGGTGAGGGGAGCAGAAATAAGAAATACATCTTATATTTTAAAAAGAAAAACCTTAGTCAAAATAAATTTAACAGTGTTTGAGTATTAAAGGACTCATGAATCAGGTAGCAGTCAGAATAGGAAAAGCTCCACTCCAACAGCATGAGCAGCAGGTTCTTATAGGTTCAAAATGGAAGCAAAGAAATGAAAGTTTCACTATTACACATATGACTACTGTACTCACATTGAAAAGAAGCCTCAATCTCATATGAAATCATAAAATTTGAGAGTGGACATAAGATTGACCCATATTCTTACATATAATTTATTATATAATTATTTAAATATTGTATTGCTTTTATTTGCAAGTTTTTCTATCATAAATTTCACAATAAGCTCCCGTAGAGAGGCAAAGGCAACTATATTTGATATAATGTTATATGTTTGTCTTGTCTGAAAACCAGACAAGACATTTTTTGTATTCAAAATACATTCAATGTATTTTTGTGTGTTTGTAAGTCAAAACTAGTAGATTATAGTAATTCAGAAAGGAATTTAGGTGATAGAAAATCAAAAATAGAATTTGTGGATTCAGTAATTTTAAACTGGCAAGTGAAAGAAAACATAAATAGAAATAATTTAGGCAATTATCATTTAGGAATATTCAATATGAAAATGTTCTAGTAAGAATCTCAGAATTGTAAAATATTCTTTATTTTTATTTTATTTATTTATCTTTTTGAGACGGAGTCTCACTCTGCTGCCCAGACTGGAGTGCAGTGGTGTGATTTCAGCTCACTGCAACCTCCAACTCCTAGGTTAAAGCAATTCTCCTGCCTCAGCCTCCTGAGTAGCTGGGACTATACGTGTGTGACTACACGTGCGTGCCTCCACGTCTAATTTTTTTTTGTATTTTTTAGTAGAGACAGGGTTTCACCACGTTGGTCAGGCTGGTCTGGAACTCCTGACCTCAAATGATCCGCCCACCTCGGCCTCCCAAAGTGGTAAAATCCCATTTAAATTTAGATAGAGCCGGGCGTGGTAGCTGCCGCCTGTAATCCTAGCACTTTCAGAGGCAGAGACTGCTGGATTGCCTGAGCTCAGAAATTCAAGACCAGCCTGGTCAACATAGTGAAACCCCGTCTCTAGTAAAATACAAAAAATTACCCCAGCTTGGTGGCACATGCCTGTAGTTCCAGTTGCTTGGGAGGCTGAGACACAAGAATCGCTTGAACCCAGGGGGTGGAGACTACAGTGAGCCGAGATTGCACCACTGCACTCCAGCCTGGGTGACAGCACAAGCCTCTGCTTCTAAAAATAATTTTAAAATAAAAATAAATTAGATAGATAGCTATAGAGTTTTATAAGGAACCACATTAAAATAATAGGACACAGAAATGTAAACAACAAAAAAAGTGTTACTAGTTTTATGCATTTATTTTATTTTTTTAGTCTCATTGAATCGATTTTGCTCCTTTCATCTCCTCTTTTTAGTTCTTGATGCCTCTTTCCCACAGACACAGAGTGCACATAAGAAGCCAAGCCCAGGATTTTCTTCTCTGTAAAGTGAGTGTTTTAGGAGAGGGCTGGAACTGAGAAGAGCCCCTGGGGCACTGCTCCAGGGAATCCGTCCTCACCCTTATTGATCTACATTTACAGATGCCTTGCCACAATAGTGTCTGAGAATCAGCATCATCTGTGATGCCTCTCGTTGAGACATAATTACAATTGATGAATGGATTATAGTGATTTAGGACAAGGGTAACGAATGCTGGGATTACTACTGGCTCTGCCAATGACTACTTATGTAATTGTCACAAGTTATATGAACTTTTGATGCCTCAGTTTCCTCATCAGTAATAAAGGGAAATACCAGTGTCTGCATCATGAACATTTATCTCAATTAAAAAGAGTATAGACACATTTGTACTGCTTAATTATTCGCTATTATAATGAAAAGTAGCAAGCATTTGGATGATAGTCATAGGATAAACAATTTTGTCATCATAATAATTCCTGAGTCTAAGATACAGGTATTACCTAAAATATGATCAGATAGGTTGCTTAACCTAGCAATACTATGTGTATCAGTGTCTTATTAGGAGTATCAAGAAACCATCCCAGCCTTCATGGTCAAATTTTATACTGAATGAAAGTGACATTTGGATGATAATCAAAGAACAATTTTCATTTAATCAAAAGACTAAGAAAATTCCTTTCCATATGGCTTACCACAAGAACTATTTAAAATTCATTGATATAAAAATGATTTTAAAATATGTTACTTCAGTATATTATGCAGCAGGATAAAAATGTGCATGAAATTCTAAGTTAAAATAGTAAAATGAACTCTATGATTCAGATATATATATACATAAATGTACACATTTCTATGTATGAAAGTTCTAATCAGCTACAATGCAATTATGACACTAACTTTTTGGAGTTAGGTCAAATTTTACAGGTTAATAGCACAGTCCTCCACAAGTCCCCTCTCATTTCGGACACTGGCCACAAGGTATGCCCCTGGGGCACTGCTCCAGGGAATCCGTCCTTACCCTTGTTGGTCCACAGTTACAGATGCTTTTGCTCTGACACAAGTAAAACAATTCTGCTTATTCAAAAGTGCATCCCTAGTACTTTGCTCAGTATTTGACACATTATAGGTGCTCTATAAATATTACTCATAAATGAATTGATACCAAATCCCATGTATCCAATTATATTCTAATTATAATAGTGTCTGATAATCAGCATCATCTGTGATGCCTCACATTGAGACATAACAAGGTACCTTCACTTGTGACCAACTGAATATAGATCTGGAGATTCCAACTGCATCCTTTGGATTCAATAATTTGCTCGACTGACTTATAGAACTTAGGAAAACATTAGACTTATTAAAATTGTCTAAAAATGGATATAAATCAGGACCAGGCAAAGGAATTAATGCATAGGATGAGATCCAGGAGGATCCCAAATGTAAAGCTTCACTGTCTTCAGGAGATGTCATCCTACTGGTACAACCATGCATATCACCAACTAGGAAGCTGACCCAAGTTTCAGATATCCAGAGTTTTCTGAAGTTCCATTATGTAGGCATAACTGATGGACTAACTGGCCATAAGATTGAACTCAATCTCCAGCTCTGCTCCCCTTCACTCCTCAGAGGTAAGGATAACAGGCCTGCAGCACCTGGTTCAGAGTCAAATCCTTGGGCTGGATATAGTGGTTCATGCCTATAATCCTAACAATTTAGGAGGCCAAGGCAGGAGGATTATTTGAAGCCAGGAGTTTGAGACCACTCTGGGCAACATGGTGGGACCCTGTCCATCCTTAAATAAATAAGCCTGGCATGGTGGTGCATGCTTATAGTCCTAGCTACTCAGGAGACTGAAGAATGAAGATCACTTAAGCCTGGAAGTTCAAGGTGGCAGTGAACTATGACAGAGCCACTGAACTCCGGCCTGAATGAAAGAGTAAGACCCTGTCTCAGAAAGAAGGAAAGAGAGAAAGAGTAAAACCTGTTACTCACATGGTTGGTCAATTTTAGCATGGCCATGCCAGCCCCGATATGAAACTATCTGGGGTCCACCATGATTCACTTTGTTAGCATAAACTCAATTGTAATCCCAGTGTCCACCATTAATAACAAAGACATTCCTATCACTGGGGGGAAATTCCAGGAACCCAGGGCAAAGGCCAGCAAAATACTTTAATATTCAACATTGGCATTAACTAAAATCGTCCAACATACCTTTGAAAGGCTTTTAAATAAATTATTGACAACTTCAGTAGTATAATTTCCTAGTCATCAATAAATTTAAACTTTTTAAATGTGTAATATCCTATGTCCATCAGCCAACTGTTACTGAGATTACTATCAGTTGTAAATTTAACCATTAACATGAGAGTAACGAGTCTACCAATTTTAAGGTTTTTGTCTCTCTTGTCAATAAGAGAAAGGCAGGTATCTTTGACTGAAATTTAGGCTCAATTTTAAAAGCTAGCCATATATTTAAAGACAAAAAGCCCCAGATCTAACCACCACTGGGTGGTTAACCTCAGTCTAGTGACACCATTTGGCATGACTCCTAGAAGAAAACTAATCAGCCAGTGTGAAGGCTAACTAGACACTGTGTTGTATGATGTTGGACTGTTTTCCAGCTGTGCCAGCTTACTCGCCCTCTGCCTGAGTCTGAATAAGATCCTTGTTTATCAGATAAAGACTTTGGTAAAGTCCTTGTGACAATGTTCCCAGGAATCCTTCCAAGAAATCAAATCTGCCTGGTCTTAAAACTGCTTTCAACATTACTGCTGAGCAGGACCCAGGAAACAAAGAATAGAAGCTATTATAGCCACAGTGAAATTGGGAGGTCACAACCACAGTTCTTTAACTATCATGAAAATAGCAGTGAACCCAAATAATTCGAAGTAAAGCAAATTTAATTTTGTGAACAAAAACAAAGAAAAAGAAAACAATGTAGGCCTTGGAAACCAGTTTGTCAATGAACAAGATCAAAGCATCAGGAATTTCTTTTAGACTAGCCCTCTTTAGTTGTAGAAAATAAACATGAAAAGGAATGCTTTTACCACATTAAGTCTTCAAAGAGAAAATCCCAGTCTTACCTAGGGAATGAGTAGTATTACTCCCATTTCACAGATTAAAAAGAAAAAGAAATAAAGCCCTTCAGGCAAAACCATGAGCTGATCGAAAGAGTGGAAACCTTAATATTTGTCTAACAAATCACAGGACACTGTTTCTAAAAGAAACTTTAAGATTACACAAAAATGTGTATTGATCTCCAGTTGTGGATACAAATCTTCCCTGGGTATGCTGCACACTGATCTGAATGAACTTCTGAGAGAGAAAACAAACTCATTTGGGAATCCCAAAGGAAAGAGTCTACATATGTCTTTATATTCTCAGCTTTTCTTTACCAAGATCCTTCATTCCTAAAATATGAAAATCAATCACCTCCACTTACAATTTCAAAAGTTGTATTTCTGTTTCTAACTTGCATTAGTTTCCTATTGCTGCTATAACAAATTGCCATAAACTTAGTGACCTAAAGCAACATAGATTTAGTATCCTACACTGCTGGAGGTCAGAGGTCTGCAATAGGCCTCTCTGGGCTAACATCAAGTGTTTGCAGGACTGCATTTTTTTCTGAGGCTCTGGGGAGCATCAGTTTTCTTGGCTTCTCTAGCTTTTGGACCCTCGCTGAATTTCTTGGCTCGTTGCCCTCTTTGTCCATATTCGAAGCCACCAATGGCCAGTGGTCCTTCTCACATGCAATTACTCGGACTCTGACTCCTCTGTTTCCTTATCCCACATTTAAGGACTTCTCGCACATATATTGGGTACCCCTAGGTAAACCAGAATACTCTCCCTATTTTAAGTTCAATTGATTAGCAACCTTAATTTCATTTACTACCTTAATTCATCTTTGCCATATCACCTAATATATTCAAAGGTTCCCAGGATTGAGATACAGGCATCTTTGGAGGTCACAAGTATACATACATTAAAATTCTATAGTCTAGTCTGATGTGAGAACACAATAGTAAAAATATTGAAACTCCCATTTCCTTTCTGTTCTGCAATAAATAAACTTTATGCTGGTTGATTTAAAACAAACAAACAAAAAAACATGTGACCCATCTGAGTCTGTTTCTTCATTTGGCAATGATGTTAATAGTCATTAATTCTAAAAACAATTAAACTGAACTCATTTGAGTTATTTGTACTATTCGATGATGTATTTTAATTAAATCACAGGAAATATAAAAATTTATTTTAAAAGGACTCATGGTCGGGCATGGTGGCTCATGACTATAACCCCAGCACTTCGGGAGACTGAGGTGGGAGTATCACTTGAGATCAGGAGTTCGAGACTAGCCTGGCCAACTTGCTGAAACTGTGTCTCTACTATAAATACAAAAATTAGCTGGGCATGGTAGAGGGCACCTGTAATCCCAGCTACACAGGAGGCTGAGGCAGGAGAATCTCTTGAACCTGGGAGGTGGAGGTTGCAGTGAGTTGAGATCACATCACTGCACTCCAGCCTGGGCAACAGAACAAGATTCCATCTAAAAAAAAAAAAGACTCATGTTCACAGTTTTATATACATGCCCTCTTAAATAATTTTTCTATTTTCTTAATTTTTATCAGCACTGAAAACATTCTGATTGTCAAGTAATGAACTCTCTAGTATATGTGATCTTTCAAAACCTACCTAGAAGGTAGGTTGTGACTGCTCAGTATATGATATTTCTAAAATTTATATCATTGAGCACAGAAAACTTGTTTTTTACTATATTGTCCTATTATTAAATTATGTGACCTTATAAGTTCAGTTTCTCCATTAGTGCATAAAATTTTCTCTACATTGAATCGAGCCATGCAAGACAAAGGAAAAAACGTCAAATTTTAAAAATAATGGTATAGCTAAGACATGGGTATACATATATACATTTCTCTCGATACATATTGGAAGAATTCACTTGAAGTAATTCACTTGTTAATTAATTACATATATACATATATAACTTTAAAATTTCAAGTGAAAGAATGATCTGGGTTTCAAACAAGAAAAGTTTTTTAACATAGTCAAATCCAGTCAGTTTGTCTTAGCCATAATTTAAAAAGAAATAACTTTTCTATCTTACTTGTCAATATTTTTTGAACAAAAAAAAAAAAAAGAAAACCCAGACTATTTGAAGAGTTTCTTCTAATAAGAAAGTAAACACATTAAATAGGTAAGAAGACACTGGTCCCTCTGTCAATGTGACAGCCTGTTCAGAAAGCAAGTGTAAATTGAGTGTGTTCCAACAGCAATCCTAAATAGCCTCTTTTGGACAAAATATCATCTACCTCGTATTATAAATAGAACAAAATAGAGGAGTTGATGTATCTAAATAGAAAAAAATAAGTTTCGATCTCTAACTTTATACAAGTTGTAGTTTTATATTAAAACATTATTTTCTGTTTCTTATGTGTATCCTCTGTAAACAGTCCTGATAATATTTCTCTCTTTTTTTTCTTTTTTTGAGACCGAGTCTCACTGTCATCCAGGCTGGAGTGCAATGGCATGATTTTAGCTCACTGCACCCTCCATCTCCCAGGTTCAAGTGATTCTCCTGCCTAAGGCTCCTGAGTAGCTGGGATTACAGGCACACACCATCATGCCCAGCTAATTTTTGTATTTTTAGTAGAGATGGGTTTTCACCATGTTGGCCAAGCTAGTCTTGAGCTCCTGACTGACTTCATGATACACCCACCTCAGCCTCCCAGAGTGCTGAGATTACACATGTGAGCCACCGTGCCCACCAGTTTCTCTGTTTCAAAAAAACATCTCAGAGTGTACCAAAAAAAAAAAAAAAACAAAAAAAAAAAACAGAAAAACAATGTCAATTCAGTTGAACCACCAATTTTTCCAAAAAGTAGGACATCATGTTTCTCCATTTTGGAAGACAAGTCCAGAAAATACATCTCTTACCATGTAATGAATAACTCATCACCTTTATACTTTCTTTAGAATTAGAACATTATGAAATTTTTAAGAATGAAGTCTCTTCTCTAGAATTAAAATATAAGAACATACTGGTAAAAGACCCCTGTTTATATTGTTTAAAAATCACAGAATGTTGAGCTGCAAAAGGAAGAAAATAAAATAAACAAAATGTAAGAAAAATCTAAACCTGCCATGTGCAGTGGCTTATGCCTGTAATCCCAGCTCTTTTTGGAGGCCAACGTGGGTAGTTTAAGAGCTCAGGAGTTCAAGACCAGCCTGGCCAACACAATGAAAGTGTTATATCCGAGCAAGTTGTTAGAAAATCACCACACTCTGAAATCTGATTGTGAGTCCTTTATTGCCGGTGACCGAGAGTCAGCTCACGCTCAAAATCTCTCAGCCCTGAGGAAGGGGTTTGATTTCCTTTTATATGTTGTTCAGGGTAAGGGGGCAAAGCAGAATTTTACAGAAGCAGAATAGGCAGGTTAGGGGAGTAGCCTGGTAACTAGGAGGCAGGAGGCTCCCATGATTGTTGATTAACTAAGGACGGTATACACGAGCAGTTCCCATGATTGCTGGTTACCAAGGGGGGCATTTGGTACTTTCCACACAATCAATCAAGGGGGTATTCACAATACTGAATGGGCTTGTCAAGCAGGATATGGTTACAACCATATGTTCTATGTTTCTGTAGTTCTAAGTACAGCATAACACAGCACAGTGTGGCCCAGGTATGCACTCAAGGGAGAAACAGCAGTGGGGGCATGGAGAAGCCAAGTTGGAGTCAGTCAGGCTCACATCTAAGATGGAATTAGTTTGGTTCATCTAAAGTTCATCTTTACTAAAAATACAAAAAAAAGAAAAAGAAAAAACCTGGCTGTGGTAGCATGGCCTGTAATCCCAGCTACTTCAGAGGCTAAGGCAGGAGAATTGCTTAAACCTGGGAGGCAGAGGTTGCAGTGAACCAAGATCACAGCACTGCACTCCAGCCAGGCCGACAGAGCAAGACTTCGTTTCAGAGGGGAAAAAAAAGTGAAAGCTAAAAACTGATTAAATAACTAAAAATTTGGAATCCAAAAACATTATTTACAACGTTATTTATAAAATTAGATTACATTAGATACAAAAGTACATTTATAAATGGAAGCCATTCAAGAAAGTTCTTCTGAAGGAGTTGCCAATAAGAGTCATAATAGTCTGGCTTTTTCCCCTAAAGAGTTAAATCATTTGCCTTACCTTTTCACTTATATTTGCTTATTAACTCTTTCAGCAAAATAGAAAAAATGGTAGTGATGACTTAATTTTGCATTGAAATTTCTAGTTGTGTTTATGTTAATTCAGTTATGGACCAAGAATTCCACCACCTAAAAATGGCTACTTTACTATTTAATCAGATGTATCTCATCAAATGCCACTTGACATCTTCAGTGACCTCCTTGGGTTCAACCTTGCTACTCTGGTCATCAGAGTCTACATAAATGAATAAAAGACTTCTTATTCCAATCCACTTGCATCTGTGCCCTGTTTTCTTATCTCTCAGTCTTATCAATCTTTATGATATACTTCCTTTTCTTGAAAAAACTATTTTTTACCTTTATATTTTTAAAACAGGCATAGAGACTTTTAAACACACAAAAATTATCTAATTTGATTTCAACTGAAGATTCAAAATTTATACACATACATATATACATATTTCAAAAGATTTTCAGACAATTAACTAATTATTTAAAAAATACAATTTGAGTAAACAAGCCCTATTGTTAAATTTTGTTTTGTTCGATCTCAATTACCAGTTTTACCAAGATCAAACAAAACAAAAATTAATTACTTGAGATTAAATGACAGGTAAGTATGTTTTCATGACTTTTATTTAAAACATTGTTGGTTCTTTATTTAAATATTTTGTTTCCCAGATTTAAAATAATTTTCTTTCTTAAACTGTTGGAGTTTACAATAGTTTGGTTAAGTATACTTTTGTAAACAAAGGTAAAAACACCTTTTCTCCCTTAGTATCTCCAAAATTCAAAAACTATCCATTGCATATTCCCATTTTTTATAACAATACAGTTATTTACATAAATTTAAAAATAATCTGCTCTCTTTATAACTATATACAATTAAAATATTGGTTATAGTATCAAGGCTTGGACCAAAATATTATATTTCAATATGTACATAAAATGCCTGGGTTCAAAGTTTCCTTTTTAACTTAACAATGGAATAATATCATTGAAATTTTATAATCAGTAGCTTCTGCTGGTAACTTGTCAAAACCTAACCTAAGAGATCCTTTAGTCCACCTAAGAATGAAAACATACTTAACACAATTGGATTAAATCCTCTAATTCAACCCAGTCATAGTATACTAGATGATAAAACTCCTCATGAGTTAAAATTTCTACTTAGCTAAATAAGAAAATGTCTGTACTATTGCTAATACTATATACTGTATCTGACTAAATTCTTCTGGGAAAGGTGAGACCCATATGCATAAATATATTTTTTTAAGGCCATATGTTTTAGTAAGTCTCACCTAATTTTCCAAGGTCACTTAAATTATTAGATTAGTTGCCTGCAAGCCTAGATTCATGGCTCAAAACTATTATACAAACTGATATTATTTTACTTTATATTTTCCTTTTAAAACTTTATACCTGTTACTTCTTAAATTTGTACACAAATGCAATTCCTAACAAAATAATACTCCCTCAACACTTTAAAAGTAAAGACAAAACCTACAAAACAAACAGATTAAAGTTAACAATGAACTCCAGGCAGACTTAGCTTGAAAGTCGCTTCCTTCAACCCACCCTTCATGTTCAAATGTGGCTAAAAGTGTTTTTGATAATGACTCCTAGTCACCAATCACTTCCCTCCAATACAAGACAACGCTAGACTAAACCTGGACAGGTATATTCTGACATAAAGGGACAATAGAAACCTTGGTAAGAGATAATTGATCAGCAATGCTTTCAGAGAAGATCTTGATCAAAAGAGGGAAATGTGCAAATTGTCAGAATCAAAATGGAGTCACTTATGTTCAAAATTCTGACAAATACAGCTAGGGGAGGCCTAAAGGAAGATTCTCAGAATGTATGAATGTCTGATAACAAGAACTAGCACTAAAAATTGCAAAAATATAACCTTGCACAAAGGCCACCAAAACCTTGCGCGCGCACACACACACATACACATACACACAAATACTTCTATGAGGACATCTGTCCAGCAAATGCGTAAGCAAATTCAAGCAGGCACCACCTTTATTGATCCTTGTAGACGAGGATAATTATCTAAAAAGAATTATGTAATTTTCTTCATGTTTCCTTTGATATTTTTATCTTTCTTTACTTCCCTGAATATACACATAGTTTATTATGACACATGTATTCCCTCTGAAATGTTTATTATTAAGTAAACATCATTTTCTTCTATAGAGCCTCCCTCTCTGTTTGTTATTTGGGTTGACAATACTGACACAATTACAACTGAATTTCAACCTTTGAAGGGGACATTGAAACCATAGTAGGGACTAACTCACATTCACCTTTTTTTTTTCTTTTTAAGAAGTAGAAGGGGGAGTTGGATTTGAATATCTAGGTTTCGTTGATAGTTCACAGAATATTTATTTTACTCTGAAAATTCAAGAAGAAACAGAAACAGGATTTCATAGATTTAATCAAGAATTTTAAGATGAGAGAAGTGTGGAAGTATCCCAGAATATAGTTCTGAATCACATTCATTAGGCTTCAATATGATGTATCAACACCTTGTGATGCAAAGATACTAATTTAAAAGGCACCTATGCTTTCAAAAGGAAATTTTTTCCAAATGAATCTAGTGAAAACTGCATTCCCTCGGGATATTTCTTTTCTTTCCAATTGCCAATCACTGTTAGGCCAAAGCAGATAAAAGCAATGTAAAATAATTAAAAATAGGCTTGATTTAGCAAACAGTACATATAGTAAAAATAATAATTCAGACATATTCAAACCTAGCATTCCCATGAATACTTTACTAGGGAAAAATTTGGGTTATAGAAAAATGTTATTTTCCTATATGACTAGAAACACAGAATCCTTAATGTCAATTCCTCCTTTCTTATTCTGATAAATTGATAAAATAAGCTAAAAGAGAATCTTAAAAAGCATTTTGAATAAAAACCATTAATTTAGTTGTTAAATTGGAAAGACTTAAAAGGCTGAAACTACTTTGAGGTGCTCATGAACAATTTTAGTTTAAAGCAAGATATACACCTTCTTAATTTTACGCTATTTCTTTTTTAGGAATAACAATACAGTTTCCTCTCTTTTTTAAAAAAATTAGTTCACTTCAAATTAAAACATCTGGGCCTTTTCCAAAATACTTCAAAAAACTAATTTATGTATTAAATAAACCTTAACAACCAAATAATTGGAAGGATAAAATTAATTTTTAGCTTTAATTCACAAACAAAATTTTTATTTTTCCAAGCAAACTTAATATACAAGGTATTGTAATTTGGTAAGTATTTATATATCAATACCTACCTAAGACAAAGTATGACATATAGAAAGCACTGAAAAAAATTTTTTACTAATAAATAATGTAAGTGTGAACATAAGTTCATTAACTCATTTTATAAACTTAAAACATGTTTATTTCCCTGCATAAAAATTTTAAATTAGCACCCAAAAACGTATTTTAGTCTTCATTCACTACTTTGATGGGATTTGGGTTGAAAACACTGCTTCTGCAAAACAGACTTGTGATTTGCTAAAACATATTGTTAAAAGCTCAGGTTTTGCTTCTTGGTGCCAGTAGGGGAAAATGCCACTAGTAGTTTTGAACAGAACTTTATCTTGCACATCTGAATTAAATTATATTTCTCTTGGTTACAGATGAATAAATACATTCCACAATGGCACTGTGCCAGTAGAATTATGCACCTGGAATATGTTAATTTTCTTAATGACATCACAGTGTTTTCCTAATAGGCTAATCATATTCAGATAAGATTATCATGATTCTTACATTTAGAAAAAGTACTTTATTCAATCTAAATGATTACTGAATTTATATCCTAACTTATTAAAGCTCAATTTTGTATAACACTATTTTCTTCCAGGCTTTTAATTAAAATTGTTCCTTATTTTTTGATACTATTTAATCATTAGGTTGGTTTGCAGTACACCCTACACTCCTGAAATAACCTTTATAATTGCATGCTCTTATGTAAAATTTTGGAAGAAAGAGCTTATATGCATGTTCAGTAATTCAAATCAAGCTAATAGTACCACATATGTTTTCTGTTATGATATGGTTACAATTTTACATGTAGAATATGTAGAATATATATTTTTTCAACTCTGTTTATCCACGTTCCCTATAGTTCGCATCCCCCGATGCAATCTTGTACTTAGTGCTACCTAAAGAGTTGAGCCAAAACAATCAATTCTCTTATTTTTGTCACATTATAGCTAATGGATTTCACTGAACCCATAAACAGGTTAGAATTTGTTATGCCTATATAAATCAGTAAACAAAGTGTCTGTTCCTCAGTGCTTTATTTTCTTCTAATATGCTTTATATTGCCATAGGAAATTAATAATTGTATTTCTTGTGGTCATAACTATTTGACATCTATATGCAAAAATGGAAAGAAGCTTAAAATAGTTCAGGATCATAATTCAATAGATTTATCCATTTCAATACCCAAGCTGTGCATATATGCAAACTAAATTCCATTCAAATATTTATAAAACAGTTTATAACTGCCCCTGGGTATTAATCAGTGAGCCAAGTTAAAGCTATGTAAAGCTATATAAGGAAAAAAGACAACAAAAGAGACATTCCACAGATACATCATCCCTGAAAATTTCACGATTCTTAGAGAAGTTTATTTCATTTTCAGTTAAACAGATCCAGTGACTGTAGCAAAATGACTAAAATATTCCAAATATCATTACAAATCTGAGGTTCTTGTGTAGCTGTCAATTTTTTTTTTTTTTTTTTTTTTTTTTACAAATGAAGTCAGTTTCAAGGAATGGGATAACAAACAATTACTCTAGCAGGAGTTGGCCATTGTAAGGAACCTAAAGGAACCAACATCAAAGGATATGGCAGGCTGAGGGGTCTTTCAGCATTCCATTAGGGCCTATAATAAACTCAAAAATGTCTTGACTGTTCTTCTAGCTTACTAATAATATCATACCTTGCTTTCATGTTATTATCTACTACTACCTTTGCCATAATGTAATATTAGCTTTATAAGAAAGAGTGACCTAGACAGAAGAACTTGGGAGGGCAATGAACATTTTCCCACATTTGCTAAAGAAATAGAATGCATGGCAGACACAGTTGTGATTGCTTTTAGCTCCAGACAGCCTTTTTCTGTAAAACTGTTGGTTTTTTGAAGTGCACAGGATTTTAGTATTTCACTTTCCCTTTATACAGATGAGAGTGCATCAGACCTACCTAATACCTTTTTACCTGTTTAGTTGATAAGATTCTGCAGGTAGTTGATAACTTTTGAGAAATATCCAGGTGCTATTTTGGAAAAAAAAAAAAAAAGTTCACAACCCTCAAGTAAATGTTTCTGAAGACCCTGAGTCTCGATGCAGTATACTAGGCGTAGAGTTTTGTGTTAAGAAGCAATGGCTTTGGAACTCTGCAGACCTACAATCAGATGCTAGCTCTGCCCCTTATAACAATTTCTAGTTTTAGTCAAACAATTTAACCATAATGAATTTAAGATTCTTATCAATAAAATGAGATTTGGGTAAGAGAGTATATGAGAAGCTAAGTGTTTATTTTGGAGCATGGGCAACATTGTTCTCTATGCTGATAATATAGTACTTTCTGGAATTAAGCTGCCATCTGGATACAGGAGACTAGCATAGAGAGTCATCATAAAAGTCACTCTACTGATTTTACTTCTATTCCTGAGAAAGTCATTAAAATGAATTATTTAAATACATCATTATGTCATTACCTACTAAGAGTATCAAAATACTGTATCAATCGAGAGATGGCCATCTTTTCACAGCAGGCTATAATGAGTTTAATATATATCATATAGGGCCAGGTATGGTAGCCCACACCTGCCATCTCAGTGCTTTGGGAGATTAAGTTGGGAAGAACACATGAGGCCAGGAGTTCAAGGCCAGCTGGGGAATATAGTAAAACACCATCTCTACAAAACAAGTTTTGTTTTTTAGCTAGCCAGGAGTGGTGGCACACACCTGTTATCCTGTAGCTACTCAGGTGGCTGAGGCAGGAGGATGGCTTGAGCCCAGGAATTCAAGGCTGCATTGAGTTATGACTATGCCACTATTATCTAGCCTGGGCAACACAGCAAGACTGTCACTAAAAAATATTTTTAATTCAATAAATAGTTATTAAATGAAATCATTGACTTTGTAAGCCACCTTATGAGACTTTCTTATGTCCTAATTTATTCAAGACAATTAAGTGGTCAGGTGTGGTAAGAGAAAAAAAAATGAACTCAGCCTTTAACATGCATGGGAAATTACACAGTAACACACTGAGCCATCTCAAGACCAGGGATCCACAAACTTTCTCTGCAAAAACCAGACAGTAACTATTTTAGGCTTTCCATGACATAAGGTTTTTGTTGAAACAATTCAACTCTGCCCTCATAACACAAATAAGCCACAGAAATAGATAAACAAATGAATGTGGATATGTTACAATAAAACTTTATTTACAAAAATTGATGGTGAGCCAGATTTGGCTCAAAGGTTGTAGTTTTCCAACTCCTGCTAATCTTTACACTGATCATCTCTTAATACTTCACCAATTATCACTTACATGATTTCCTGTATTCCTGATATTTCTTAGAGTTAGCAAGATTACCAAGACTATATGCAGAGGTTTAGAGAATCTATTAAAATAACAATTGCATATTTAAAATTATATACAAATTCTAATCATATTCTTTCTCAAAAAGTTTAATAGAAAAATATGGAAGAGTGGACCAAGAACAGGAGATGGCTACATTTATAATTAATAGCATGATTCCTCACTAATATACAAACTTAATATAATGCTCCTTCCCATCCCAAAGACCATAGATTAAGGCTCCAGTCCATCAAAAAACATGCCATATTATCAATACCACTATTATTAACTGTTATGCCAGTTACAAGTTATGCCAATAATTAGTCTAGAACAATAGGAATTATCACTAGGTAACTATAGTATCTGAAGATAGCATGAGAAACCAAAACAAAATATTTCAAATTTACCTACCCTCTTGCAATAAGATTAAGCCCAAGAATTAAAAATCACTGATCCTACAAACACAAAGGAATTTTTAGATGTCTGAACAAATGGAGAGAACAAAAGTATTACAAAACATTTGGTAAGCCTTACAAACCACAGAACTTGAAAACAAAGCTAAAAGAAGTAAAAGATTGTTATGTGAAGATGGTTAAATAGTTTTCACCCATTTTACTATAGGTCTTTGTAAAAATCAACATTAATACAATCGATGCACGTTATTTTTCAAATTGGTCAATTAGCTCTCTGTTTATTAGATTGTAAACTAAGGGGCATGAACGATGTATTATTTGTCCAAGTATATGAATAATATATGTATACTGGCCAAAATTAGTAGGTCTTAATTATTATTCAGTTACATTTACTAGCCCTAATGGAGTATAGAAATCACAAAGTCGGCCAGGCATGGTGGCTCACTCCTATAATCTCAGCACTTTGGGGGACTGAGTTGGGAAGGTTGCTTGAAGCTAGAAGTTTGAGACAAGCCTGGGGAACATAGTGGGCCCTCCTCTCTACAAAAAAATGTAAAAACAACCTGAATATGGTGACATGTGCCTGTAGTCTCAGCTACTTAGGTGGCTGAGGCTGGAGGATCATTTGAGTCCAGGAGGTTGAGCCTGCAGTGAACTATAATCATCATTGCACTGCAGCCTGGGTGACAAAATCAGATCCTATCTCAAAAGAAAAGAAGGAAGGAAGGAAGGAAGGAAGGAAGGAAGGAAGGAAGGAGGGAAGGAAGGAAGGAAGGGAGGGAGGGAGGGAGGGAGGGAGGGAGGGAGGAAGGGAAAGGAAAGGAGGGAGGAGGGGGAAGGATTGGGGAGGAGGAGGAAGGATGAGGGAGGAGGGGAAGGGGGGAGGAGGGGAAGGGTGGACGAAGGGAAGAGAAAAGAAAGAGAAATAAAATGAAAGAAAGGAAGGAAAGAAAAGAGGAAGGAAGGAAAGAGGGAGGGAGGGAGGGAGAGAAGGAAGGAAGGAAGGGAGGGAGGAAGGGAAGGAGGGAGGGAGGGAAAGGTCAAAAAGTTGTATATTTTTATCTCAAAACCCACTCATCCAAATTAGCAGGATATTCCCAGAAAGTGTAAAACTCCATCTTCTATCTCTAAGTGAGATGCTGCAAAGACCAGAGTTTTTATGAGAAGACTGGAGAATTCAGAGCTGCACCCTTAGGCAATTCAAAGCAGACTCCTGTCCCTCTTAATTAAATGAATCCCTCCACACAGCATGAGCGGGCTGCTTTCCAGGATAGAAGAGATGTCACACAGATGTTTCCAACAAAATCTCCATAAGGTTTACCTTGTTGAGAAAGAATGACTCCATTCAAAGCAAGAATTTTACCAAACCTCTAAGAATGAACAAGAGCAGAAGACTTGGAATTCCACTCTTTTTAAAAGAACAACACACATAATGTACAATCAGACACATATTCAGAATGTCCAGATGTCTTCACCATGTAGGGGAATAATTTTTAAAACTTCACAGAAATAAGAAAAGGCACTGAGAGAATGATGAGACGGTGTTGCAAATCTGAGAAGTGAGAATACACAGACCTCTCTTGGATTGCCAACTTGATTAGTTCTTTACCGAAAGATGCTTTAGCCATTGACATGCCGAAACAAGGACCCAAAACTATGCCTGATTTCAGGTCAAAGGTGAAAGAAAGAAATGCCAAGAAGACAAATGCTTACAAAAGAAACCTACAAAACAAGGCAGTAATGATAAGTTTTATAGATCTGCAATAGAGAAGAAACCAGTATGGAATAGATCATGTCTGCTTTTGAATTTTAATGCAGATGATGGAAAAAGAGGGCATACATAAAAATTAGGGAAAATGTGATTTGAAACAGATGTCAGGCAGCCTTTCATTGCAAAGAGTCATAAATGAATGCATGAAATATCAGGCAGAAAAAACTGTTGAAGTGAATATTAAACTTGTTTTAAAAAACTTCATATTATCCTTCATTAGAAGATACAAAAAGCTATGAAACTTTTTTGAATAACTTCAACAAATTTCCTGAATTACAAGTGTTAATTAATTTTTATTCTTATTTTATAACAACACACACAAAAAAGTGCTTAATAATAAGAAATGACGAGAATAAAGCCAAGAATTAACACAAGGATAGGATTTCAGGTTTCTGATTTGGAGTGCTTGATCACTCTACTTTCTCAGCATCACAGCCTCACATGGTGAATGTTATGATTTACAAGTTGCAAAAAAAAAAAAAAAAAAAGAGAGAGAGAGATTATTTTGAAGACTAGAATTCTAGCCTTTTATTTTAGAAAAAAAAAAAAGTAAGGAGGAAGAATACCTCCATTCTTGCTATATTGTAAGTCTAACAGTATAACTCCCTCAAGCAATTGTTTTGATTTATTTAATGGACACTTGAAAATGAGTACTTTTCTTTTTAAAATGTATTCTTAAACAAGAAAATGATAGGCATTATTATTTCTAAACACTTGCTTTATGAGAATTGTACTTTTCTTGATGGCTAATAGAACTGTAGAGACACATTTAGCCCTCAAGCAGAGCAACCAATTAACTTTTGACATAAATATTTCTTCCCTGTACTTACGCTGTCTTTATTTTCTATCATTTTCTGCATTTGCTTTGCTTCCTTCTTTTGAAAACATTTTTTATTGTATTCTAATTGGCTCAATTTTATGTACCTTTAAAGTTGTGTAAAGTTACCTTATATTTTTCAGAACTAAAGGAACTATAATTAATTACTTGAATCCTTCCTGTAGAATCACACCATGTAACATAAAAGCCCTGATCACCCTTTTAGTTTATCTCAATTCAGTTTGTATTGTTATTACACAAGACACCTAGAAAACATAATTTATTGAGTAGCCAACACTGTCCTCCTGTCTCCAATGATATTATACAAAGAGATTCAATGAAACCTCAAAATAAAGCAAACATTGAATCTACAGAAGGAATATTGAAACAGAGTTCTCTGAAAAAAATCCATTTTATATAATGCGCATGGTTCCTGAGGATTTAGAGAACATCTCTACTCCAGCAGCTCCCAACCCAAAGTCGCAACAATGAATCCTGCTTTCGATATGATGGTGCTAAACCCCAATCCTTGCCAGAGTCCACGTTTCATGACATAGTCTTGTTGAAATTGGCATAGGTATACAGTATACCATCTGTCATGGGATGAAGAGAAGAAAAAGCCTCTGGCTCCTTCCCCGTAGTGCTACCATTGTTTCTTCCTCCATTTTCATTCTTCCAGTTCTAGAAGTTCTTTTATAAAACTCACAATAAAAAAAACTTAGCCCTAACGGTCGTGATGGTACCTAGTGAATTATCTGCTAAAACACTACTTTCGTTTTGATTGCAAATCTTTAGGAATGGAAGGAAATAAATAAAAGCACACTGGAATTTCATGAATTCTCAAGCTGCCTTTAAATATCCTGATAAAATTCATTTTTTATCTTGCTTAATAATTTTTAAAAAATAGCCCAGGCATTACTGTTTCTCCTCATTAAACTCATCCCAGTAAATAAGAACTATGAATATAGTTTCATAGAAGAAGCATATTTATTTGCTGTGTATCTCTGCCGTAAACTAACTTTTCAACAATTTCCAGCTTATTAAATGCATGTCAAATTTTTCACTTGATAAAATATCTCACTTGAGGAAATGTCATTATCTAATGATACAAACTTGTTTCTTATAAACATTTTGCTAAAAATAAACAAGTTAGTAATTCATTGGAATCCAGTCATTTTTAGACTAAACTTTCCATTTATGTCTTTCTTAACCTAATAGACACACATAAAACATCAAACACAATAACTATACATGTTATTAGTACTTCATAGTTCATAATATGCTTTAAAAAGCTTATCTCATATGATCTTCAGAAAAATCTATTATCCCAGGTTACAGTTAGGAAATATGAAGTTGAGAGAGATTAGGTGACATTACCTGGGTCACTAAAGGACCCTGTCAAATCTCTGGTTCCTAGTTTAATATTCTTTGCTCTACTGCATGCTGGGGGTTAACGTTAATTTCATTAAGTCAATATAATATCAACAAGGTGACTCTGACAATCTGACAATTTCTTTACAGGCTGTTTTCTTCATCTAAACATTATCTTCCTCCTGATACCTCTGTGACAATAAATTACTAGAACTTTGAAGTCATAGTTAGGCTGTTCATCAGAACTTGCAGGAGGGGTGTGGAAGCCACAAAGTAGGTTCTGAGAATCGGTGTGTGTTGGGCTCCTGAGTGTCAGAAAGAAATTCGGAGATTCTTATGAAGAAAAAATTGACAGGCACTTTTATGGTTTGTATCTAAATTACCTCAAGCTATGACTGTGCTGGCAAAATAAAATTACTGTGTTTTTTAACGTAAAATATAATTAAATCTTTTCAAAACATTGTTAAGAAACTAAAAAGAAAAATAAATGACCAATATTGTCAGTGTAACAGAGACCCAGTTGTAAGGTGTATCAGAGGTAAGTTACAGAGTTTGCCAGAGCTCTGAAAGAGTGTATTCTCTTCAGGAGCATCAACAATTTATTTTTAAGAGCAGTTATTCACCAGAGGGTCAGGCATCATTTAAACTAAATGTAAAGCTCTGGAAGGGACTACTCTGGCACATGCTATATTCATCCTCAGAAATGATGGTTTAAACAAACCTGCAAAAGTCTGTTTCAAAATATATTAGTTCAAATTGACATAATCTTTCATAGAAGATAGAAATGTTTGTGCTTACCCACGATTACTTTGAAATAAGTGAAGCTTTTGGTGTTATTTCAACTTTCTATGTATTTTGAACTGTAATCAGTATCACCTTACTCTTGGGAAATATGGAGAAATTGGTCATTAAAATAGTTGCTTAAAATTATCTTAATCAACAATAAGATCAAAATTAGAAGAACATCACTAGCCCATGCCATAACAAAATTCAACAAAGCTGTTACTTAAATGTGTACATTTAAAAGAAGAAAAGGTGGGAGGGAGAGAGAGGAGAAAAAGAGGAAAAGGAGCAGGGGAAAGGAAAAGGTAGGAAGAAAGGAAGGAAGGAAGGCAGAGAGGAAGGCATCTGAGACTACAGGTTGATGAGCTACATTTCTTCTAAATATTTACTAAACAATTATTCAAAGAATAAAAATAAAGCATTTAGGAAAAATAATGACAGCTCTTCAACAACAAAACAATAGTATATGTCTCCCAACTATTTGTTTATTAGTAATTCAGATATTATCACCAAATTTGCTTAATGATTTCAAGTGTGAAACCACAAACATCATTTTATTTCATTCCTAGAGTGTTGTCTTGGCAATCAGTGAAGAAAATTATAGGATTAAGTAGTCTGGCTATATATAAAACAAAGGCAGACACATAAATCCCTTCTTCAAATACTTGACTGATGTAATGATTTTAATGACTTGCATACTATTGTTCTTCATTCTTAGGAATGGATTATATTTCTGGAAACTGACTTGATTGATTAAGTTTCATCCAGTCTCACTCTGGATTTTGCTGCTGAATATGATCATTTCTACCACATGAATAGCAGGAGCCAAGCATCTGCCTATTTATTGTAGCTTCCATGTTATTATTGTTGAATGTATAAGCCAGTGGGGTCTTGCTGAATGAAGTCCGTAATTCAAATCATAAAATTTTTCATACACCAGAAAACATTTTGGAGGCAACTCAACGGTGAAACACAGCATCTATTGCAATGAGCTATTTGCTGCAAACCCATAAGGCACAACTAAAGTAAGCTTTAAGAGCAGTCCTTCTCAAAGTGAAGTCCAACTGCCTTGCGAACCAACTGCTTTGGAATTACCGGCACTGAAGAATAAAAGATGAAGATTCCTGGGCACCTCTTGAGATGTACACAATCATAATTTCTAGAGGCAAGTCCCAAGCATCTGCACAAGCTCACCTGGTGATTTTTATATACCCTAAAAATTTTAAAGTCACTGTTTTATTTTTTTTTCTCACTGTTTTGAAGTCTTCAGTACATACAACTCTCAGATGCCGATATATTAGGCTGGTTGAAAGTAATAGCAAAACTGCAATTACTTTTGCACCAACCTAATCGTTCCCCTGAAGAAGACTTACAAAGCATTTTTTGAAGTAGAACAGTTTCTTATTATAGGCTGTCATGGAACCCAAACGAGTAGAGTAAGGGGACAGTTACAGGCTGGAGAAATGCCCTGCCAGCTTGCCAAGCACAGAACTTGAAAAAAATTTTTAATTCTCATTGTATTAATAAATAAATATCATGGGGTAGGGTTTTTTGAAAATATGCTGCAACATAAAATATAAATTTAAGAATTATTGACATTTCTTTCCCAAACTAGATTATAGTGCTAATGACACAGTATTGACACATATACATATAGTACATGGGTAGACACATATGGTAGAAAAACAGCTTTCTTTGCCATATCCACATGCCACATATGCTGGAACTTATTAACATTCTGTTGAAGTGGTCAGGCTGTTCTTAGTGTGCTTGTTTTTTCTTCAAGAAATCTATTGCCCTCTCAGTGAGGAAGCATTCAGTTACGAAACTATTCCTGGTTTTAAGTAATTTGCAAACTTTGCCTTGTAAACACTTACAGATATACCACAGAAGTCCCTAGAGTTACCTTGGAAGTAGCCCAAATTTATCTCAAACATATCTTGCTCATGCAAAATAAATGTTGAAACCATTATTTCAAAGAAACTATTTTTCTAACCCAGTTGCTTTTCAAACTGAATGTCAAGGGCATCGCCTTAGATGTTGGAAATGCAAGCTGCATTTGGTGAGATCGCCAGCCGTGAATAGGAATTATAGGCACAATTGCCTTCCCTCCTTCCTACTAATGCAGCCTTTGCTGTTCACCTTTACCTGCCCTTTATAAAAGAAGTATAATGACTGGAAATATAGAGCAGATCTCTAATTTAGGCTTGCTCTCAAGACTTCACCTCCCTTGAATATTTCCCTTACAGCTGGCATTAGCAAACTGTGGTCCATGGGCCAATGTATCCTGCAGCTAACTTCTGTAAACAAATTTTATTGAACACAGCCATATCTACATATTTATATATTGTTTATGGCTGCTTTCCCACAGCAAAGTTTGAATAGAGGCAAAGAGATACTGGGGCCTGCAAAGCTAAAAATATTTACTATCTCATCCTTTGCAGATAAGGTTTGCCTACCACTGATATACATAATATTTACAGTTGCCTCAGTAGTAATCCTTGTCAAACAGAGGTAGGAAGAGGCAGAGGTGGTCTATGCCTAGCATGATGAATGGAGAAATTTTATATAAATATTATTGCAGGAAAAAGGGGCAGTTTGATCATAAAAAGTGAAAAATGTCTCTTCTTAAATAACTTCTTTCAAAAGTGAGAATTTCACTAAGCTGCTATTTTGTAAAGTAGGTCAGTAGTAACCAAGTTATCACTATATGTTTGATTTTAATAAATATAATAACCTACATAATTTCCTCCGATAATATTAACTGAATATTTTGTTTTCCTCTTCTATATTATTTCATTCATTCACTCACTCAACAATTCTTTAGTAAGTACCCTTGCTAGACACTTGGTACACAAAATAAACAAATAGATTTTCAGGAAATGTTTGTCAAGTGCAAATTTTGAACTTATATTTGAATTTATAAATAAATGAAAAATATCAGTCTAGAAGAGTTTCTCTCCCCAGATAAAGTATGCTATAAGATGATATACAATCAGGGAATGCAACCTATTGCAAAACACTGATATAATATAGATTATTATCAATGGATTTTCTAAAGAATGACATTTGATAAAGTAGTCTAAACCATGGTATTACTATTTTTCTTAAAAATATTGTAACCCTACTCACAGAGCTTAATGAAGAGGAGATTCAGACAAACTTCTAACGACAACAGGGTTCTAGGGTAAAGGAAAGGTAGCATGTTAGGGAAGCCACGTGATATGGTGATGGAGTAGAGACGGAGATTGTCTCCTGGAAAGCCTTCCATGGAAGGTGATATCTACTATGGTCAGACCTGATGAACATGGTAGGAAATTCTATAAAGAGGAAATAGAGAATGGAAAGAGGAGACAATGCCAGATCATTCATGGCCATGTTGGCCATGTAAAAGGTTCTATTACTCTTCGTGTTTTTTAATTGAGATAAACAGGGAGAAATTATATGTTTTAAATAAGAAATAAGAAAATAATTTTTTTCTTTGTAAAGACTACTCTGGCTGCACAGAAGAAAAGTAGATTGGAAGTACTGAGACCACTTAGGAAGCTGGTATAGAAATTTAGGGAAGAGACGACGGAGTCTGATCTATGGTGATGTGAGTGGAGATGAAATGAAATGAAATGAAATGAATGTGGTGGCATTTGCTCTGTTTGGGACCATGGAGTGGTGATGGGTTAGGGAGAAAAAAATGATGAGTTCAGTAACATATTGACTGTCTAGTACCTGAGGATCATCCAGGTGACCTGTAGAATACGCAGCTGGATAGGCCTACCTGAGGCCAGGAGGCTGGAGATAAGGATGAGACTTCAGTCTACTGATAATGATTGCTAGAACTGGAGTGGATGAGATTCCCCAGGTTGCATATTTAGAGTTAGTTAGGAAGGGTCCAAAATGAATCCACCAGGTAGAGGATGAGAATTTTGCAAAACAACAACAACAACAAAAGCTTAAGAAGGTGTGGCTTAAGTAGGTAGGATAGAATCTGTTGAGTGTTTGATAACGACAGTACAAAGAGAGGGTTTCATCAAGAAAATAATGGTCAATTATATCATCCTGAGAAAAACACATATATAACCTGTGTTCCATAGATTTATTGTCATTGCCACTTGTGGTGACAGCAGCTGGGGTGGGGACGGAAGCCATACTGCAGAAGGTTGAGAAATCAGTGAAGAAACAAAGTGGAGCGGCAGATTTAGGTAATGTTTTTCATATGTTTAACTATGGAGAAGAAGAGAGAGAAAGGGTGACAGCTAGAAAGAAACACCAGGAGGAGGTTATGACCAGGAAAACACATAAACAGGGCTTCTAGAAAGCTACCCATGTTCTATTTTTTAACCTGGTAGATAGCTACATGGTTGTTTGTATTTCAACTATTAAACTGAAGCTTTTCAAATAAAAAGCTAAACTGTAAGTTTTGTGCACTTTTGGTTTGTTAGTTGGTATATAGTATTATCAAATTTAAAAAATATGTATGAAGGTATCATTTTAAGGCCCCAAAAGAAATGTAAAAGAATAGATCTAACAAAAAATATGTGTGAAGAAAATTATAAATCTTCATTGAAAGATATTTTTTGAGAATCTTCTCTATTTGGAAAGGTATGTAATGCTTTCATATAGGAACCCCAAGAATCACTTACATGCACATTCTGTCAAATAAACCTATACATTAAATGCAATTCCAGTCAAAATCTGAATAGAGCTATTCTATGGAATATAAGAAAGTAATTCTAAAATCCACATGGCATTCCAAAGGCTTAAAAACAGCAGAAACATGCCTAAAATATAAAAGGTCAGATGTTGTGCCTTGTCCAATATTAAGACTTATTATATCATAAACAGAGCATATAAGAGGTGTAAGCATATATAAATAATATGAGTGAATAGACATAGAAATAATAGAGATAAAGCCAAGCATATATAAATGAGTCTTAACAAAGCTGACATTGCAGATTGGTAAGGAAAGTATTACCAGTATTCAATAAACATGCTGGGAGAGTTATTATTCATGTGAAAAAATAAGACACACAGGATCTTGACCTCACACGCTACAGAAATCTTAAATTCTAGATATATGAAGTACTTTCTTTTTATAAAGTAAAAATCTATAAACTTTTAAGTTGTCAAATAGAATCGTATCTTAATGAACTTCAGGTAAGAAAATATTTGTTAACAAGACACAAATGGTATGAACATAAATAAAAAGATTGATCTATTTAGCTGCATTACAATTAAAAACTTCTGTTTCTTAAAATATACCATGAGGAAAATAAAAACACAAGCTACTAATTGAATGAAAACATTTGCAGTATCTGTAAATAAAAAGCATTAGTATTTAGGATACAGAAAAGTTCTTTTTAATCAGTGAGAAAAAGACACATAACCTCAAGTAAAAATTGCAATAGACATAAACAAGAATTAAATAAAAGAGGAAAGATAAATGAACCATAAACTTGTTAAAACATGCATCTTCATCGGAAATGCAATCAGGAAATACAATTTCAAACTTCAATGAGATACAATTTCATGCAAAATTTTAAAGTAAATCAATGTCAATTTTTGTAAAAATATGGGACAAGAAGAACTCTTAACCACTGACAGTATACATATAAATTGGTATAACCACTTGGAAAGCTATTTGTCACATAAAGCTGAACATGTATGTATGCTGCAGCCTTGTAATTCTACTACTAAGAGATCTTACATATGTATACTAGAAGACATATAAGAATATGCATAGCAACATTGTTCTGAACAGCAACAATCACAGACGTTTATCAAAACAAATGCTCAACAAAGTGTGCTGTACTATTGTTTTTATACAGATATGTGTGATATGAGAGGTGGAACAATAACTTAATGGTATATTCATATGTTGAATTCTCTAAAGTGATGAAAAGTACCTTATAAGAGAACTTTATAATAGTACTTTATAAATCAATAAAAATGAATCTCAAATAATTTTAAGGAAAATATGCAAGGCATAGAATACATATATTGTGTGTTAGGATTTGATTTTCATAAAATTCAATACCAACAAATTAAACCTACTATTGGGTATATACATGTGATCAGACAGAAAATATAGAAAGGGAAAGGAATGTGATCTCAGAGGGATACACTGCTATAATGTTTTATTTCTTAAGCTAGAAGGTGGGCACATGGGTGTTAATTTTATTTGTTGTAATTTTACAGTATATGTGTGCACTTCATATACTCCTTTGTATGTATAGAGTATTTTCCAAATCTCTTTAAGGAAAATATTATATGCCTTAAAAATAGGAAATTTTGATGAGAAAAACTAACCAATGAATTTTATCTGATCATTTGAACATTATGAAGTTGATTTCTTAAAATACCTCAGCATAATCCAGGGAAGTAGTAAATAATCTCCAAGCTAGGAAGAAAAGAATAAAATCTAACAAAACTATTATGAGGGCAAAAATTACCAAAGAAGGACTCTAAATAGGCAAAAAGCAGAGGAGTAGGTGGAAAAGGATGAGAAATTATTTAACAAAGTGTTAAAAAAATTGGCACACTGCTTTTTGCATGCCACTTTATGTTGCCTCCAAAAATAGAATAAAGATTCCAAAAAACACATATAGAGGGAAAATAGCTATTTTTCCAGAAAAAGCAAATAAAAATTACTGGCTTCAGTTTGCAAATGCTCATGAGGGAAAAAGTTTACCCTGTGTTTTCATAAATCATGTTCATTTGTGTGAAAAATAGAAAAGAAAATATTCTAACATAAATGCACTTAATTTACTAATCTTTTCCTGCTGTCATGTAATAAATACATACATAGACATGTCATAAAAAAAGAATAATTCTTTATGTGACTGTGTACAAGGACCAAAAAATCATGCAAAACATGCAAATTCCAGAGGGTTAAAGTGTTACTTTTTTTGGTGGTAATGTGTATTTTATTCAGAGAAGATAGCTGGACATTTGATGAAACTAGACATGAATATAAGGTCTTTGACATTTGAGTTTTCCTCACTTTGAACCTTGTCCAAGTGGTGAATGAGTCATGACCAAATATTTTCACAACCTACTAGACATTTGGTGATCATTGAGCCATGAGCTGATGGTCTTCCATCATTCCTTGGTGGGCAGGTGTCACCACCACTAATGAGGCTTTTGCTTAAAATCTGCTAGAGGGCCAGAAAGCAAGAGGGTCTGGAGACTGAACAGCCCATTCAGGGCCTGCAGTGGCCCTATCCAGGTAGGAACAGAAGGCTCCAGGCCAAGGCCAGCTGGTAAATGTAGTTACATTATATAACAAAGAGAGGTTTTACTTTGGATTGCTGTCTGTCTGGTTCCTCTACCAGCATTTAGTTGACAAGACGAAATTTCACAAATCTACGTGCTTTGAGGAACATGACTTTGTCTGAATCAGCCATTCTGAGAATCTCAGTTCCATAAATTTTGTAACTGACATTTCATGTGATATGTCATGGTATATTCTGGTCAAAAGTCTTTATCAGCCACAGATCAGCAGAATCTTAGAATATGTAGATGAGTAGGCTGTGCTCCATAGGCAACTGGTTTACACTACAGATATAGTTCTATAAATGAGGCAGAAGATAACATTCTCAAAATAATAATACTCTCCATTCATACAAAATATTATAATTTTTAAATGATTTCATATGCCCTTAGAGGTGGAAAAGTTTAATTTCAGAAGTATATATATATATATATATATATATATATATATATGTTAAGCTCACACAGATAGTACACAAGACTGAGCCAGGACATATTCTGAATATTCTGAACATAAGTTAAGGTCTAGTGTTGCAACACCAAAGACATGGAATCAACCCAGGTGCCCACCTGTAGTGAATTGGATAAAGCAAATGTGGTACATATACACCATGGAATACTGCACAGCCGTAAAAAGAATGAGATCATGTCCTTTGCAGAAGCATGACTGCAGCTAAAGCCCACTATCCTAACCGAATTGAAGCAGGAACAGAAAATGCAGCACTACATGTTTTCATTTATAAGCAGGAGCTAAACACTGGGTACTCATGGACACAGAAATAGCAACAATAGACACTGGGGACTACTAGAGAGGAAGGGAAGGAGTGGTTGAAAAACTAACTATTGCATACTATATTCACTGTCTGGGTGACAGGATCAATCATACCCAAACCACAGCATCACGCAATATGCCCATTTAACAAACTTGCACATGTACCCCCAGAATCTAAAATAAAAATGGAAATTATTTTTTTAAAGATAATCTAGTGTTGGATCCTCTTCACTACAGATGTTTAAACACAGTAACAAGAATAGTGGTTGGCCAGGTGCCATGACTCATACCTGTAGTCCCAGCTACTTGGAAGGCTGGGGCAGGAGGATTGCTTAAGATCAGGAGTTCCAGGTTACAGTGAGCTACACTCCAGACTGGGTAACAGATCAAGACCAGACTCAACTTAAAAAAAATTATAGTAGTAGCTGCCATTTTTATTAAGCATCTAGTATGTATGAGGCATTGTATTACGTACTTTGTACTTCTGTGTCTGAATATAAAATATTAAATTATATTTAAACACATAGCAAGAACTTTCTCTGTTTAATCCTTTAATTACAATAAAGATTTCTTATCGGTTTCTAAACTTAAATGCCCTTGTTTTGCTCTCTTTAACTGGAGCATAACTGTATTGATTTTATATACATATATTAATTAGACATTAAATATATGTGTTTATATATTATATTTCTACATTATACTAATTTTATATTTTACAATTCATTTTATTTGTATAATTTTATATATTCATATATTTAAAATATGTTATAATTCTTATAATTAATTATAATGTATAATTATATATTCCATATATAAAAGATAGTTTATATGTATATATTATATATAGTGAAGATATATTTTATAATTTTGTTATAATCAATTATATAATTACACATAATCATGTAATAATTATTTATGTTATTTCACGTGTGAATGAAATTAGTGTAAGAACAGTATTATAAATTAAGAGTTGATCATTTTACTAAACTTTAAAAAAAATTGCATGGTCAATATTTGAAACTAAAATTTTTCTTAGCCATTATTTTTATTTTAGTTTTTACCCCTAGCATCACAAAAACAAATTACCCTGGAGGATTCTTTTTAACAGATATTTATTGAAAGTTGGCGATGCTAAGAAAGCAGGAGCTATACAGAAGTGAGATCAGATAGTACCCTTAAGGACTTTATTATCTACTAAGAAGAATAAAAACATACAAATAGGAGATATTGAGAATTTACCAGAATTTGTTTTAAGTTCTTCTAAATAGAAAAGTTAGTATATTTAAAATTAACCTAAAATATATTTAAACTAATATTTTAGCAATGGTAAACTAATATTTCTAAGTTCTGAAAAGTCAACTCAAAATAAATTCAGAGTGGTTCCAAATATTGAGTCACTAAACTGACCCCAAAGAATAAAGAGAGACAGGGCACAAATCGTGTCTCTTTATTTTTTTGTTGATTTATTTCAGCACAATTCATCATATTGGGTTTTCTCATTGGCAGAAAACATTATTCTTGCATTTTTCATTTGCTACAAGGGCCAGCAAAAATGCACTGAAAGGCAAAGTGAATAAACTAAAATCTGTAGCTTCAAGCTCAATACCTAAAAAGGAAAATTTCAAACCGTTAGCCTGTATAAATATTCCCCTTCCTCATTTCTTATCCCAATCTCCCTGGGTCTTCCTGACAACACACACACACACACACACACACACACCCCTCACCACACACCCGAATCAGTTATTCTATCATACAGCCACGTGATTCTACATCCAGTCCTTTTATGTCTACTATTAGTTTAACCTGACTCAGAACAGTAACACTGAATAATAGAATATAATGCATGACAAGTGTGAATCTTTTTAATGTGGCCTCGTATGCTAGAGAAGCAAAGGAAACAATATGTTGCGGATTTCTGAATCTCCTTTTACCTCAGAAATCATATGCAATAATTAGAGGCATACTAAAAATCCAAACAAAGAGACCACTCGCTGTATAGACCTACAAACTGGATATTGGTGTTATAGATGCCAAAACACAGTCAGGAAGATTAGCTTTCAGCTCCAGCCCTGCTGAGGAAGTTCCCTGAAGGATGAAAGAGGCCTTGAACAAAGTGAGATGCTTTAGCTGATCAAGCCCTATTTGGTCACTTTCATCTTTGCGATGCATGGAAAAGGAGCTGCTTTCCTGCCAGCTCTTGGCACTGTGACCAGGCAGAGACATAAAGGGAGGCAAGGCAGGGCCAGCACAAAAGGGGAAGTGGTTAAAGGCAGCAGCCCATTCCAAAGAAACAAAGGTGCTGGCAGGAGACATTAACAAGGAAGACGCTTGAGCCTCCATGGTAAATAGAATGGCAATGGCCTAATAATAAACCTGAAAGACACAAGTGAGGATGGTTGCATGCAAAGTGGAGGGAAACCTTCCAATTACTGCTGTAGACAGCCCTATTAATCCTTAGGAGCACTCCCGACAAAAAGTCTATTCAATTTTCCCTCGATGTATTCCATCTAATGGGAGCAGTATTATGTCTGACACTGAGGGTAATTACCTCATGAGAATTTCACATACAGAGAAGTAAAGTCTTTAATTTTCTGCAGGTGTCTTGGACACATTCTGCATAATTCTTTGCCCCAAAATGAGGTGTGCATTCCTCTTCTGCAGAGCTGCTTTCGGATTGCGATGGTTTGCATTTGAGGACTGTAAGTGATAGTCATTTATCTTAGCCATTATGGAAAGCAAAGCATAGTATATTCTCCCTTCATCACATTACAAATGTCATTAATAACTTCAGCAAAGCTCAAATAATATATATATATATATATATATATATATGTCATATATGTATTGTGTATATACTCGTATATATAAATATCTTGTTATAACACTCCTCTGACTCACAACCATTAGCAGCAGATAAGTTCTTAAGAACCTTTTTATATACATTAGTTATGAGAGTTCCAACAAGACTATAACCCTGTAGGGAGACACTTAACTGTTTACGCCTGCCAGTTTATGAAACTTAGAAACAGTTGAAATTGTACAGGAAAGAGAATAGAGAGGACAATATTTAAGGCTGTTTTGTTTTCTGAAATAATTACACACATAGTATGTCTTGTTGATTTATTCTAAAGATGCCTAAGCCAAACATAAACAGATAATATTTATTGCTGAATTACATAAAACAGCTTTATCATTTTAGTATTCAATCCCTTTTGTATAACAAAGAAAGCATCCCTTAATAGTAGAGGTCTGACAACAAGGATGTTAAACATGTTAAGCAAAATATGCACAGGAAGAAAAAACTCCTTTTGTAAAAAAAAAAAAAAGTTTTCCAATGGTGGAGCAGTCAAGAGTATAGAAATAGATTGTAACGTGGCACGCTTCATTCAAATTAATGCAGAAATAATTAAACATTTCTTAGAGTTGATGACTTTACTACTGAGAAATTCTTATATTATACACAGGAACAAAGACGATCTTATTTTTTTCCGCTAGGGAATAGATTACATGATCAAGACCACACTGCTTTGTGTCATATATGTTCTTTATGAAGGTGTTTTCTTAAAAATCCACATTGTTAACTAGAAAACAATGACACTTCAGATATCACAATTTGGTTTATTGAAACAGAGGTGGCCGAAGCCCTTTGTTTCTAAATCGGTTGTATTTTCAAAATGGCCATGATTCTGGGTTACAGAAGCTATGCCTGCATGGGTCAATCGGATTGTTGCCCTGAGTTCACCAGCACTCTCTGCCATTCAGGGACTCATAAACAGCCCAAACTGTTCAGGTTTCCTTCTTATCCAGGTGTCTTAAACATTGTAGAACATTCTGGATGTGTTCAGAAAATTTCTAGAAAACCTGAATGTATCTAATAAAAATTTTGTATTACAGTTCAGCTTTGGCAAAAAATTAACATGACCTTGAGAGTAAGTTATCTTTAATTTTCTTTTTGAAATCAGAATGCAAAACTTTAATTAATTATTCTGAGGAAGTGTTGTCTTCTACTTAAAAGCCCGAGGCATACTTTCAGACAGAAAAGACTAAGGATGTGCTTATGATCTTCTCCCTCTTCTTTCCTCCTGAAAATCCCAGTACATGTAGCAATCAGTGCTTCTGGTAATTGCAAAGGACATACTGTCCTTGGCTTTCAATATTTCCCAATTTACTCAAGCAGGCAAAGACATCCATCAAGTCTTCAAGACCTAAACTTACTGGCATCCTGTAAAACTTCCCCAAAAGTCTCCCAAGACTGAATAGACTGCAAAAAAAACTGACCTGGAAACTTTCATAACTAGTATGCTAACCTTTAACTCAATAAGAAATATAGACTTGCTAATGCCCAGTTACCCTTCATGCTCATGGCTAATCACTAAGGTTGGTCTCATTTCTTATAAAAATGCCACAGGCAAAAACGAAGAAAGTACCAGTGATCTATTACTCCTCTCTGCTTATAAGCAGATATCACAATATGCTGTGTTTTTCTTTTAGAGGGAGAGTGAATAAAATCTTGGTTATCAGCTTTTTTCCCCCATTAATAGATATAAAATGATTCTTTATGAAACATCTGAGTATAAGTTCCAAATTTTCCTCTGTGAACTTACCATGGCTATCAAATATTGCAGTCATGTAATTCTCCTGTATATTCTTAAAGAGACATTGACTTTCAAATTAGGTCAGTGTTAGTAAACACTATCTAAGACCAAGGGAACCTCAATCAGAAAGATAATTCAGCATAAAATATTCAAAGTAGAATAAGTTTAATTAATGCTCATAGTGCTTACTATTTTCTTTTCTTTTCTTTCTTTTTTCTTTTACATAAGAAGCTTTTCAAATACCCAACCCCCTGGCAATTCAGAACAGATTCAGGAAAGAACACTACTTCTTACTCAAGAATTAGTTCCAAACTAATACAGATGATGGAACAAGAAAGCATACATAGGAAATAAAATCTGAAACAGATGGCAGGAAGTCCTACATGAAGAATTATACATGCATAGATGATCTGGCCAAAGAAAATTATTCTGGCATAAACACTGGGTCCATTGAAGAGATGGTCAAGAAGAAGGATGAAGCGAAATCCTCAGACAAATAAGTGGTCATCATGGGGCAAAATATATTTTTAAATATACTATTGATGATGTAATTCACATTAGGGTATTCTGGCCTTATAGGTTCTTACTAAGAAATGAAAGCAGAACACAGCATTATTCACCCTCATTTGCATGCAGTAATTTCTGCAAAAATATACAGAAATAAACATGCATTCTAAATACATGAGGATTCTGATATGAAAGGATGAATAAAGGTTCATAAATACAGTGTATGTTGAGTATAAAGAGAAAAATATATTAACACCTAGATTATGTTTCTGTCTCCGAACAGATTTCTTTATTATTTTCATTCTTTGATACAGGGTCTCACTCTGTCACTCAGGCTGTAGTGCAGTGGCACAATCATAGCTCACTGCAGCCTTGACCTCCTGGGCTCAAGCAATCCTCTTGCCTCAGCCTCCCAAGTGGCTAGGACTGCAGGTGCACACCACCACACCTGGCTAATTGTTTCCTCATTTTTTTGTAGAACTGGGGTCTTGCTATATTGCCCAGGCTGGTCACAAACTCCTGGCCTCAAGTGGTCCTTCCATCTCAGCCTTCCAAAGTGTTAGGATTAACATGTAAGCCACCACACCCGGCCTGAACAGATTAATTTTTAATGTCTCTGAGTTCTAATGCATTTTGAGAATTGTAGTCAATCTCTTTTATTTCTGTCTTCCTTATAGCAACTGTGCATGTTTAGCATTTCATAAACAATTAAAACAACATGGATTAGGCTTCCAAACTGAATTATGAAATTTCAATAGATTTAGGACTTATGAAGAAAGACTTATGCAATACAATTTGACACTTCCATTTCTAGTTATGGACAATTTAATACAAATATGACTTTCACAGATTATGTGAGGACTGTCAGCTTTAGCTGTACATTTTAAAAATATTCAGACTAAATTAAAATAACCTGTTTCCAGCCTTTGAATTATTAAAATTTTGTGTTAAAAGCTGTACAGAGGTGTAAGGAGAACCATTATTTTACTAAGCATTTACTATATGCTAGCTAGTATTCAATGGGCTTCGCACATGGTGATCCATTTAATATTCAAGATCCTCTAGGATTGCTTACTGTACTTATCCTTGCTTTGTAGATGAGGAAGTTAAGTAAACTTGTCATGTTCAATACTGTTAAGTAGCATAGCTGGGATCCAAACCTAGCTCCCAAATTCACTCAACTGTTTGCTACAGTATTGTTTTTTATATCTGGCACATCCATAAACATTTAAGAGGTAAATAAATAATTCAAAGGCTGGAAACAGGTTATTTTAATTTAGTCTGAATATTTTTAAAATGTGCAGCTAAAGCTGACAGTCCTCACATAATCTGTGAAAGTCATATTTGTATTAAATTGTCCATAACTAGAAATGGAAGTGTCAAATTGTATTGCATAAGTCTTTCTTCATAAGTCCTAAATCTATTGAAATTTCATAATTCAGTTTGGAAGCCTAATCCATGTTGTTTTGTTTATGAAATGCTAAACATGCACAGTCTCTATTATCTAAAAACAAAATCTCTTTTTTACCAAATTTCTCTTACTAGAAATGAATTAGTAAACTATAGCCCAATTTATACACACAACTGAATAAATGAACATGTGTGTTCTTTACCCCTCTAGCTGAAATGAGTAAGAATTGTTTTGGAAAAAAAACTAATCTAATACTTATATTCTCCTCTATAGCTATACAGTAGTACATTTACAGAATTTCACAATAGTATCCTGGAAAGTCATTTTTTCTCAGATACTATAATATTTAACTCTCTGATATTCAATTCCTATTACTTTGTGTACATTCAAAAATTTTTTAACTGTATGCATTACCCATCCAAAACATTAAATTAAAAAGTAGAAAGCTAGCCAGGTGCAGTGGCTCACGCCTGTAATCCTAGCACTGTGGGAGGCCAAGTTGGGCAGACCACTTGAGGTCAAGAGTTCAAGACCAGCCTGGCCAACATGGTAAAACCTCAACTCTACTAAATATACAAAAATTAGCCAGGTGTAAGGGTGTGCACCTCTAGTTCCCAGCTACTCAGGAGGCAGAGGCAGGAGGATCATTTGAGCAGAGGAGGTGGAAGTTGCAGTAAGTCAACATTACTCCACTGCACTCCAGCCTGGGTGACAAAGACCCCATCTCAAAAACAAAAGAAAAAAAAAGTAGAAATTTAAAAATAAATCAAATTGAAAATCTGAGGTATCTCAAAGGCCAGTGTAGTTCAAACTCATTTGCGATCTTTCCCATATTTGTATATGCATGTGTAACCATTGTGATCAGTTTCTATTATTTATAGTATCTTTCAAAGTGTCCATGAAAAACAAGCAAAGCTAATAGTATCATATAAAATAAGACTACCCTGTCCTGCCCTTTTTGCCTTATCCTGCCTGGTAGATTCTCTTAGTCAGTTGGTTGTTGTATTATTCGGAGTTCTTCAGAGAAACAAAAGAAAGGAGTGGGGAGAAAGAGTGAGAGAGAGAGAAAGAGAGACAGAGAGAGACAGAGACAGAGAGAGAGAGTGAGGGAGAAAGACATTTAAGGAATTTGGCTCAGGTGATTGAGGCCTGGCAAGTCCGAAGTCTGCAGGTCAGGCCAGGGCTGGAGACACAGAGAAAAGTTGATGTTGCAGTCTTGAGTCTTAAGGCAGTCTGAAGTTAGAATTCCATCCGTCTCAGAGGAATCTCAGTTTTGTCTCTTAAGGCCTTTAACTGATTATACAAGGCCCGCCTACATTATGGAGTGTGATCTGCTTTACTTGAAGTCTACTGATTTAAATGTAAATCACATCTAAAACTACCCTTAAAGTGACACCTAGACTGGTGTGTAACGAAACAACTAGATACCATAACCTCCCCAAGTTGACACAAGAAAATTAGCCATCTCAGCAACTCATACATAAATTTTAAATTTTAGAAACTGTGAACATTACAGATGACCAAGATTAATAAGTTGGTTTTGCTATCTTAAATCCTAAGTAGTGTGTCTTAAAGTTTCAATGATTCTGTAAAGCTGAACATATCTTGAATAATTGGAAACGAAAATATTTTTCCCATAATAAACACAATTCCACTGAGCAACAACACTACTAACATAAAATAAAGACCCTTCTTTACACTAGTGCAGTGCAGTAGTGACAGGAGGGGAAAGCACAGAACAAGAAGTTCAATCAATAACTGATTATGAAAAACCAATTTCGATAACTCACTACTTTCACACCAGCTGTAAGGTATTCAAAGGCTGAATTTGAATTTGTGGCCCACACAAAATATTGCAGTGTCCTACAACAGATGCCATTTGAGCTTTGGGAAAGAGAGTCTTGGCCTGACATCATAGTGCTGTGATGGCTTCCGTCCTACAGACAAGGTGCAGGAAAATTGAGAAAGTCACTGCTGTAACCAGAAACAGCATATTAATATCAAATATAAATTTGATAGTACTGCATCCATTACAGCAGTCATCACATTCACACCCAATTTCATTACAAAATTAGGATTGGAAACAGCTGGTATTCTGGCAGGTAGTTTCAGGGCACAATCAAACCCTCATGTCACCTGAGGCATTCTGAGCAAAATTCCAGATTGCCAAGAGCATCACCTAATTCGCCTATACAGTTACATATGCTTCCCAGAAAGATTAAGAGTGCAACAGTGATATTTGCTTGCATTTGGACATTACCCGATAAGTGGCTTCAAAAGACTTGTATTTTTTTCAACGTTCAAACAGTAGAATTCTGAGATCATCGGCTCTGTATTTGCTTTCTGGTCTGAGGGAAAAGTTGACCTTATATTGTATTTAATTGCTCTGCCCACAGCACATGTACTTAAAAAAACATTACCACCGAAACACTTAATTGCAATATTATACTGTTTGTCACATCTTTGCTGTGTCAAAGTTTAAATGCAAAAAATTCATGATTGACCCTTTCAATAGTTACAGTTTGAATAAGATCTGAGGTAATAACTATCCTTAAGTATTCTTCTATGTGCTTAGCCTTTTCTCATGTACGTATGCATTATCAGCAATGCCATCAGTCAACAGAAATTAGGAAGCATTACTTTGTCATGCGCACAAGACACACATGGATAAACGGGACATGGCTCCTTGAGAATCTTATAGTTTTCTAAGGGAGAAAGAGAAATAATCAGTTAAAATACAGCACGGTAATTGAGTATCATGAGCATTTGGGAAACTACAAATCTCTTAGTATGACCCGGGCACAGGGCTTAACATGCAGTATTATTAGAGCTGTCCATGATTACAGTGTAAGATTAAGAGGTATTATTGAAGGCCCAATTCTAAAGCATGATTTTGTAATTATACAAATCTAAATACTATGCCATAGCCATGCCATTCTGATTGTAATCATTCTGCTTTTAATAGATGATGTAACTGGGGCTTAGAGACATTTACCAAGCCAATACTGTTGAGCATTTTGTTTCACACAGAACAATGCCTCCCCAAACATATCTATATCATAATCCCTGGAACCTGTAAATACGTTGCCTCACATGACCAAGAAGACTTTGGAGATTAAATACATTTATTGAGATGGGAAGATTATTCAGGTGGGCCCAATAAGAGGGAGGCAGAAAAGTCAAGAGTCAGAAAAGGAGATGCAACAAGAGAAGCAGAGTTCAGTGTGGCAGGGAAGGATCCCCAGAGCAAACAAGGTGGGCAATACTAGAAGCTGGGAGAAGCAAGAAAGTGAATTCATCTTAGAACCTCCAGAAGTAAGACATCCCTATGGACACCTTGACTTCCATACTGTAAGATAATAAATGTGCATTGCCTTAAGCCAGTAGTATGCCAGCATTATCATAAGTGCTTTGCATGAATGAAATAATTTTAGCCTCACTAACATGAGTCAAATACTGCTTTTTATTATATGTGGTCTTCACAACAATTCTTATAATGTAGGTACTGGCTGTCTACCCATTTTGGAAGTGTGGAAACCAAGATACAAAGAATTAAAGTAATTTGCCTAAGGTCATACCCTTAATCATTGACAAAGCTTGAGTTTGATCCCAGGCAATCTAGGGTACATCTTGACTTGAAGTGTCTTTTTTTCCACATTCACACGCTCACACTTATTAAATGTCAAAAACAGTGTCTTCATCTGTGTTTTCCCTTGAAAAAGCAGAGCCTAAGAAAAAGCTTCGTGTGCAAGTAGTTCATTTTTAGTATTGATCCTAAGAAGCAGGAATAGGGGAGTTGGAATAATGAAAACAGAAGAAGGAGAAGCCAGTCCAAGGATTTATGATCAAGCTGTACTCATTGGTAACAACTAGGGTCTCATTCCACAAGATAATGTCTAAGGAGTGTGGAGATGTCATCTCAGAATTGCCTAACAGAAGAGGGAAATATTTATTTGCCAGCTTTTATCTCCCATTGATTCAAGATTCTGTACTCAGTGTTAACTTTTCACGCTTTCAGGGCTACATATACACCAGATGAGATGAGTGGGTTTCTAAGGTCTTCCACTTGGAGGCAGCTGAGAAGCTTCATGGTGACAGATACTAAATTCAGCCAGGGTGAGGATCTGTCAGGTTACACCTGCCCCAGTTGAGTGCTGTGGCAATAGCTGGAGAAATAAATGTGAGTTGTAAAAACGTAAGAGCATCAGCCAGACGTGGTGTCTCATGCCTGTAATCCCAGCACTTTGGGAGACCGAAGCAGGTGGATCACCTGAGGTCAGGTGTTCAAGACCAGACTGCTCAACATGGTGAAACCCCATCCCCACTAAAAATACCAAAAATTAGCTGGGTGTGGTGGCGGGAGCCTGTAATCCCAACTACTTGGGAGGTTGAGGCAGGAGAATCACTTGAACCCAGGAGACGGAGGTTGCAGTGAGCCAAAATCATGCCATTGCACTCCAGCCTGGGCAAAACTCTGCCTCAAAAAAAAAAAAAAAAAAAAAAGAAAAAGAAAGAAAGAAAAATAAGAGCATAAAAGGAGTCTAACACAGCTGGTCCTTGGATTTCAAAGTCCAAATTCTTTCCATCGTATCATGATGCATCTCCTCAAGTAATCACTTGTTTTTGCACTGATAAGTTCTATGTCTTGAAAGATTAGGTTTCTGCCATAATCGTGACCAATAAAATGTATTGTTCTTGTATATCCCATGAAAGGTGGATTATGCTGTTTTATATGGATTATTTTTGTCTCACTAAATGGATATCAAATTCCTAGAAAGTGGATATAGTAACATTTACCACTTTTGTTGTTTTCACTATATCCAATTCAACAATGGACTTAAAATAGGAACACAAAAAATATGCACTGATCAGTACTCATTTGAATTTCAACCTCTTGGATATTAGTTTTATTAGTAATTACTGCCAAAATGTAAATAGCCCCACTAGGGATTTTAGCAAATGCTTTCTTCATGTTTTAATGCACCTTTCAAATTTGTTGTCATTCTTTCTTCTTTTAATAGCTTAAGGCTTTTCATCCAAATATGGCATATAATTTGACTTCTGTCATTAGACAGGAGAATCACCAAGGACCAAATCTAGAAATCCTGAAAAATGTTTCTTTCCAGATGGATCACACAATTCAAATTGAACAAAGTAAAGTTTTAAGAAATCCTAAGTATAATTACATATTCATATATTTGTCATTTTTACAGAGAACATGTTTTATCAATTGGACAGCATATACAGTACAACAAACCATACAAAGAATGACAGCATGAGAATGTGGGTTAATATGGTTATGACTCTATGTCATTAATTTGAGGCCAATAACGTAGATATAATAGAAGCTAAATAGATTGTGATATATTATTATTTTATATATCTGGCCAGTAAGTGAAAGACAGCCAAGTATTTTGTAACTAAGCAGCATAGGGAACTTCCTCGGGACATAGCACTCTTTATTTGCCTCATCTCAAAGGCAAAAACATTTCCATGAAGAAATATCCATACTAAAATAAATACAGAAAGTAGACTTTGTTGGATAAAATTATTTGAATTTGCTTGATATTTTTCTATCTTTTCTTGATTATAACACCTGTGAAAATGGTGTTTTAGCTTTGGTATAAAATAAGGCAAAAAAGGTTCCACTGGGAATCACCATCATTTGTTATCACAAAAATTAAAATTAAGTATTACACTAAAAACGTCTGTCATTTGGGAGACAGTAATCTGCAAAATTGACTATAGTCACAATGAAAATTTATTCTTGAATATGGTTTTGTTTCATGGATATGTTTTAATGGATATGGTTTTGTTTAAAGTATATAAGTAACTTTCTATACACATGTATCATACAGTAATTACTTTTGATAATCACTATTTTAAAGTCATTTAAAGTTATAAATAACATAAAAAATTATTTTTCACTTTGTATTTAATAGAAAAGTTTCTTAGAGCATAATTCTAGAAAAGTATTAAAAAAAATTTTTTTATGTAATTAACACTTGGTAAGGATAAATCATATACTTAGGATTTTGGAGGTTTAGGATTTTGCGAGACTCATTAATCATGATCTAGTGCACCTTGAAAAAAACATTCTATGCCAATGAAAAGAACTATTCAACTATGGTAATAAATCATCAATTCACAAGGAAATGTGGGGTTCTCAGTGTTTATGGGCTCATTGGAAAGACCTGCATGCCATAAACACATATATTTGGTATTTGGGGTTACTGCTTTTAAAAATATGGGGAAAGAACAAAAAAATATGTCAAATCAAAAAGATAATACAAGGTTCCAAATTTTTAACATCATAGATTCATAAGCTTCTTAAGAAAAGGCATGAATCTTTAAAGAAGGATCTTTGGAGGCCTGATACAAATAATAGAGAACAGAAATTTAAAACCTGTTTATTCAAAACAATCCTATATTTGAAATGTGATATATTTAAAAATTAAGCAATTTTTAAAAATATTTCATTAGGAGACAAGTAGCTATCATACTGAAGTTTTGAGTTGCAATTTATATGTAGAAGCTTTCTATTCAGACTGATGCTATTTTTTTCAATCCTTAGCATCTTCTATAGTTTCAATATATCTCCCAAAAGGCCGGTGCTGGAAACATGAACCCCAATGCAACAGTGTTGGAAGGTAAGGCCTAATGAGAGGGGATTAGACCATGAGGATTCTATCCTCATCAACTTATGGCAACTTATGGCAAGAGTGTGTTCATTATAAACGGGCAAGTTTTGTCCTCTACTCTCTGTATTGTCCTCTCTCATCTTCTTTCTTACTCTTTTGTCTTTTCCATAGGATGCCACTGCAAGAAAGGCCTCACCACATGCTAGGCCCTCTATCTCAGACCTCCCTGCATTCAGGACTATGACCCAATAAATATCTGTTCATCATCAATTACCCTATCTCAGGTATTCAGTTATAGTAGCAGAAAACAGACAAAAATAACATCCCATATTTTCCATGTTCGTACAGTGCAATTTCAGAAAACGGCTTCCAATTTCTAAACACCAGTGAGCATGTACTAGAAAGTAAGACTCAGTCGATCTTCCAGAATGCTGGGAACACCAGGTAAAATGTGTGAAACACAACATACAGCAGCTTACCCTTTACTGGCCCATATCTGGCTGGTTGAAATGACAACATGTAATTTATCTTGCAGGAATATTATTTCTACCATCTGTGTCAAATAATCCAATTACCTAACAGCAGTAAAAGGTATGCAATTAATATCAGGAATGATATTAGAACATGAACAACCTTAGGTCTGTCATATTGGGAAGCTAGACCAAAAGAGGAGATCAAAACCCAAAGAAATGTAAAACAGAAACCTTCACAACATGAAGACTTAGCCATCCAACATCCCATCCAATAACTAAAATAAACAAAGCATCCATTTATCATGTTACAGTGTCTGGAATTCTTACTGGCATAGTTTCTGACAGTTTTCTGAGATATTTCCTTTGTTCACTCACGCTGAGTAATCTCAAACCAGATGTATGATGATCAGCCAGGATTAGGTAGAAGAAGTATTTATTCCCATTAACCTGTTAACAGATAAATATGTCAGTAATGCCATGTAGTATCATTTGATTCAAGGGAATAGAAAGACATATTTCTTCAGTTAAAAAAAATTTCCCAGTACATGTTATTTGTTCTTTTAAAAGCATCTTTTCTTTTCAGTATAGATACACTTTCATCACATACTTTTCTTCCAGAATGTACTTGAGTGTTGTTTTTCAAAGTTCCTATTATAATTATTTGTGGGTTCTCAGCTGAGTGGTGTGCTAAAATCACAGAAGGAAAAAACATAGGTAAAAGGGAAGAAAGTGGGGCCAGAACCAAGGGTAAGAGATAAACCCTGCTTTAATGATAACCCCAGTTAACTTGGCCAACAGCTCAAATCAAAATGTACAAAGTAGTTTTGTAAGCTAAGTTCAGACTGGGCCTTCACTGGTCAATGGACACTGTTACATGAGGGTAACCCAGGCTTTTACAAGGCTACTGTCAGTTAGGGGGAACTGGAAGGGATGGCTGTTACTCAGGAAATGTAGGGGAAGAGGCCAAATCTACAATGGTCTCTGCAACAAAAAGTAGGGTCAATGGATCAAGTCCCTAATATGTCTGTGTGTGTACTCAACATGAAAACTGGACATCAAAGACCTAATTTTAGATGAAGAGTCTGAAATTTCGGTTAAGCCCACAGAGTGAACAAGGTCCAGCATTTGAAGAGTCCCTAAGGCCGTTGTAGGCTCATAGTGTTTTGTGAAAGATGCCAGTCCGGAGGGCAAGAGCAAATACACAATTGATTTCTTAAATAGAAATAATGGAAAAGTGACAAAGATCCAGAAGTAGGTTTATTAGGGAATACTTTGAATCTTAAGACATTCAGGGACTCCTCACCTGCACAGAGCCCTTCTACAGATATAGGAGGAAACCTAGCAATATGTTCCTGTGATCATAGGTTTCTGGAATTTTTACCAGTATAAAATATAATAATTATAATAGCAGAAGAAACTTGGAAAGACCCTTAGATTAGGAATGTCTCATTAAATCAAGTGAGGAAAAAGGGACTTCTGATAGGAAGAGTGCTTTCTTGTATTGATTTATTTAATATAAATAATAAAGGATTGCACTCTGTTACCCAGGCTGCAGGGCACTGTTGTGATCATGGCTCAATGTAGCCTTGACCTCCTAGGCTCAAGCAGTTCTCTCACCTAGGCCTCCTGAGTAGCTGGGACCACAGGCACATGCGATTATGCCAGGCTTTTTTGTCATTGTTGCAGAAATTGGGTCCCACTGTGATGCCCAGGCTGGTCTCAGACTTCTAGCCTTAAGCAAATCTCCTATCTCGGCCTCCCAAAGTGCTAGAATTACAGGCATGAGTTTTACACCATACCCAGCCAAGAGTTTTCTGTCATCTCTAAATTTATCTTTTAAAAACTCTCTATTGTTTTTGTATACACAAACCTATGATAGAATTTCTCCCAGTTTTATAGTAATCTTAAAAACTGATGAAAAATAACAATGAATTGGTCAGATAAGAGTTTTTTTCTAAACTTTTGGTAACATATATTTTCTAAACTATCAGTGTACATTGTTGGTAGTTTAGAAAAACCTTTTTCAGAAATATATACTTATTATTTTCACATATATAATTAATCACATTAGAGGAAGTATTGGGTTATCCTTCCATTCTCTCTGTTGTAAACATAAAAATTGTTTTCATTTGAAGCATATGCAAGCAAAAAAATGTAAGAAACAGTATATATATAGGTATGTCAGGCAGTTAGTTAATGAAATATTATGTTATATTCATGAATTTGTGATGATTATAATGATTTTTGTTTTTTTAAGTTAGTTACTTTTTGTAGTTTCTTTTTTATTCTAAATAATTACTTTATACCTTACTTTTAAATATGCAATTTAGCGGGAAGGGGCTTGAAGGGGGAGGGAAGATATCTAAATTGTGTAAGCTTTAGCCTCCGCAGAAGATAGAATCATTCCCATTTTGAAACTCAACATCAGTTTTGTTTGTTCTTTTTTGTTGTTGTTTAAGATGGCAGATTAGAGGTCCTTAGCATGCCTCAACTACTTGGAAATAGCAAAACAGTGAATAAAGATCATATGAGCTTTATGTCGAGAAGGAAAATGGAAATACACTGAAATCATGAAGGACACCCAGATCTTGGGAAGGAAAACACGGGAAAACAGACCCCATGACAGTGTCTGACTTACAGATCTGAGTGAAGCCCCAGTACATCAGAGAGCCAGACAGCTTTCCTCTGTGACTTATCTTTCCACTGGGATCCATGAAGGACATCCAGATCTTGGGAAGGAAAGCACAAGAAAACAGATCCCATGACAGTGCCTGACTTATAAAGCTGAGTGAAGCCCCAGTACATCGGATAGGCAGACTGCTTTCCTCTGTGACTCAGCTTTCCACAGGGATCCAAGCAATCCAGGCTGAGGGAAGCACTTTGTTTCTCCCAAACCCTGAAGCTAACCTAGGGGAGAGAGTTGAAGATGCTGTGGGAAAAAGACACTAGGAAAAGCTAGAGATATTTTCCTAGACCAGGATCAAGACAAGGATACCATTTATAATCCAAGTGCAAACAAAGTCAACCCGGCACTGTGGCTGCACAGGCATTTCCGTTTTTGTCCGGAGATTGGAGCACCTGCTCTGGAGCAGAGTAGGGGCCTCCACATCCATAACTGTGGAAAGTGACTCATCAATATGTAGTGGAATTATATTCTCCTCCATCACAGGCCTGGGGCAGGAAGAGAGCTGCTACAACTACAGTTTATCCTGGATGACAAGACTGACAGCCAGGGGCAGCATAGTGACCTAGAGCTGGTTTGTAGGTGTCATTCTTGAGTGCCTCACCCTATTCCCCTGAGATTGTGGTATACAGAAAACCTCTCTGGTCCACCCCAGGAAGAACTTCAAGCATCTGGAGCACCCACTTGCTTAGAACAGCAACTTGAGTGAACTCACCCTCATAGACATAGATTGTGGTGCAATGGAGTCCTCTTTGCTCCACTTCCAGACAGATCTTCAGGTATTCAGAACACCCATTCACACGGACTAGGAGCCTGAGTCACCCCACTCATCCTGTGCAGAGATCATCTACATTGGGGCCACTCTTTACCCAGGCAGATCTCCAGGCATTAGGAACACCTGCTCACCTGGGTTGACAGCCTGAGCTAACCCCCACTACCTGGGTATAGAGTGTGGTACAGTGAGACCTTCTTCCCTCCACAGCCAGGCAGCTCTCCAAGCATTTGGAGCACCCACTCACCTGGATTAGTCATTTAGGCCACCCCCTGTCCTCATGCAGAGAACTTGGGGCCAAGGAGGTTTTCTAGCTACATGACAAGGCACAATTCTGGGCTCTTGGTGGCTGCCCACTGGATTCTTCCTCAGGCCTCATGTTTGTACCTGCAACCAGGGCTCTGTAGGTGAAGCTGTATATTCCAACTCCACACATCTTCTCTCTTACGCCACTGGAGCTGAGCAGAGAGTTCAGACCACTGTGAACTCCATAAATAAGGCCATTTCCTGAGGCAACAGAGAGCTTCTCCCAGTAAACAAGGATTGAGTATATACCCAGCCATGTGTTGGCCAAAGTCAGCTCTTACCCATAGGCGCTATCTATTAAATTTCAGGTTAAACTGCACTGTCCAATATAAAACATACCAGCAGAAATGCATTGGCTGTGTAAGAAAAGTCAAAAGACCCTGCCTAGAATTCTCTAGAGTCATACCCCCTAATGAGTGGGATAAAGGGAAAGGGAAAAAAGAAAAAAATAAAAATATTATAGGGAAAGAAAGAAAAAGAAAAAAAAATCCTACCCACAGGAGAATAATTTCAAAAAGTAAAAAATACCAGTGTTTTCATTGAGAAGGAACCTGGGCAAGAATTCTAGCACCATGAAAAATCTCTTGATGATGTGATACCTAAAAGGATTACCCTAGCTCTCCAGCATTGATCCCTAACCAAGATGGAAACTCAGAAATGACAGATAAAAAATTCAAACCACGGATTCAAGGAAGCTTAATAAGATCCAAGATAAGGTTGAAAATTAACACAAAGAAACTAATAAGGCAATCCAGGAAATGATGAAAGAAATAAATATCTTCAAAAGAAATCAGAGATTTTGGAATTGAAAACAATCACTTAAGAAATTTTAAAATACAAAAGAAAGCGTCATCAATAGACTGTACTAAGCAGAAGGAATAATTTCAGAGCTTGAAGACCAGTCTTTTGAATTAACCCCATCAGGCAAAAACAAACAAACAAAAATTTAAGACATATCCAAAGCCTTCAAGAAATATGGGATTATGTGAAGCAACCAAAATTATGAAATATTGGCATTCCTGAGAAAGAGAAAAAGAAAACAACCAGAGAACATATTTGAGGGAATAATTCAAGAACATTTTCCTTATCTTGCTAGGGAGGTAGGCATCCAGGCAAAAAAAATGTAGAGGACACCTGGAAAATACTATACAAAATAAACATCATGAAGACGTAGATTCACCAGAGCTGTTCAGGGCCGTTGCTAAAGAAACATGTCTTAAAGGAACCTAGACAAAAAAGTCAGATCACATACAAAAGTAACTTCATCAGGCTAACAGCAAACTTATCTGCAGAAACCTTACAATCTAGGAGACACTGGAGGCCTATTTTCAGTATTGTTAAAAGTAAGAAATTCCAACCAATAATTTTATAGCCCACCAAACTAAGCTCCACAAGTGAAGGAGAAATAAAATATTTTCCAGAGAAACAAGTGCTAAGGGAAATAGTTACCGCTATTAGGGTAACCACTAGACCAACAACTAGACCACCAGATCACCTTACAAGAGATCCTTACAGGAATTCTAAACATGGATACAACAGAACAATATACACTATCACAAAAACACACTAAAGTACCTAGCCCAGGAACCCTATAAAGTAACCACACAATAGGGACTACAGTGCAACCAGCAAACAACTTCATGACAGAATTAAGACTTGACATATCAATATTAACCTTGAATGTAAATGATCTAAACACACTACTTAAAAGGCACTGAGTGGCAAGTTGAATTAAAAAAACAAGATCCTTTCAACTCTTTAAGAGACTCATCTCACACATACAAGACCACAGGCTCAAAGTGGAAGGCTGGAGAAACATCTATCACATACATGGAACACCAAAAAAGAGCAAGAGTCATTATTTTCATAAAAGATAAAACAGACTTTAAACCAACAAGAGTAAAAAAGGACAAAAAGAGCATTCCATAATGATAAAGGGGTTCAATTCAACAAAAAGACTTAACTATCCCAAACATATATACACCCAACATTGGAGCACTGAAATTCATAAAGTAACTTCTAGACCTATGAAAAGGCTTAGTTCACAATACTAGTGAGGGAATTCAATAACCCACTGACAACATTAGACAGGTCACAGAGGCATAAAACTAACAAAGACATTTTGGAATTAAACTTAACACTTGACTAACTGGACCTAATAGATATCCACAGAATACTCCACCTCTTAATCACAGAATATACATTTTTCTCATCTGTACATAGAACATACTCCAAGACTGACCACTAGCTCAGCCGTCAAGCAACTCTCAATAACTTGAAAAAAATCAAAATCCTACCAACCATAATCCCAGACTACAAAGGAATAAAAATAGAAATCAATACCAAGAAGATCTATCAAAACCACACAATTACATGGAAATTAAACTGAATGACTTTTGGGTAAACAATGAAAGTAAGACAGAAATCAAAAAATTCTTTGAAAGCAATAGAACAGAGACACAACATACCAGAATCTGTAAGACACAGCAAAAGTAGCATTAAGAGGAATGTTTAGGGCACCAAATACATACTCAAAAGGTCAGAAAGATTTCAAATTAACAATCTAATATCACACCTACAGGAACTAAAAAAGGAAGAAAAAATTAATCCTAAAGCTAGCAGATGAAAAAAATAACTAAAATTTATAGAAGAACTGAAGTTAATTGAAAGGCAAAAACTAATACAAAGAATTTTAAAAAACAAGCTTCGTTAAAAAATTAACAAGATTTAATAGACTCCAGGTAGATGTACAAAGAAAAAAAGGGAAGATCCAAATAAGCACAATCAAAATTGACAAAGGTGACATTAAAACCTATCCCTTAGAAATATAAAAATACTAAGGGATAATTTTGAAAATGTCTATGCACACCAACTAGAAAATCTAGAGAAAAATGAATAAATTCCTTGGAACACACCATCTTCTAACATTGAATCAGGAATAACTTGAAGCCTAAACAGATTAATATCAAGATCCAAATTGAGTCAGTAATTTAAAAAAATCTACCAACGAAAAAAGCCATGAACAAGACGGATTCACAGCTGAATTATATGAGATGTATAAAGAAGAGCTGGTACAAGTTTTACTGAGACTATTCAAAAAAAAAAAAAATCAAGGAAGAGGGACTCCTCCCTAACTCGTTACGCACAGCTAACATCACTCTGATACCAAAACCTGGCAAAGATGGGATGAGTAAAACAAACTACAGGCCAATATCCCTGATGAATGTAGACACAAAAGTCTTCAACGAAATACTAGCAAAGTGAATCCAGCAGGTCATCAAAAAGTTAAATCATGATAGTCAAGTAGGCTTCACTCCTGGGATGAAAGGTTGGTTCAACATTTGCAAATCAATAAATGTGATTCACCACATGAACAGAATTAAAAAAAAAAACAGTATAATCATCTCAACAGATGCAGAAAAAGCTCTTGATAAAATTCAACCTCCCTTCATGATAAAAAAAAAAAAAACAAAAACGCTTGAGAAACTAGGCATTAAAGGAGCATATCTGAAAATAATAAGATCCATTTATGACAAAACTACAGCCCAACATTATACTGAATGGGCAAAAACTAGAAGCATTCCCTTTGACACCTGGAATAAGACAAGGATGCTCATTCATAACATTCCTATTCAACATAACACTGAAAGTCCTTACCAGAGCACTCAATCAAGAGAAAGAAATAAAATGTATATGAGTAGGAAAAAAAGAATTCAAAGTACCTCTCTTTACTGGTGATATGATTCTATACCCAGAAAACCCTAAAAATTCCATCAAAAGGCTCCCAGAACTGTTAAACAACTTCAGTAAAGTTTCAGAATCAAAAACAATATATAAAAATTAGTAGCAGTTCGATATACCAATAATGTTCAAGCTGAGAGCCAAATCAAGAACAAATCCCATTTACAATACCACAAAAAACGAAATTCCTAGAAATACAGCTCACCAAAAAGGTGAAAGATCTCTACAAGAAGAAATACAGAACTAAAAGAAATAAAAAATGACACAAACAATTGACAAAACTTTCCATGCTCATAAGTTGGAAAAATCATGGCCATAATGCCCAAAGGAATCTATAGATTCAACACTATTCCTATTAAGCCACTAATGCCATTTTTTACAGAACTAGAAAAAACTATTCTAAAATTTATATGAAACCTAAAAAGAGCCTGAATAGGTACAGCAATCGTAAGCAAAAACAACAACGCCTGAAGCACCACATTATCCAACTTCAAACCATAGTATAAGGCTACAGTAACCAAAAGAGCATGGTACTGGCAGAAAAACAGTCATATAGACCAATGGAATGGAATAGAGAACTCAGAAATAAAGCCACACACGTATGGCTGTCTGATATTTGACAGTCAACAAAAACAAGCAATGAAGAAAGGACTCCCTATTCAATAAGCAGTGCCAGGATGGCTGCCTAACTATATGCAGAAGAATGAAACTGGAACCCTATCTTTTACCATATACAAAAATTAACTCAAGATGAACAAAAGATTTAAATGTAAGACCTCAAAGTATAAGACTCCTTGAAGAAAACCTAGGAAAAACCATTCTGGTCATTGACCTAGGAAAATAATTTATGATTAAGTCCTCAAAAGCAATTGCAACAAAAACAAAAATTGGTAAGTGGGACTTGATTAGACTAAAGAATTTCTGCACAGCAAAAGAAACTCTCAACAGAGTAAAAGACAACCTACAGAATGGGAGAAAATATTATCAAACTATGCATCTGATAAAGATCTAATATTCAGAATATAAAAGGACCTTAAATAATTGAATAATTTTTAAAACCCATTCAAAAAAATGGACAAAAGACATGAACAGAGTGTTCTCAAAAAACCTACAAGTGGCCAATAAACATATGAAAAAATATTCAGCATCACTAATCATCAGAGAAATGTAAATCCAAACCAAAATGTGATAGTATCTCACATCAATCAGGATGGCTATTATTAAAAAATAAAAAACAACAACAACGAAAGCTGGTGAGGGCTCAGAGAAAAAGGAATGTACATTAGTTCAGCCACTGCAGAATACAGTTTGCAGATTTCTCACAAAAATTAAAATAGAACTACCATTCAACACAGTAATTCCATTACTATATATAGATCCAAAAGAAAATAAAGTATGCACTTGTGTGTTCATCGCAGCACTATTCACTATAGCATGGATATGTAATCAACCTAGGTGCCTACTAGTTGTGGACTGGATTAAAAAAAATGTTGTATGTATACACCATGGAATACTATGCAGTCATTAAAAAGGAATGAAATCATTCTTTCAAGCAACATGAATTCTGCTGGAACCAATTATCCTAAGTGAATTAATACAGGAACAGAAAACCAAATACCACATGTTCTCACTTATAAGTGGAAGCAGACAGTGGGTACTCATGGACATAAAGATGGTAAAAATAGACAATGGGGACTACTGGGGGAAAGAGAAAAGGGAGGGGAAAGAGTTGAAAACTGCTGGGAACTATTCTCAGTACCTAGGGGATGACATCAATCATACCTCAAACCTCAGCATCATGCAATATACTTAGGTCTGTTGCATATTTCTATAATAAAATGTGAAATTATTTTTAAAAATGAAATGAACAACCAGCAACTTGGAAGGAACAAAAAAATGGCACGAGCACCACAAAGAAGCAGTAAACCAAAAAGGTGGGAGTTACCAGACTTTAGCCAATGACTGATGCTTACAATGATAGAAAACTGGAGTGTGTGACTCAGGAATGAGGATCCCTTTCTAGTTCTCAGACTGTCTTTCAACACACAGAGATGGCTGAATGCTGTTGTATAAAGGTTCCTCAGTCATCCCAGCAAAAGGTATCCCATTTTTAGGGTAGGAATATAAATTCTAAACCTCATCAGAGACTTTGCATTGTAAAAGCCCTCTTTTCATCAACAAGACTATAAATCACAATTGGTTGATTAATAAGAAAAAAAAATAAAATAAATTGGTGACCCATAAATATGAGACACATTCTCAACATTTTACTATAACTTGCAATGTCTAAATATGCATTTAATGACCAGTTGTTTGATACAGTGTCAAAGGATTTCCTCTGAGTATAGGTCACTGATTATATTCCTATATATAATAGTGAGTTCCATATAAAATTGCCAACTTTCAACCACTTATGATTTTAAAAGATGGGAATTTCATAAAGTTCATCTGGACCTACAAAACAGCAATTTTTATGCCTTGCATCTAAGTCCTGATTCTTTGATTTTGCCGTCTTTAAAACACAATAAAGTTACTTTTCTTAGAAAAACTGACCTTAGATTTTCTTTTTTTTTTTTTTTTTTTTTTTTGAGACGGAGTTTCGCTCTTGTTACCAGGCTGGAGTGCAATGGCACGATCTCGGCTCGCTGCAACCTCCGCCTCCTGGCTTCAGGCAATTCTCCTGCCTCAGCTTCCTGAGTAGCTGGGATTACAGGCACGCGCCACCATGCCCAGCTAATTTTTTGTATTTTTTTTGTAGAGACAGGGTTTCACCATGTTGACCAGGATGGTCTCGATCTCTTCATCTCGTGATCCACCCGCCTCGGCCTCCCGAAGTGCTGGGATTACAGGCGTGAGTCACCACGCCCGGCCTAGCTTTTCTTATATAGGTTACCTGGTACTTCTGTCTCACAGCTCTTAAGATTCTTTCCTTTGTCTTAACTTTGGATAACCTGATGACACTGTGCCTAGGCGAAGATTTTTTGTGATGAATTTCCCAGCTGTTCTTTGTGCTTCTTGTATCTGGATGAAGAACACAAATAGACAATCTAAGGTCACACCTCAAGGAACTGGAGAAACAAGAACAAACCAAACCCAAATCCAGCAGAAAAAAGGAAATAACCAAGATCAGAAACAAACAAAGAAACAAACAAAAAACCATATAAAAGAGAAACGAATCTGCTTCCTAAGGAATTTAACTGTGTATGAAACAACTGATTTTTTTCAAATGAGTACATAACATAAAAATTTATAGGAGAAAATGTGCACAAAAGTATCAAAGAGGAGTTGGCTTGCAGGAAGCTTGCATGTTCTCTGAGCCATCATCAGTATGTTTTACAGAGGACACTGACTAATTAACAGGTCGTTTAGGAAACCAATGAAGAGATCTCTTGCTAGAATTGGTCAATATTATCTCCAGCACTGAAGGAAATCGAGCATGGGTGACAAAGTTTTCCGTTTTCAATTTCTTTGGAGTGGGGAAGCTGAGGATTGGCAGTTTCACGGGAACACAAAGGCCAAACAATGGAATCAATTAATTTGATTCTCTCATTCAGTGAGGGACATCATCCACATGGTAATCTAGTTCACTGGTGAGGTGTGTCCGCAGTGTGTGAGGCAAACTCCTAAGTAGCCCAAGGATAGACTATTTCATTATGATACGAATCTCACCATAAACTGTGTGAGCAAAGAGTGTTTCCAATTTACTACATCTTTCACCCTTTTTATTTTCCTTAGCTCTTCTCTTTAAAAGTTAATTGAAAAGTATAAAGCATATATTAAGGTGGAAAATCATTATGATTCAAAAAAGTGAGAAAGTTTAGGACACTTAGAGATATATATTGTATTCACAAAGAAATGTACACAATTTTCATGATCAATCCAATTAGTTATGTGTATACTAAGTTCTCCTTGTAAGAAAAAACCAGAGTTAAGGCAGAGTTTTGCTATTTCCACAGAGTTCTAGGCCTAGCCCCATCTCCATGCTCTTTGAAGAGATGGTATAACAACCCCAACAGAATATTTTGGCTGTTTATCTGAGAGGGCAAGAAGAATCTAAAGGCTGAAACCTCATCTCATGACAGACACTGTGCAATGAACAAATCAGTTCAATATATATTTTGCTGTAGGATCAAAGTTGGAAGTCACTGACTTCAAAATCCTAATATCAGTCATTTCTGCTTTTGCCAGCAAGCAGATATATCCCTGGAGTCCAGCCCCTCAGGTGTGAGCACATCATAATATAAAAATCTGTCAAAATCTCTAGTTTTCTATATTGAAAAATAAACTCCAGAAGCCAAATAAATATCCCAACAGTGTTACACCGTCTGGATGTAACACCGACAGTGTTACATCTTTGACTTTGGTACAGACTGTAGGTATTACTAGCAGTCTGTATGCCTGCCAAATTAAAGTAGGAATCCCAAAGAAACCAGTTCACTTCCATATATCTTTATTTAGTTGAATAAACAGCCTACCTAAGCAAAAAAAATGAGACACATAAAAACTAGCATGTATTTTGAAAAGAAATTCCCCCAGGGCTTAGCTAATTACTATCTTAAAACAACTGCCTATATTCAGATGCCAATCGAAAGATTAAATCAGTGGCTATGACCATATTATTTGCCTCTTAACACTACAGACAATGTGTCTGCGGTTACTGTACTAACAGTAGGATACCAAGCGTCCTGTGGAGCATTCTGTAGAGGTTGATGCTTTGAGGGAACACAGCTGCCTTCAGGGGGAGAAAAACTACAGATTTAAATTTCAGAATGTTTTCCTTTGGGTCATTTTGTACTTGTGAGCAGAAAGTTCACTGTCTTATTCTCTCCTTCAATACACACACACACACACACACACACACACACACACACCCTTCATACTAATGCAATCATTACTGAACCATGATGAGTGTGGTTTCTGCAAGTCAGATGTTGTCTTGACTCACGACTAATTCAAATCACTGAAGTAAATCCAGACGACCACTTTACACTATAAAGGGGGAAAAGAAAGAGCTTTTATATGTGTTCCTCTTGCATGCCCAAGCAAAGTGTATATATGGAATATGCACAGACCAGGTGAGAAACTTTTCCATATAGTAGTTTTTAACGTTTATTTTACATCAAAATAAGAATAAGACTTTTTCATGTAGAGAAAGGGAGGAAGACATATGAAGCAGATGCAAAGAAAGGCAAAAGAGCAATAAACAATTGGGGAGCAGCACATCAGCTCCTCCAAAAGGCTATTCCTGTTGGAACAGCCACATGCGTTCTCCTTCATCCTATATAGTCCACAACATAGACAAGAAGCCCACAGGCACCCCTGCCCTTGGCATGGATCCTGGAAATGCCCACACCTACCTTTCGCCAAGGCCAACCTGTCATCCACAGCAGCTGAAAACATTCTCAGAGGGAAGTTTTAAAGATTAACTAAGTAATTGAAAGTACCAAACATTCTAAATATAAGCCATTACAAAATGGGACAGCATTACCACATTTTGTGTGTCCCCATTTACAGCTTGCCAACAAAACCTTACTTTGTCATACCGTGATGCCTTTCTGCATCCCATTCCCACTGGGGCGGTGTTCCTCTTCATGCTTCTACCCAGACAGGTCCTGTCTTCCTTGTGCTCCCTGCTGTGGTAAAACCATTCTTCACTTCTGCTCTTTACTCCTCGGGCAACCTAGCCATACCACTTTTTATGTTGCATTGTAATTTCTAATACTGATTTTTAACTTTTCCCTAAATCTGCCCATCCACCCCCCCAGATTATGAGGTTTTGAAGGACAGAGAGTGATATTTATTCTTTTTCTATCTCTGTTGCTTAGTACAATATCCGGCAGACAGCAGATTCCCAGTAGATGTGTGACAGATGAATAATCTCTAGGTTGGTTGTTCTTTGTTTCTTTCTTTTATTGTGATTTGGGAAAACAGGTTTCTTACTTTATGAGGGTGATGATATTTATTGATGTATAAAGCTTTATCTCCTTCTATTTCTGTTCCAACAAGCATTGACTTGTGAGTGACCAGGTTCACTTCTCCACTGTACAGCTTGCAGAAACCTCTGACATTCCCCCAACAAGGAGTGCCCTTGGAATTGTTTTTTTGCACAGAATCATATTTTGCTCTCACTTCTAATTCTTACCATCCCTCTTGATGATGGGAGGGGTTTTTAACCTTAATTTCACCATATATTACTTCAGAAAATATATCTCTTGTCTAAATGGTCCTAATATCATTCTCAAATAAACATGAACACAAACACACATGCACACACACACACACACACATACACACACACACACATTGTCCTTTGAGTTATTTCAAGAGTGACCAATATTAATGGCAATTCAGTCCCAGAACACAAGTTTGGCTTCACAAATTAGTCACAGAGTGACAAGGAGCCTTTTCCCTCTCAGGTGAGAAACCTGTTCCTTATAGCAAGAGAAGAAGTCCAGGGGTTGTTTTTTTTTATATTATATATTTTCCTGGCAGTTTTATATATATTCCTTCTTTTAACTTTATAACATGTGCATTATTTTATCTTTATTCACCCATTTCACAATTTAATCTTAACAAATAACTAATAGAAAGAAACCATGATTAAAAGGAATTCTAAACCAACTACTTGATCTACTGACCTTCATTCATGTTTTCACAGGCACCATATTTTCATCGGTTTTAAAATGTTCCAACAATCTTAGTTCTAACTTTGAGTATATTACTATATTCACTTAGAGTGAACCTTTCTATCCAAATTAAATCTTTTGAGTTTTGCATAGTCAGTAGTAAGATCTCACATAAAAGGCTTGGCAGAAAAATTCTCTTAATGTCTAGTGCTGAAGTTTGGAAAGTAAAGGACGCTGTACACAGCAAAAGGTAGGAAGGCAGAGCAAGAACCTATGGTAGTGTAACAGGCAGAAAAGAATCATGGTTCAGAGTGCAGATTCCCAAAGCCAGACTGCCGAGGTCCAAATTCTACAACTGTAGGCAAGTTACTTAACACTCAGGTTCCTTATCTATAAAATGGTAATGATAACAATATTTCCTACTTCATAGGGTTGTCTGTGAGGATTAAATGAGAGTATGCATACTTAAAATGTTTTAACTGATAATGAGGTAAGCACTAAGTATTAACTATTATAAATATTATTATTGTCAGTAATATTCTCACCAAATGTAAGTATCAAGCCTCTGAGTTAAAAATTATTTTAACTGAAATGCAGTAATTGACCTTTCTGTGACTGATGGCATCCCTGAAGAGTCAATTAATCAAAAGCAGGCCATGTAGTTTGCTTTATCTTTAAGGCAAGCTGCCATGGATTTTAAATTTAAAGAAAAAACAATCACAGATAGATGCATATCTAAAATAAACTTACCCTTCTTAGTTTCATAATTCTTAAATTACAGCCAGTGTATCTAACAAATACATATTATATGCTGGCTATTATATCAAGAGGTGTAGACAAAAAAATGCAGTATATTACATGATTACTTTTCTCAACAAATTTTGGAGAAAACTCAGCTTATAGGCAGGAACTAGTACAATAGAATTTCTGAAGAAAGATCTAGAGGGAAAGACTCTAAGGATAATAGAATGGGCTTGAATTAATCTTTAAAAGGTAGAGAAAGTTTAAGTCAGAAAAGAAAAGGAGGAGGCCTCCCAGGCGCGTTGGGTAGTTTAGGCAATAAGCAAGCATGCAGGGACACATTCGCATTGGTTAGGAATGAGCGACCCAGTTAAATGAGACATTGAAGGGACTGGCGGTGTGAGTGCACAACCAGGCCCTGGGATTGAGGTTAGATTTTATGTGCCTCCATGTTTCTCTTCAAATTGGAAATGTGTTTTCACTGTATATGAAAGGGAAGGAGATGCTTTGATAGATGGCACTCTTAAAGAGATGTCAAGGCTTCATGGAACAACGTCAAATACCATCCAGTTCTCTTGATACCTTGTGCCCTGGTTTCTTTTCTTCCTTGATGTTAAATCACTATGGAAATTTGCATGAAAAGGGAATCTTTGTTTCTCTGAGTTCATCTGCTCTAGTAGCCATTTACTCTTCACTTCATTGTCACTCATCTCCTCAGCAAAGAGAGGGTGAGGACTCCAAGGAGAGAATAGCAGCAGGAGCAGACAAGCTCCTGAGGACCAGAGACTTTGTTGTCATGTAAATCAGCACATAAATAAAAGGGAAGAGAAGTACAGAGAATGGGTTTTAGAAGCAAATAAATAAAATTATTTCCATGGGGGCAACAGCGGCTCTTTAATATTTATCAGTGGCACTGAGTTCTTTTTGCAACAGTGATTCATCATCCTAAAGCTCATTTCCACATAGCTTGTTGGGTATTGCAATCACAGTGAGGGTACTCCCCTAGGAAAACATTACTGAGGGCTATCTTAGTTTCAAAATGCTAGACTCATGCTAAAGGAGAAGATGAGCAAAACGAAAGAGAATAGATGCAAACAGAAACATCACATTTTTTACCAGGAAAACTTAAGTTAAGCTGTAGATCGTAGGACTTTGAATCTTTAAAATGAAAACTTGCTATCACACTAACCCTATATGTCATTGAGTTATGGGAATCCAAACACACATGGACAAAATAGTAAAGAATGAAATCTGATCCATTTTACCGGAATTCTTTTTGTACAACGTGAATTTCATTATATTGAAATGGGCAGCAAGGAAAAATGCATAACAGACTGTGAGAAAACGTTTGCTTATCTGTTTTCAAAGTGTTTAATGTGTTATGGTTAAGAGAAAAGAGTCTTAAAAAGTTGCTGTCAGCAGCAACTCAGTTGACTGACAGATTCCTTAGCAAAAGCTAAAGGAGTGAGTAACCCTGGAAGCAATTCATGCATGCATGCAGCATCAGTTTTAAGGGAGTCTTGGCAAATTTCACCCGATGAACTCCTTCTAGTGGTAAACAACTTCACCATTGTATAGTAAAAGAAACACTAAGGGAACCTTGAAACTATTGAGGGATCAAAGAAAGCTGGGAAGACAAGAGTGGAAGCTTGAAAGTTATCCTGTGTAAGCCACCCTTTACTTCAGAATCCAGCTCAACTTCTCCCTGAGACAAGACTCTAGACAAGATGTAAAACAAAGGCCATTCTTACATTTAGAGGCAGTGAAAAAACAATGAGAGGAAATAAAAAACAAAGAGAGGTTTTTGTATTCTGTTATTTTGGTTTGGAAGCTCCCCTGCCCCCAACCCCCAATCATTGTCCAGCCTTGCAGTGTCTGATGGCTTTCATCAGGGAGATGTAGCTTAAAATGGGTGTGCCCCAGCTGTCTCCCAGAGTAACCTTGAAGGCAAAGAACATCAGGAGGCATCTGTCAAGTAATTCTCAGCTACTGTAAATTTAAGCTGTGAGAGCCCAATAATTACAGAATTGTAATTAAGAAAAAGTAAAGCAATGTCAGATTCATTCAGGACCTAGAATAATTTCTATATTACCTTGCTTTATATAGGGTCTTCCATTTTTAGTTTAGACCTCATAATAAAAATGCAGTCACACATCTTCGTGCCACAATTCCAGAAGAACTTTCTTCAAATTTCTCTCCCATGTTCTCTTGTTCAAGAAATGTCACCTTCATCTGCCCCTTCATCCACACCAGAAAACCTGGGAATCATCCCTGAGTCTTTCCTCACACCCAATCAGTTGCCAAATCTTGTTCATCCTACTGCCTTCCAATCTCTTTTATAATTTCCACACACATATTGCTCGTACGCTAGTTAATGCCCTAAAAGATTCACTAACTTGTCTTTTACTCTCCAAATCTAATCTTATCTAATTAACCTTTTATATTGCTGCCAAGGTGCTTGTTTGAAAATTCTTACAATTGCTCCTGCCTATCTATAGCATGAAATGCATAATTTTCATGATCTGGTCATGATCTGACCATCCCTCCTCATATCTTATCCCTACACATACCTCCCCTGTGCAGTACTGATTCTTCCCTGAACTTGGCTTATATTTACTTGCTCCCCTGCACTTGCCCAGTTGGTTCTCTGGCCTCTCTGTGGCCCACGCTATGTGCCCTTCAAGTCTCAGGTGAACCATGTTCTCTATGAAGCAGTTAGGACTCCCTCTTTCATCATCTCATAATACCTTTGTGTTCGGCACTTCACATTGCCGAAATCAGAAACTCACTCAGGCTACGGACAAGTGGGCATCTGTTGTAAGGATTGGAGTATAAGTGAGGAAGAGGGGCCCCAGACAAATAGAATACCGCCCTCCCCCCAGCCAGGGACCAGGAAAATGGAACATGGTTCAGGAAATAGAGCATTCAGGACCCCAGGCAGCTTTCATGGTTTATCTCACCATTCTCCTCCTAAAAGAGAATATGGAAAACCCTTTACTCAGGCTCTGTCATCATTAGCCCACAATATTTCAGCTTCTTTTCCAGTTATCAACTGTCTGACTTCCTCTATATATTGAATTCAAACTGTTTAGAAAAGATTTTATCAAGGCAATGAGGTACCATGAATCTCTATTGAGGTGTTCTTTCCTACCACCACACCCACAGGACACTGGCTTGTAGCTGTGCTGTGTGTTGGCAGATCAAGCCAGCTGTGGCCAGAGCAATTCCACTGGGCAGCAGCATGGTGATCTATGGTCAAGAAATGCCATAAAGGGACTATCATATGGCAACATTCCGAGATTTGGCAAACCCAATAAAAATTTCATTGTGTATAACTGACAAAGAAATTCTCACACTGTATTATATGTGCTTGCACGATTGCATGACTATCTTCTTAAAAGTCTGTGCACATTTTGTGAAAAATTTTATCCCTCAAGTTCCAGATCTACTATGTAAGTATATAGCAGTTACGCAATAACTATTTTCTAAATGAATGAATAGATGGATTTATTAAGAATATGGACATATATGTTAAATAATTTTATTCTGGCATAAAAGAGTTTATTTTATTACTAAAGGTATTCTAAGTATCTTACTTTTATATCTCATTTAGCTGAAGCACCTTATCTAAATCTGTACTTTAAGTTTCCTGGAAAACTATGGAGTGAAAACTCCCTCAAACCATAAACACAGAAATCCTAACCCCAGAAATGGCAGTTCTAGTATGTTAAAAGATTATGAATCATAGAATATCAGGACTGAAGGGGATCTGAGGACTATTTGGCTGACCCTCTGTCCATCAGGACACACACAATAGGCAATATTTACATGAGTAACAGTTGAGGTGGCTCAACATACTTCATCGGTAAAAGGGACCATGAGCTCTGCTCAGTTACATGCACCATGCACTTCAACTTCTTTCTTTCTCAGAGATCCATTTCCATTGAGATATTTGATAACATGTTTAGATGAGGAAACCTAAGCCTATAGAAGATAAGTTGCTTGTTCAAGGTCACATACCTCCCTAATAACAAGGCCAGATTCTAGGCCTGCTTCTCAGTTCAGTGTTCTTTTCTAGTTCTCTGTTTAGCATTCCTCAGTTGCTCAAAGGTCCAAATTAATATTTTAATCTAAAAGTTCACTTTAGCCATTTTGCTACCAGAGGCAAGAATGAACATAAGCCATAAATAGAGAATTGAGCAAACTGTATTTAAGGGAAAACATCCACGTGCAGATAATGTGGTAAAGGTGAAGGCAAAAGCAGGGCCACAGGAAAAACTACAACTCTAAGAAGTGCTTCTGTAACGCAGTGAACTGGCCATTCAGTAAATTGGTTCTTAGATACATTAATTTTCTGCAAATTGGCCTTGGCATTTTGCAACTGGCATTTAAATGTATAGCTCCGTAAACACATATAGTTGTTAGCTAACTCAGAAGTCTCATGTAAGCCATTATCTGTTCATATAATCTGTTTTTATAGAATACAATAGTTGTTCTTTCTCAGCCTAGTTAATGTTTGGTGTAAGATTTATTGCTGAGGTAAAATGAGGAAACTGAGGCAAGAATAATAAAATGAGAAGCTAATTTATTCAGCTCCCAGGCGATGTTCTGTGGTCCTGGAAGGGGCCAAAGAAGTCGTGCCGGGCTGTTCAGGGAGTGGGGTTTTATGGGGAGAGAAGGCAACTGACTGGCTATTGGGGAAACAAAGAGAAGGTAATCTTATTGGCTGTTAAGAAGCAGGAAATACCCGGAACTAGCTGCCATTGGTAGGTGGGCAGGACCTTGGGTAAGTGGGCCTTGATTGGCTATTGGGGAGACAAAGCGAAGGCAATCTTATTAACTGTTAAGAAGCAGGAAATATCCGGAACTAGCTGTTATGGGTAGGCGGGCTGGACCTTGGGTAAGTGGGCCTGCCGGGGGCATACAGGGCAGACTGCTATCGGGAAGGGTCTGATGGGGTTTCTTTAAAAACTTTCTGCAGGGTTTATCAACAGCGGGCTAGGGGTTGAAGGCATAATTTAGTGCTGAATGTGGGCTTGGGTCTGGTATGCGGAGGTGGTTGCGGGGAAGCCATGCGGCAAGGCCAGATAATGAGCTTGGGTGATGACGTAGTTATCAGGCACGGAGAGAGATGGATGTGTGTGTTTAACCCTCTGCGAGGCAGCCGGCTTTACATTTGGTTGTTTTGTAATTTTTAAAAATACCAGATACCTAATTAATTTAAGCTCATTGTTTTCCAGTCTTTTAAGTTACAAATTAGCAAGTTTCTGCTATACATATATTTAGCATATCTCTGGTAATTGGGAACAGAATTTGCAGGCTTACTAATAGCAAGCACATGAAGGAGAATATGAAATGCTGATTACCCTCATGGACTGCAAGAAGATTCTGTGGTGTATGAACTGTTTGGCATTTAAACTAAGAGCTGACGAACATCAACATCAAAAGAAAATTTACGTTAAATACTAAGGATTATATGTTTTCAGGGTCCAGAGTAAGAGAACAAGGAAATGCACTGAAAAATAAAAATGTCCAAGGTATTGGCCTACATTCCCTTTAAAATGCATATTATATTTTTCACTAATATTAATTATTACTTTCTTAAGTCACCAAGCTAAAGGCCAAATTTATATCATGTATCACTATGTAGGTATGCATAGGTATTAGGTAGAAATATACATGATTGCAAATTAAATAATTAAATCACGAATAAAAAAAAAGAAACTCTTGACTGTCTCCCAATCACTCTTACTTGCAAAGTTTTAGGAAATCTAGTCTTACCCAAATCTCCCCCCTTGATTCTCCTGGAAATCAAATAGGATAGAAGGTAGAGAAAAAGACACAGTAAAAACTAACCTGGGCATTTTGACTATTTCTGCTTCATTCTTTCACTTCAGGTTATGACTCTCAAAATTCTCTGACATTTGTTTTGTTTTTCTTTCCCTTGTAAAATTGTCATTTTCAAGAACCAGCTTCCATTTTTCTTCTTCTAACCTACTGACTTACATGCCTCTCAAAACAATCCAGAGTAGTTTCTTCACACGAAAAAACCTCAGGATACTGGGCCTCACCCACACCCATCCCCAGGCTAGTGGTAGGATTTTCTTGACTTCAACGGGGACTATCACATGATTTCTGAATCCAGAATCTGACTTCTCAGAGTGGCCAGTTATACTTTGCCCCTTGAGACAAAATGATCCAGGAAGCATCATTATTGTACTACAGTTTCCAGATAAAATATGTTTCCCATTAAATTTGAATTTCAGATACACAATAAGTCACTTTTAATCATAAGTATATCTCATGCAATATTACTTATATATTTTAACTATTAATTTATCTGGAATTCAAATTTAACTGAGAAACCTATATTTTTATTTGATAAATCTGGCATTCCTAACTTGTACCTCTCCCTCCTTTTGAAAACTTCCATTTCATTTCCTCTAGAATTTAATCCTTCTTAAGTAATAACTTAGTCTTAATGTTCCTTATTGTTTCAAGTTTCTTTGCAGGAGTTCCTATGCTGATACAAATATATATGCATGAGTACATATGGGCATGTACCTGTACTCAGAAAAGTTTAATAATGATAATAACAAAAGGCTGAGGAATAAAACTGCCAGGCTTTCCTTGAGGATCTTCATATAATTTTCTATGTCATTCTTCATTCTTGAAATTATGCCACCAAGGCTCTTGAGAAGATGGAGCTAAGGAGAAGGCCTTCTTTGGCATAGCTTACTGTGCAATCTGAATTGGTAGCTAGATCCAAACATACATTGTCATCTATTGAATTGAAATCACCCAGATTTTGACTTGGCATAAAAGATTCCCAAACTAAATACTCTGTTATAGATATTTTGACCCTGTCTAAAACTGTACACATTTTGTCAACATTAAGGGTAAGAAAGAAGCCAATAATTCCCGTCTCTCTCAATCACCTTTGTCTTTTACTTATGCTTTCTCCATTTGCTCTGAAGCTAAAAGAACAGAGAAAAACCAGAAAGAAAATGCTGTGCCACACACACACACACACAGACACACATTTCAGCTTTATATACTTACATACACATATATACATATATAATTTTTATATTTATATTTATATATGTGTGCATATGTTTTATACATATAATATGTATATAGGAAAGTATACATTGAAATGTAGGTTCATTTAAAATAATCAGTAAACCATTGATTCTCTTAGTGAATGTTTGGATGGAAATTATTTCTTCAAAAAACTTTATTTCTCAGTCATCCTGATGACATGTCCTGAAAGCCAGAAGCTAAAATGGCCTTGAACGAATGCCTAAAGGCTAGGCGTCGCGGCTCATGCCTGTAATCCCAGCACTTTGGGAGGCCAAGGCAGATCCCCTGAGGTCAGGAGTTCGAGACCAGCCTGGCCAACATGGTGAAACCTCATCTCTACTGAAACAAAACATAAAAAAATAAAAATAGCCAGGTATGGTGGCACACACCTGTAGTCCCAGCTACTCTGGAGGCTCAGGCAGGAGAATCACTTGAACCCAGGAGGCAGAAGTTGCTGTGAGCCGAGATTGCACCACTACACTCCAGCCTGAGCAATAGAGTGAGACTCTGTCTCAAGAAGAAAAAAAAAAGTGCCTGAATTCTTCTGCTTATCCTCTGTAGACCAAGGATGCTCTGAGATGACAGCTCCTGTAATCAGAGCTGCATCCATTGCTCAGTTTCCCAAAGCCAGAATTGTAGGGTAGTCATGTGAGAAAAGAAAATAAGGCGATTTTCTTTTCTCTTTTCTCCTAAGGAAAACTAAAATACCAAAGTGCCTAATGTGTAAAGAAGACAAACTTGCACTATGTCCCAGAGAGTGATGTTCTTTAAGATTCTAGGACTTGCATTTCTTAGATTTAAACTATTATGCCACCAAGATGGCAGAATAGAAGGTTATGTACTCATATCCCTCTACCACAACAATAATTCTGCACCCAACCACAGTCAAAACTCTTTCTGCAGGAGCCTCAGGATTCAGGTAGGTGTTTGTGAAATCCCAGTGGAGTCAAAGACCTAGGTAACACCCAAGTGGCTGATCTGCTCCACTGAGTTTGCTTTTGGGTTCAAGCCCAGAAACAGCTCAGTCCCTCAAGGGGTTTGGCTATAGCCCCGTTTGGCCATAAGCCTACAACCAAAACCAGCTGCCAAGGGGTCCAGAAGAAATAGCACACACTAGCGCATTGTTGGAAAGGCTCTCTGCCCACTGACATTGGTCTTGGCAGTAAAGCTGAAAACTGCCCTGTGGTGCTGCTCCAGCCCTTCTCTGCTGAGGTCTCAGTTCAGAGCTGCTCACATGAGGATTCAGAGGGAGACTTGCGCCATATCTCACAGCTCAAGAGACTAAACTTCCCATATGGGCTTACCAACCTTCATGCCACAGAAGATCCTGAAGGGGCCAAGCCTCAGCTCTGACCCCTGTTGCTATTATTTGGCATTATTATATCTGTGCAGAAACCTGCTGGTAGATGTGCAATAGTCTGTGCAAAATGGATAAATGAGCTCTCCAGCTCTCCAGCATTCACCCCACAGCAGATTCTAAGTAGAGACAGTATTAGTTCTGGTCCCTCTCACTGTAGATAGAGAACTACCCCATCTGTGCAAAGACATGCTGAGAGATGCATACCTATCTGGGCCAGTGAGATGGACATTCATATCTCTAATCCATAGCAGACCCACTCTCAACTCCACTTTTTTTGCTGCAATCAGGGACCCATCCCACCCGTGCAGAGGCTCTGGGAGGCATACTCATGAGGGTTACAAGGATAGTCTTCTGGCTCAGGAACCCAACTAATGTTCCCACATAGCTCCAGTACCTTTCTTGTGTCTTCCCCAGGCCCATTTGGGCTAAAAAGCTGCATCAATCTTAGAGGCCTTGTGAGACTTGCAGGAAGTTTGGACACTTAAAGTGTCCTCTAGTGCTGAAATAGGTACAATCGTCAAAAGCTCAAGGAATACAAGAGTCAGTTATCTTAGAATCCCTGGATGGACCTCTGAAGAAGAACAGGCACAAACAAGGCCAAACTGTGAAGGTTGAAGTAAATACCTAATCCCTCAATAAGCAGACATCATCACACTTCCTTAAGCATCATTTGGTGAAGTCATATTCCCCTTACCAAACAGACAAAATAAAGTACCAGAGAGTGACCCTAAAGTGATGGAAATGTGTGATCTCTCAGACAATGAATTCAAAATAGTTGTTTTAAGGATGATCAATGAATTTCAGGAAAACACGAAGAAGCAATTTATAAATTCATCAAAGAAAATTAACAGAAAGGTTAAGATAATTTAAAAATCAGATACAAATTCTGGAGCTGAAAGATCCAATGAATAAAATGAAAAATGAAATGGGCATCATCAACAGAAGAATTGATCAAAGAGAAAAAAGAATCAGTGAACTTGAAAACAGATTATTTGAAAACACAACATCAAAAAATAAAAAAATAAATTAAATTAAAAAAAGAAGATATAACATCAGAGGATAAAAAATTAAAAAGAATGAACAAAGCTTATGAGATCTATGGGACAACAAAAGAGCAAATATTCAGGTTATTGGAGTTAAAAAGGAAAGTGAAAAAGACAAAAAGGTAGAAAGTTTACTCAAAGAAATACTAACAAAATTTTTCAAATATGGGGAAAGACATAAATATTCAGGTATAGGAAGGTCAAAGGTCAGCAAACCGATTCAACCCATAAAGGAATACCTTAAGTTACATTATAATCAGACTCTCAAAGTCAAAGGCAAAGAAAGGATCTTGCAAGTAGTGAGAGGAAAGAAACAAGTAACATATAAAGGAAATCCAAAATGTCTGGCAGCAAACTTCTCAACTTCTCCTCAGAAACCTTACAAATCAGGAAGGAGTGGGGTGATATATTCAGAGTTCTAAATGTTAAAAAGTTGTCAAGCAAGAATTCTGTACCCAGTACAACCATCCTTCAGAAAGAAAGGAGAGATTAAGACTTTCCCATCCAAAAAAAAAAAAAAAAAAAAAAGCTGGGGAAGTTTATCACTATCTACCTGTTCTACAAGAAATGCTAAAGGAAGTATTTCAAACTGGAAGAAAACAACATAAATGTGATTGTTGTATTTAATAATGTAATTTTTGAGTCTAATTGATTTACATCATTAATAAGAAGACTAAAAGACAAAATGCTAGAAATAATAACACAATTTGTTAAGAGATAGGCAATATAAAAGTATAAATTGTGACATCAAAAATTCAAAATGTGGGATAAGAATGGAGTTAATGCTTTTGGGGAGTTTGTTTATTTCTTTCTCACTTCTATGATCAAAGCAAGTTGGTCATTTAAAAATACCTGTTAATATGTTAGATGTGTTTTGTAAGCTTCACGGTAACCACATGGCAAAAATTTATAATAGGTACAGTAAACATAAAAAGCAATACATTTGGGGGAATTTTTTTTTTTCGTTTTCATTTTTGTGCTCAAAATAAGTTGGTCACTTTTAAAAACTTGTTATAACTATAGGATGTTTTTTATAAACCTCATGGTAACCACATAGCAAAAATGTATCATAGGTGCCCTAAACATAAAATGCAAAGAATTAAAACATACCACCAGAGAAAAATCACATAACCACAAAAAATAAAAGAAGGAAAGAAAGAGAAGAGTTACACAGTGGCCAGAAAACAAATAACAAAATGGCAATAGTAAGGCCATATCAATAACTGAGTGCAAATGAACTAAATTCTCCAATTAAAAAGCATGGAAGGGTGGAACAGATTAAAAAACTGTATGTGACCTACAAGAAATTCACTTTATTCATAAAGACACATATAACCTTAAAGTAAAGGGATGTAAAAAGAAATTCCATACCAATAAAAACCAAAAAAGAGCAAGAGTAACTATACTTATATCAGAATAGATTTTAATAAAAACTGTATAAAATAGACAAATAAGGTCATTATATAATAACAAAGAAGACAATTCATCAAGAGAAAATAACAATTATATCTATGCACCCAACACTGAAGTACCCAAGTATATAAAGCAAACATTAATAGATCTAAAGGGAGAGAGGGACTGCAATACAATGATAGTAGGAGACATCAACATTGCACTTTGAGAGACAGACAGATCATCCAGACAGAAAACAACAAAGCAGCATTGGAGTTACACTATACCCTAAATCAAAAGCACCTAACAAATATTTACAGAACATTTCACCAACTGCTGAAAAATACACATTTTTCTCATCAGCACATGGCACATTCTCCAGGATAGAGCAAATGTTAGGACACAAAACAAATCTCAATAAATTCAAAAATGCTGAAATCATATCAAGTATCTTTTACAACCATAAAGGACAAAACTAGAAATCAATAGCCAAAGGAACACTGGAAACTGTACAAATACATGGAAATTAAACAATATGCTTCTAAACAACCAATGGGTCAATGAATAAACTAAAAAAAATTTTTTTAATCTTTTAGAACAAATGAAAATGGAAGGACAATATAATAAAGCAACTTAATTTCCAAAACATATGGAATACAGCAAAAGCAGTACTAAGAGAGAAGCTTATAGCCATAAATGCCTACATTAAAAAAAATAGAAAGACTCCAAATAAACATCAAAATGATGTGCCACAGGAACTAGAAATGAGAATAAGCCAATGCCAAAATTATTAAAATAAATAAATAATAAAGATCAGAGCATAAATAAACTTATGACTATAAAAAATATAAAAGGTTGGGTGGGGTGAGTAATGCCTATAATCCCAGCACTTTGGGAGGCCGAGGCAGGCAGATCACTTGAGGTCAGCAGTTCAAGACCAGCCTGGCCAACATGATGAAACCCTGTCTCTACTAAAAACACAAAAGCCAGGCATGGTGGTGCTTTCCTGTAATCCCAGCTACTCGGGTGGCTGAGGCAAGAGAATTACTTGAACCTAGGAGGCAGAGGCTGCAGTGAGCTGAAATCATGCCTGGGCTACAGAGTGAGACTTTGTTTAAAAAATGAAAAACAAAAACAAACCAAACAAAAAAAAATATGATCATTTCATTACATGCTGAAAAACCATTCAATAAAACTCAACATCCTTCATGATTAAAAAAACCCTAAAAAATTTGAGTATAGAAGGAACATACTTCAACATAATTAGCCACAGCTAGTATGCTGCATGGGGGAAAATAGAAAGCCTTTACACTAAGATCTGGAACACGACAAAGAAACCCACTCTCACCATTTTTATTCAACATGGTCCTGGAAGTCCTAGGTAGAACAATTAGTCAAGAGAAGGAAATAAAAGGCATCCAAATTGGAAAGGAAGAAGTCAAATTTTCCTTGTTTGCAAATGCATGATCTTATATTTTGAAAAACCTAAAGACTTCACCAAAAACTCTTAAGACTGATAAATAAATTTAGTAACGTTACAGGATGCAAAATAAACTTAGATTTAATTGAATTCCCCTCATGCAGGTGGTAACTTAACAGAACACTAGACATATGTAGAGAATATAAGTTCTGGGCCATTAATTTAAGCATGTGAGAAATAATTGAGACTTCTATAAAACCACTTAATTTCCATTTCAAGCTGTCATCCGCATAAACCAGTAGGAAACTTGTGCTCAGGCGAAAGGCGTTCCCCACTTTGTGCCAAAGTTCAGGTACGCTATTAGCAGCACCAAGGCGTTAGGAACTATGGTTACCTATACATTGATTCTTGAACAGTATTGGTCTGAACTGTGTGGCTCTACTTATACATGGATTTTTTTCAACCAAACACAGATCAAATATACAGTATTCATTGAATGTGAAACTCATCCATGTATATGGTGGGCAAAGTTTTTGAATATGCACGTTCCACAAGGCGAACTTCAGGTCTTAAGTATGCATGGATTTTGGTACATACAGGGGTCCTGGAACCAATCCCCAATGTATACTGAAAGACTACTGTAGTACCTATTAAACATCAGGAAGTGTTTAGTAGGTCTGCACACAGGTTACCCCTGAGATGCCTAGTAACTCTTTCAGCCTAACCTCCCCAGGTCCAGAAGCCCTCTGATGATGTCTGCCATGCATAAAACACTTTTATAAGGTTGCTTATAGCTCTGCCAGTCTAGATGTCCCATGAAGCCACTACTCAAAGTTGCAAATATAATAAGCCATGTTAGCTCATTTCTTCTTGCCAACATAATTTCACAAAGCCTCTGACTCTGTGACAATGTGCCACTCGCCAGAAAGATGCTCTGAACACAAACTAGAGCACGCAGCCCCCAATGTCTCTTGTCTTAGTCACTACGTTTCTGAAAAGATAAATGACCTTGGTTTTTGCCTTTTCCGGCATATAAAATAATGTCTGATGGGGTTAATGACTAAGCTTCTGTAATCCATAGCCAGTTGTACTCTTAGACACAAGCCTTGATCTGGTTCTGCTTTAATGTAATTTCTGAGAGAATCTGATGCACCTATAACCCCCTACCTGTACATAAGCAGTGAGTTCAAATACTATGCCTGAGCAGTCTAATAGAAGCTCTCTAAAGGGCTGCTACTGGGACACAGGTCTGTAATCCTCAGTAGGAAATTCTGAATAAAATTAACTTGAATTCTTAATGAAGGCTTGATTTTTTTTTTTTATTCAACATATTTAGCCAGTATGCTGCCAATAATCAGGGGCAGGTCATGTGTGCTCTTGAGGCCATATGACCCACACCTTCCACTTCTCTGAGGAAACATTAAAGTCCAAAGGAAATCCTTTCTATCTCATGATTCTTTGACAGAATTACTTTACGGCCAGTAATTGCCACCTTTTAAGCATTTAAGACTTGCGGACTATTTCTATTTTCTCTCCTGCAACAGGCCTCCCTGAGGTTAGGCATTATACAACCACTATCTACTAGAAGGAATAGGTAATTTGATGAAGGGAGAAAATCCAGAGGAAAAACCACTCACAGACTAATGTCTCAACATATCACAGATTCAGATATCAGATATAAAGCTCAGTTAAGAATTCCTACTTTTAAAAGAGACCAAACAACCCATTAATGCTCTAAAGTCAAGGCTTTAGTTTCCCTATCTTCTTAAAATGTATGACCTCAAAACAGTCTACGGTAGTTTTCCCTAATACACAGGGGATATGTTCCAAGACCCCTGGAGGCCTGAAACCAATAATACCAAACCCTGTATATACTATGTTTTTTATCTCATATATACATACCTATGATAAAATTCAACATACAAATTATGCACAGAAAAAGATTAACAATAATAATAAAAGAGAACAATTTTAACAATATATCAGCATGTCTACATTTGCACTTTGGGGCCATTATTAAGTGAAATAAGGGCAACTTGAACACAAGTATTGCAATGCTGTGACAGTCGATCTGATAACTGAAACAGCTACTAAGTGTCTAATGGGCAATGGCGCATACAGCGTGGATGCACTAGATAAAGGGATGATTTTGCACACCTTGTGGGATAGAGCAGGACCACATGAGATTTCATTATACTACTCAGAATAATGAATAAAGAATAAAGGAATGAAATTTAAATCTTATGAATAGTCTACTTCTGGAATTTTTCATTTAATATTTCAGAGCACAGTTGACCATGGGTAACTAGAATGGCAGAAAGAAAAACAGCAGACTACTATGCTGCAGATGTGACTTGAGCATCTAAGAGAATATTTTCAGGGAGTTTGTGGTTGATCAAAAGATAAATTTGAGAAATAAATAAAAATAAGAAGTTTGTGTTCTTTTAATAAACTGATGATATCAATGTATAAAAGACTCATATCAAAATATAGTCCTATATAATTAGTTCAAATTAAATATAGAATTGCCTGTTGTTATAGGCACTGGTGGGTAGAACTAAAATTTTCCTTTCTGTTAATGACAGAAAGGGTGATCAATACAAAAGCAGTGCCTCATTCTTTACTTTCTGGCAGATTTACAAACCAATAAACATCACACTACTGTTCCTTTAGTACACGTGTACTGGCAGATTTTTATTCCAAGAGACATATCTCTTTTGAATCTAATATAAACATTGTCCAGGCAAATCAAATAGGGCAGGATGAAGCTGTAGATTTTTGAAGTGTGAGGTGAAGTGCAGTGTTTTAAATTTACGTAAAAATAGAGAAGTAGACCCTACTTTTATAAATAGCTTTATTTTGGCTAGAACATCTTTCCAAAGAGTAGTTCCAGGGGACATATTTGCAGAGGTAGAAATGTGGCTGTGCAATTCTGTTACAGAAGTGCAGGTGAACAGCAGGGACACCCAAGGCTTCCAACTGGCATTGAAGGACTACCTAGCGTAAGACACCATCCACCTAGAAAATGGAACATTTTAAAGGCTAAATCCCTGACCTCCTTTGCTGAAAATATCAACAGCTGTTTTTGCCTAAACTTCAGATGTGCCAGAATATAAAGGCATGAGATTAAATTCTACATAAGCGTAGAAAAATGAAAAGTGAGAAGAAAACTCTCAAAAGAGTGAAGAATAAGAAAAAAAAAAAGATTTCACAGACCTCAAATAAGATGAAGAGTGAGCCTGAATGAAAAAGAAGACAGCAATTTAGCATGAGCTATTTAAATCTCAACTAGACAATGAGTTTAGAGCTCTCTGGTATGGAGCAATGCAACCGTGGCAGCAGGATACTCAAGACCTAATGGGCCTCTTGGATTACTCCATGATTCAAAAGTCCTGTGTATCTGGTGTGTGTCCACAAGGCCTGGAACACATGTGATGGGACAACCCAACACAGCATTGCCTGGTCCCACATGTGAGTGAGGAAGAACGTGTCTGAAGATAATGAATCTCTATTTTTAAAATGTGAGATTTACTACTTGATTCCTAATTCTACTTTAGAAATCCGCCTTTTTATTCTAGCCAGCATGTTTATTTTAATTCCATGTATATTTTAAAACATGACATTATTCCAAGGTAATAAAAAAAGAGAGTGTGAAAAGTTAGAAGTTTTCCGATCATTTGCTGAAGCTTCTGGAGAGAAGAATAGGGACTTCAAATATTATCAAGATGTCTTTTGTACTGGACTACTCAATTGGGCAATCTGTCATTTTCTTAGTGTCCTGCAGATTCATTCATACTGCTCTAGGTCCCAGGAAAGTAGGATTAAATAGGCACTGGGATCTGCCTTTTGGTATAACCCATACCCCATCTCTGCCCAAGTACCTCTGGTGGCATTCCAACCACTCTTCCTGAATCTGATTTTATCTTCTTCCAAGCATTTCTTCACATTGCAACCATTATACTGTTTAAAGAACGCACACCCAAACAGATTGCTAGCTTAAGAAACTTTCTTTTCCATGACTCTAGGTATGAAATTCACCATCTGTAACATGAATCTGACCAAGACTTAACTCCCCAGCCACATGCTGCCCTTCTCTGCTCACTGTGCCACAAATGTAACTTCTTTTAGTCCTACGAACTTCATTATAATTTTAAATATGCATTTATTTGAGAATGTATTACTTTAATATTTGTGTTTGTCACTAGTCTTAGCATTCATAACAATAAAGATCCTATATGTCTTATTCATTAAGCTACTTGGAGGCAAAACAAAAATTTGATCCCAGGCTTCCTGCCTTCAACACCATTGCACTTCATCCTCTCTCCTCCTGCAGTTTCCTGAAATCAATTCTGAAAACTTGACTTTCAAGACATATTATCCAAGGAAGTCCCTTAGAATCCCAGCCCTCTGTTATAGTTACCCCAATCTGATTGCTTTTTCACAAAGCAGGCTCTTCCCTATTCCCTTGTTCTTGCCTGTGATCTTCCCGTAACTTAGAATATTATTAATTGTCGAGGACTAAGATGATACTTTACTTCTCTTCCAAACCTTCACTATACATTTTGATGAATTTTTATAGCACATTTGCTCAATTCAACACAATATCATTTCATAGTTTTTCATATTTATTAACTTCTTATGTCAACTACTTAAAGGTAAATTCCACAAAGTCTTATTTGTAAACCTGATGATTCCTAGTACAATGCTGAGTAGTACATGATTGTATGGTTTCATGAGAAACCTTCCCAGAAGTGACCAATTTCCTATCAATTCTCAACCCAAGGAACAAAGTTTCATAGATCTCAGGCAAATCTGCCTTCCTGAAAAATAGATGTTTCCTTTTATACTGCATTGTCCATGTGAACCTCCTCGAGTTCAAAGAAGACATCCAGTATGCTGGACTTTCAGGAGTTTCTTTTGGGCAAAAACATTTTGGATTTTTAGTTCCACAGCATACCTTGCCTAAAGTTCAAATAATAGAAAAGGGAGGAAAAACACTGTGAAGTTATCTGACAAAATTTTACCTAAGCCAGCTGTAAAAACACTACATGCTTCTTTCTAAGGGACACACATCTGAGTCCATGCCTAAGAATAATGTGTCATAATTCTAAAAACATAATCTCATGACTAGTCCAAATATATCAGAGGTATCTGTTCTATAAATGTTTGAAAGTGTAAATTCAGATTCCTCTAATTCTTATCAACAATGATAATGTAGTTTCCAAATGATTGCCTCTTGTACAAATTATTCTCATTGAGAAGCATTTTGAATTTCTTTTATTCCAACAATAATTGGATTGACAGTTCAAGACTTCAAGTCTCAGAATGTCATTATACGGGATGTCAGTGCCACTATGCTAAAGAAGACTCATGTTTCTGTTGCCTATTTGAATAGCATGCATTCTATAAGTAACAAAATATTGATCTTAGATCAGCTGTTCATCAAGAAATTTCCTGTATAGGAACAAGGAGAAGAAAAGCAACAGCAGCAGCAGTTTGCACTTACTGAGCATTCCTCTATGTAGACATTTTAAATAACTTTTTAATCCTAATGGATTAAAGTATAGATATTATTTTCCTTATTTTACTGTTTAACGAAAAAATCAGTTTCAAGGAGGCCAAATAAAAAGACAGAAAAAAAGGAGTCAGAATTTGAATACTCAAAAACCAGTGTTCTTTCTACCATAAAAAGCAAGCAATTGATAGCTATTGATAATTTAGAAAGCTTTTAAAGTCCAAGTGGGTATTGTTGGGGGTCTTGCTTTCAGTGACAAAAGTCCAGCATAATGTAGAACATGCCACAAAATATATATGTTGTAATTACATGAAGGACACTGAAAGTTTAAGTTGTTTCAGTGTAAGAAAATATTTTCTCTTTTAATCACAATAATTAGTAACATTTTTACATCAGCTGACAGAGTATATGCAAAGGCAAATAAAATGCATTTAGCACAGCAATTCAGTTTTTTTTTAAATTTGTTATTAACCTGTTATAGAGGATTATATATTTCCATCCTATTGACCTTAGAAGTAACTATGTGGCTGCTTATGGCAAGGAAATTTGAATAGAATTGTCACTGGCTACTTTTGACTGGAAACTTTAAGAAGTAGCATATGCTTTCTCATAGTCATTTCCTCCTTAACTATGAAACTACCAATATTCTTGACTTAAGCTGCTCCATCAGCCTGGCTGCTGGTGTACATACACTGTGAAGTAAAGCCACATTTGATCCTCAACAGACATGCAGCATGGGTAAAATACAAACCTTTGTGGTTATAAGCCACTGAGATGTTGTGTTTGTTGTCCTAGCATAGCCCAGCACACTGTGACTGACAGGTCTGTAAATTACTCTTCCTAACCAACTCCCATTGTGTTTGATTTCTGTTGTAAAGTGTTGCAAAGTAATCATCCCCTCAAACAGTACATTGCAACAAGCTCTCATTTGTCATGTATGAGTCTGAAGGTCATCTATGACTCTCCACCCTTGGCTGGGATATTCTGGATGAAAGCGATTATGGCTTGAATTCAAACATCATTCTATTCTGTATGTTTCCTTCAAGACCACTACCTACCTAAGACATTTTTTTTCTCGTGGTAGATGGTAGAAACACAAGAAGCCATCAAAACAAGCAAATTTAAATCATCTTCTTGATACAATAAGGCATGCTCCATCACCAAGCCCAAAGCCAATGATTCCTTCACTGAAGTTAAAGCCAAATAGCATGGTACAGAGATGGAGTTAAAATTGAGAATAATTATCCAATCCACCACATACCACTCCCTTGGTCACAAATATTCACCCTGTCACACAGGAAAAACTCACCCCTTCCAGACATTCCCCAAAAGGCTCATTTAATAAAAACATTGGGCACAAAGTTCCAGATCTTGTGATCTACAATGGATCCAAATGTGGTTGCTCTCGATCTCAAGACCTATGAACTTAAAAAACAAGTTATCTGCCTCCAACACCCTTTGGTTCAGTATGCCCAACACAAATGGTGGGATAGGGAAAGGATAACTGCAGTAAGCAAGACTATTTTAAAAACAAATGAACAGGAGGCAAACAGCAGTCTCTGGTCTATAGCTATTCCAATCACTCTGGACAGATCCCCCTATGCTGTAATCAAAAGCATCTGACTAGGCCCAACTCCCAATTCCTAGCATAAACATCCTAGTCCATAGTTCTCTATGGCTAAATACTCCATTATCTATTTATTTTCCATTAGCTTCCCCAGCCATATCTTAAGAGGGCATTGGAGAAAATGCCATTATTGATTGATAAGCAGCTTCCTCTCAGCTTACTTCACGGCTGTAGAAAGTTGGTGTATTAAAACGTCCTTTTGGGTATTGAATTAACACTGTCTTTTTAAAATATATGCTGATGGGCCAGGCAAGGTGGCTCACGCCTGTAATCCCAACACTTTGGGAGGCTGAGATGGGCAGATCACAAGGTCAGGAGTCTTAAACCAGCCTGACTAACATGGTGAAACCCCATCTCTACTAAAAATACAAAAAGCAGTTGGGCATGGTGGTATGCACTTGTAATCCCAGCTGCTTGGGAGGTGGAGGCTGGAGAATTGCTTGAACCCAGAAAGAGAAGATTGCAATGAGCCGAGATCACACCACTGCACTCCAGCCTGGATGACAGAGAATTCATCTCAATTATATATATATACACACACACACACACACACACATATATATATATATATATATATATATATATATATACACACACATATATATACACACACATATATATATACACACATATATATATATACATACACACACACGCGCGCGCACACACACACACACACACACACACACACACATATATGCTGATGGTACTTTGCAGCCCTCTCAGAAAAACGGTCTTTGTCATTTATATATCAGATTGCACTCAACTACATCTGGCAAATGCCATACAATTCTTTGTATCTCTCTTGACTCCACAGAGGCAGTGCCAGCGACTTCATAAAGAGGTAAGTGGTGTATTCAGAGGAAAGAAAACAACTGAGGGACTCTGAGGAAGCTTACAAGATTTGAGTCAGATACATCAAATAATCTTATCTGGTTTTTAAACTTAATCTGGACTCCTTGCCTTTTCATGAAAGAATTTAATCCTTTCACTTGTAATTTGATTATGGCTATATATTTTAATATATGTGGCTTGTTTGTTCCATCTATTTACATTTTTAATAAGCCATGCCTCTGACTGCTTCCCATGTCTTTGCTTGCTTTTATTGTATTGATCAAATTCTTTCATTCCATTCTTTTCATTTGGTGGTTTGGGAGCTAGACATGCATATTTAGTATTTCCAATGTTTCTCCTTAAATTGCAACATGAATGTTTACACGTTCTGTCAATGTATAGTTCCCAAAGCAGTGCCTGAAAAATAGCACTGCAAAATAAATATTTGTCTATGTAATTATTACTACAGTTTTAACATTACGTAAGTAACTTATTAGTATTTATTATTATCATTTGTTACACTCACTTCTTTTCTTGTCTTTGTTTTGTTTTCTTTAATTTTATTCAAACAAAATGGTAGTAGAATGTATCTGTGGCTAGTAAATATTCTGAGCTTTTGCAAATGTGAAAAATATATAAAATTTTAAACCCCTGTTCTATCAATTATAAGCAAACATAGGAGTATATAAAATTATGAATGTGAAATTATTTCTCCCAGAAACTTTAAAGATATTTCTCCACTTTCTTCTAGTTTCCAATGTTGCCATTAAGAAGTCTAATTTTCACCTGATTTCTACTTTTCACAAGAAATATGTTTTTGCAATTTTCCAGTCTGTGTCTTTTAATTGGAGCATTAGGCCATTTACATTTAAGGTTAATATTGTTATGTGTGAATTTGATCCTGTCATTATGATGCTACTGATTATTTTGCCCTTTAATTGATGCAGTTTCTTTATAGTGTCGATGGTCTTTGCAATTTAGTATGTTTTTGCAGTAGCTGGTACCAGTTTTTCCTTTCCATGTTTAGTGCTCCTGAAGTAAGGCAGGCCTGGTGGTGACAAAATCTTTCAGCAGTTGCTTGTCTGTAAAGTATTTTATTTCTCCTTTGCTTATGAAGCTTAGTTTGATTGGATATGAAATCCTGGTTTGAAAATTCTTTTAAGAATGTTGAATATTGGCCTCCACTCTCTTCTGCCTTGCAGGGCTTCTGCAGAGAGCTCCTCTGTGAGTCTGATGGGCTTCCCTTTGTGGGTAACCCAACCTTTTTCTCTGGTTGCCGTTAGCATTTTTTCCTTCATTTCAACCCTGGTGAATCTGATAATTATGTGTCTTGGAGTTGCTCTTCTCAAAAAGTGTCTTTGTGGTGTTCTTTGTATTTCCTGGATTTGAAAGTTGGCCTTTCTTGCTAGGTTGGGAAAGTTCTCCTGGATAATATCCTGAAGAGCATTTTTCAACTTGGTTCCATTCTCCCTGTCACTTTCAGGTACACTAATCAAATGCGGGTTTGGCCTTTTCATAGCTCCATATTCCTTGGAGGCTTTGTTCATTCCTTTTCATTCTTTTTTCTCTAATATCATCTTCACACTTTATTTAATTAAGTTGTTATTCAATCTCTGGTATCCTTTCTTCTGCTTGATTGATTTGGCTATTGATACTTGTGTATGCTTCATAAAGTTCTCATGCTGTGTTTTCCAGCTCCATCAGGTCAGGTCATTTATGTTCTTCTAGTTTTTCTAGTTAGCAATTCCTCTAATCTTTTTTCAATGTTCTTAGCTTCCTTGCATTGGGTTATAACACTCTCCTTTACTTCAGAAGAGTTTGTTATTACCCACCTTCTAAAGCCCACTTCTGTCAATTAGTCAAATTCATTTTCCATTCAGTTTTGTTCCCTTGCTGGTGAGGAGCTATGATCCTATGTAGGAGAAGAGGCTTTCGGTTTTTTGGAATTTTCAGCCTTTTTGCACTGGTTTTTCCTTATCTTTGTGGATTTATCTACCTTTGGTTTTTGATGCTGGTGAGCCTCAAATGGGGTTTTTGTGTGGACATCTTTTTTGTTGATGTTGATGCTATTCCTGTTTGTTGGTCTTTCTTCTAACAGTCAGGGCCCTCTGTTGCAGGTCTCCTGGAGTTTACTGGAGGTAAACTCTAGACCCTGTTTCCCTGGGTATCACCAGCAGAGGCTGCAGAACAACAAAGATTTCTGCCTGTTCCTTCCTCTGGAAGATTTTTCCCAGAGGGGCACCCTCCAGATGCCAGTCAGAGCTTTCCTGTATGAGGTGTCTGTCCTCCCCTGCTGGGAGGTGTCTCCCCATCAGGAGGCATGGGAGTCAGGTATCCACTTGAGGCTGCAGTCTGTCCTTTAGCAGAGCTTAAGTGCTGTGGCGGGAGATCCACTACTCCATTCAGAGCCAGCAGGCAGGAATGTTTAAGTCTGCTGAAGATGCGCCCACAGCCGCCACTTCCCCCAGGTGCTCTGTCCCAGGGAGATGGGAGTTTTATCTATTTGCTTCTGACTGGGGCTGCTGCCTTTCTTTCAGAGATGCCCTGCCCAGAGAGGAAGAATCTAGAGGAGCAGTCTGGCTATAGCAGCTTTGCTGAGGGCGGCGGGGCTCTGCTCAGTTTGAACTTACCAGCGGCTTTGTTTACACTGTGAGGGGAAAACTGCCTACTCAAGCCTCAGTAATGGTGGACACCCCTTCCCCCACCAAGCTTAAGCTTCCCAGGTCAACTTCAGACTGCTGTGCTGGCAGTGAGAATTTCAAGCCAGTGGATATTGGCTTGCTGGGCTCTGTGGGGGTGGGATCCACAGAGCTAGACCACTTGGCTCCCTGGCTTCAGCCCCCTTTCCAGAGGATTGAATGGTTCTGTCTTGCTGGCATTCCAGGCACCACTGGGGTATGATAAAAAACAAACAAACAAACAAACAAAAAAACCTCCTGCAGCTAGTTAAGTGTCTACCTAAACAGCCACCCAGTTTTGTGCTTGAAACCCAGGGCCCTGGTGGTATAGGCATCCAAGGAAATCTCCTGGTCTATGGGTTGCAAAATTCATGGGAAAAGCATAGTATCTGGCCAGAATGCACCATTCCTCATGGCACAGTCCCTCATGGCTTCCCTTGGCTAGGGGAGGGAGTTCCCTAACCCCTTGTGCTTCCTGAGTGAGGTAACAACCCACCCTTCCTTGGCTCACTCTCTGTGGGTTGCATCTACGGTCTAACCAGTCCCAATGAGATGAGCCAGGTACTTCAGTTGGAAATGCAGAAATCACCTGCCTTCTCCACTGATCTCGCTGGGAGCTGCAGACCAAAGCTCTTTCTATTCAGCCATGTTGCCCTTTCCATGTATATTTTCATGGTTTGATAGCACAATTCTTTTTAGCACTAAGTAATATTCCATTTTCTGGATGTACCACCCACTTTAGAAGACAATGTGGCAATTTCGGAAACACCTAAAGACAGAAATACCATTTGACCCAGCAATCTCATTACTGGGTATATACCTAAAGGATTATAAATCATTCTACTATAAAGACACATACACACATATGTTTATTGCAGCACTGTTCACAATAGCAAAGACCTGAAACCAACCCAAATGCCCATCAATCATAGACTAGATAAAGAAAATGTGGCACATATACACCATGGAATACTATGCAGCCATAAAAAAGGATGAGTTCATGGATGAAGCTGGACACCATCATTGTCAGCAAACTAACACAGGAACAGGAAACCAAACACTGCATGTTCTCACTCATAAGTGGGAGTTGAACAATAAGAACACATGGACACAGGGAGAGCATCACACACCAGGGCCTGTTGGGGGTGGGTGGCCAGGGAAGGGATAGCATTAGGAGAAATATCTGATGTAGATGACAGGTTTATGGGTGCAACAAACCACCATGGCACATGTATACCTATGAAAAAAACCTGCATGTTCTGCACATGTAACCCAGAACTTAAAGTATATTTAAAAAGAAATATGTTTTCTGCTTTCTGGGTCTTTAGAATTATATATAAATAATGGTTTTTAAGTTTAAACTCAATATATCTAAGTATATGTGGGTCTTTTTCAATTTATCTAATTTGTCACTTATAGGCCACCTGAAAGCTCATGTCTATCTTTATCTTTCGAAGATTTTTTATCGTTTCTTTCACTATTTCTCACTCTCAGAACCTTCAATAGCATTGATGATTAACCTTCTGTTTATCACTTAACTCCTTTCTACTTTCCGTCTCTTTGTCTTTTTGTGCTGTAATCTAGAATTATTTTGCTTAATCTTGCAGCGCCTTAGTTTATGCTTGAGTAATGTCTGATATTAAATCTATCCAATTCGTTTTCAATTATATCATTTTATCTCAAAGATTTCTTATTTCATGGATGAGATAATTTCTCATCTCACTGTGAATATTATCTATACTTATTTTCTAGTCTTTCTCTGCATGCTCCATTCACTCTTTTTTTTTTTTTCAGATGGTATGTTGAATCAGTTCGCTATCCCTAATGCATAATTCTCAGTTGTGTGCTTATGGTTGTATTTTGTAATCTTTATTCACCTATTTATGCATACTGCTTCTATTTGCTATGGACTATACCTTTTCACTATGGGAAAGGAGTTGGACAATGTACTAATAAGGAAGTATCAGCAAATCGTTTTACAGCAGTGCAGTTTTCTATCACACCTCATCAGGATAAGCCACTAAGAGCTAGCCCTCTCTCTGATCCAAATCCCCACACTCACTATTCCAGGGGCTAGGGGGCACTAGTGGCTTGGAATTTTGAAATTCACTGTGAAGCAATCCACGCATTTGTCCCAGTATGGCATGCCGATTAACTGCTAGACCTTGCTTTGGAGATTACTTATGTTGCAATGTCAATATTCATAAGTTTATAGGTCCCCTAAAGATCCTTCCATATATTTTGCACTTTCCTATTGTACATTTTGGGAGCTGAAGTTTTCTCTTCAACTGATTCCATATGTTTTATTATAGTCATTCTTTTTTCTTTACAATGTTATTATGAACTAACAATTTTTAAATATAAAAATATTTTATCTGTTAGGCATTTGGGGTGGAAGGGAAAGTAGGGTTCAGCATTCATTTCTCCATCTTGATCCAATCTCTACAATCTTGTTTAGTTTACACTGTTAGTACACTAATTTTATTCATTGTCTTTAACAGATTGTACTAAGATAAATGTTAGATCCACCCAAATCAAAATAACACAAATTATGTATTAGTAGTTTAAATGAATAAAGTTTTACTGCTGATAAATTAAGCTTTGTCTATACAACGCCAAACAAACCTGTCAGCTCAAGGGAAGAACAAAATCAGTTGAACTGATTTTAAGAGAGGATGCTTTTATTTTAAAGAGTTGCAATAGTGCCATGTAGACACAGTCTGGGTTGCATTTGACCTGTGAAGTAATTCAAGCAATTAGAAATTATGTGATGTTCTCTAGATAACATTTGGTCAGGAATAGCCCCCAATGAGTACTTGCCCTCTGCAAATCCTTTTGGATTTATTTTTCAGCTCATTCAATCTATTTGTGACTTTGTGAGGAGAGCCAAGAAAATGCATCATGCACCACCCTGTGAACTAAGGAACATTTAGTTCACGTACCCTCTAGCTCTTGCACTAACAAGCAATAGTAACACCATAGCACAAATTATCTGCAATTGCATTAATTCTCCTTAATATATAACATGTGGTCAGGCAACGTGACCCTTCCAAAGCTGTGTTTCATGCTTATTAAACTCTTCTTTAAGAACATGTTGTAAATAATCAATGACAATCTGCTTTGCATCCCCCAGCCCCAAACAAAAATAGAATGCTACAAATGTAGAGTACCACCTTACCCAGAAAGGCCTCTTCATTCTTAAACTATTACACAAACAAGAGTTCTTACTATTTGTGATCGTATCTTCAGTTTTGATGCTAGAGGTTAAGAAACTATTTGAAAAATAATGTTTCTGATCTGGTATGGTGGACATCTGTGGTTTCAACATCTGTGCTGGAGGCAGAATCTCAGCATGGACACAAAGGTAATATTCTCAGAGTCAATTAGATGAATCAGGATTTTTGATGAAAAGAAGCAATTTCTTCAATAACAAAGGCTGTTATTCTTCTTTCAAATAACAGCATGGAAGCAATTCTTTTCACAGAGAAGCTGGCCATATTGCTGTCATACTCAGAGAATCTATTATTATCCAGTATCTGAAGAAGAGAGCTGCTTCCCCACCAAATAGTAAAACAATATATGGATTTCTTCTACAAAGGTTTCCAAATTAGAAATGATTTCTTCAGAGGAAATATAGGAAGAATTTTGGAAAGCAATGGAACACATTTCAGATAAATGAGACAGATCTTTACCACATGGGAGGAATCTTGTGGCATTCATAGCATCAAGCTTGTTTGTTGTAGAGGGAGCATGCTGCCACCCGGCAAGAGAGCAAAGCCAGGGGAAATTTTCAGCATGTTGTTTTGTGGGCATTTTATTTCTTTTTTAATGCTTCTATATTGAAACTTTAATCAAGTCTTATAGCCCAATTTTCTCATTTGTATCCCTGTGCAGCAATAGAAAACATGTGTGAACTAAACCTCTTTTTTGTATATATCAGCAGTATGAGTTTGCACAGACACATGCTCCTACTTGAAATTACTTTCCTTTTGTGAATGAACAAGACCACTCTGATTGGAATCTCATTTATTTTAAGTGCTAAATTCAATGGAAAGGGACCACATCTAATTGAGTGGCAAACTACATCCTCTCTACAGACACAAGAGAAAAATGTGAACCAGGTCTCCTGCACCTGAGTTACCCCCTCAATAAATTAAGTAACCTTGTAAGTTCAGTTCTATAGCGATATTTTCTATCAGATCAACAAGAAAATTACCAAGCTTTAGAAGTAGTTATATCTTCATAAATGTCAATCAACATGTACAGCTATCTAGCTTACCCATTGACTAGGATAGAAAGAGAAACTATATCAATAAATAATATTCAACATTCAGGTTTCCAGAAATTCTAACTTCGAATTTTGCTTTTTATTCAACATCTCCTAACATTGCCTCATGGAAGATTAAGTAGTGAGACATTACTTTGCCTTCTTGAACCCAGCTGTCTCTAGTCCATCACTTTTCTGTTCATTCAAATTGTTTCTTCACAAGAAAGCTTCCTTTGAAGTTCGTATATCTTCCCACACATGGACAACTGAAACCTAATAGCATGGCTTCTGGGCCTATAAGGGCTTACAGTTGATAACTTGTACTTTCCAGAGTCTTAGAATATTCTCAATTAAAATCAAAGAACCACAATAATCTATGGAAAATAACCTTCACTGACCTTTATATATATCTATATCTATGTCTATATAGATATATATAGACATATAGATATATATATATTAGATTTATATTTTGATGCCAAATCCATGTGTAAGTTTTCATTTTATTCTCCCCAATGCTTAAGACACTTAATAGTCCATTCTTAGCAATGTTTTATTGATTAATAAAGACTCTTGCTACTGCTGTGACCACTCCTAGATAGGAGGAAATCCAGTGCTTAGGAGTTTCAGGACAAATCCTGTAATTGACACCTTCATATTCCTGAATTTATACAAAGATAAAAATCAAATTTAAATGAATATAAAAAATTAACAAATAAACATATCAAATACCATATGCATAAATAATATTGACAGCTTATTTTTTGAAAGAGCTGTATATGATGGGAGGTAAAGTCATCACCATGTTGTCAGTTAGGGTTAAGAAGAATGGAATTTAAGAAGCAATCTAATTTTAAAATGATGTACAGAAGAATACTGAGACCAAAGATCAAGAAATAAAAGAATAAAAGAAATCAGAATAGGGAGTTTATAAAAAATCCTGGCCTTCAGGTGAGTTTTTCTACAAATTGGCTAAATTCGCTCTAGTGTCTGAACACCACTTGGCAGACACTGCAGCTTTCTTCTCAATTTTTAAAATACTCCAGATTAACAACAGATTTTAGTACTCTGTTAAGGACAATGTTTTTGCTGTGTATTTTGTCATTACTATTATGTACTAGATTCTATCAGCAAATGCAAGAAAAAGAGCGTGACTTTTATTCTAATGATATATATGCTACTGATTATTTGAAATTACTGGCTTCTGGATATGATGCTTCCAGGGTCATTCTTTATACATTATTCACAGTGAAAAGCAGCAGCTGGATTTGGCTCCTTGTCTGCCTTATACTCTGGTGTCTATGTATTCTTATCTAAAAGTTATGTTTACATGATTGATTAATCACATTTTTTACTGCCCATTACATACTATACGACTTCATTTAAAAAAATGTAAAAATACTAACGTTGCTTCCCAAGACAAAGCATAGCAGCATAGTGGTGGAGATCAGATGAGTCCTCAGGGCATACAATGCTGACAGAGCCAGCAATTATAAAGCTGGCTATGAGGGTGCCTTTGTCAGATGCACATGTTTTCCAGGCCAAGAGAAATATAATGCAAGAGATTTCCAAACTCCTTCACTGTGCGTGAATACATCTCAAAGAACAAGGACCCAAGTAGCCAGAAAAATAAACTGAAACAAGGCTATACTCTGGGACATTACTAGAGTTCCTTAATTCCAAGATCTAAAAAGGAAATTTCATCAAATAGATAGCAAAACTCATGCTCAGAAAACTAGAAGTAGGTCATGGTCATTCTCACTGCAGTCCAGCTTTACTCCATAGGGTATGGACAGAACAGAGGAGAGAAAGGACACTCACCTGTTGAAAATATGTTTGTCTCTCCCACAAGAAAGCAAGCTTGGAAAAGCACCGGGGTTTTATTCTTCAATGAATATATACACAACTATGTCCACACTTTGCCTCTGTGTTTGCCAGCTGATGAAGGTTTTGAAAAACTTACCCTTGAGCTCTGATTAGCAAAGCAAAAAAAATAAAACTCAATCTTATAATAAGTCCTAGATTCAAAATTAGGAAAACACCAGGGATAATCACCTCATGACTGCTCACAGAGTCCTTCAAGTTCCAGAAGAAAGAGCAGACCACACAAAACTCCTTTCCTGTTTTTATTTAATAAGTCAGAAGGTTATTTCTTGAGTATCGAAATGTAGGAGAGTATCTCCCTAGAACCCTCTCTCTTCCTCTCCTACTCTGCCATGGAGAAAGTATCAACCCTATCGCACATCTCAGTAAAAATGGAAAGCCTGACAAAGCAACTGACCCATGATAGCTACCTCTATATTAAAATAGAAACATACATATTTTCCAAATGCCCCAAAAGGTGACTCGCCTACAAAATCGCCAGGGAAGCTTTCTCCTAAAAGATTCTTTGTCTTCTCTGTTGATTATGCCCAGTCACGCCCATAATTCGTCTCTACTATTATCCCATTTTTGTTTTCTCCTTTCTGATTTCTCTATTGCAAACATAGATGGCTCTCCTGATCTCAACAAACTAGTGGGAAATCTTCCTAAACAGTCTTTCCATTCTTGGTACCTCCTCCTTTTCAGTCTAATCCTCCCTGTTGCTGGATTTGCACTCTATGGCCCAGCTCTGGTCACTTTATTCTCCTGCTCACAACCCTTCCAAAGTTCTCCCATGCTTTCAAAATAAAGTTCAATCACTATTTTTTTGTTTTGTTTTGTTTTTGTTTTTGCCTTTATTTTTTTGAGATGGAGTTTCATTCTGCTGCCCAGGTTAGAGTGCAGTGGCACTATCTTGGCTCACTGCAATCTCCACCTCCTGGGTTCCAGCAATTCTCCTGGCTTAGCCTCCTGAGTAGCTGGGACTACAGGCATGTGCCACCATACCCACCTAATGTCTGTATTTTTAGTAGAGACAGGGTTTCACATGTTGGCCAAACTGGTCTCGAACTCCTAACCTCAAATGATCCACCCACCTTGGCCTCACAAAGTGCTGGGATTATGGGCATAAGCCATGTGTCCAGCCACAGTTCAATCACTTTTGCTTGTCACTGAAAGTGTCCATAATCTGGAGCACTACTTTTCCAAGCTTCCTCGTTTTTCCCGTACCCAACATTCCAATCACCCTGGCATGTACACATATCATAAGCATGCATCATTTTTTTGTACCATTTTTCCACAGTGGTGGGGCAACAGGATGAATTGTCCACCGAGTCTTACAGATTTTTGTTCAGAAATGTTCTTGGCAAAAGATGAACATATGGACATGCTGACCTTCAAGGAGGTAGAAAAGGGCACAGCTGCCAAATGCACAATAAAAAGAGAATTAAAGTACTGGTGAGCATCCCAAATGCCCACCACACACTAAAATAATCAGACATTACATGAAACTGTTATGCTAAATAGTTAGACATAAATCTTATAAAATACTTTCAAGATTATATATATATAAAATACTATAAAAAACTCCCAAGATACATTTTTAAAAGCCTAAATAAATGAAAACACTTGTGCTCATTCATTGCAAGATTCAATATTGTTAACAGATCAATCCTATTCACTTTTTCTATAGGTTTACCACATTCCCCCCAAAATTTCAATATTTATTTTGTGGAAATTTGTGAGCTGATTCCAAAACTTTTATAGAACAGTAAGGGAACTAGTATAGCCAAAACTATTTTCAAAAAGACTATCAAAGTTGGAGGATCCATACCACCTGATTTTAATATTTATATAAAGCTACAGAAATCAAAGTTGGTATAGTTTGGCTGTGTCCCCATACAAATCTCATCTTGAATTGTAGTTTTCACAATCCCCACACATCGGGGGAGAGACCCAGTGAGAGGTAATTAAATCATGGGGGTAGTTACCCTCATGCTGTTCTCATGATAGTGAGTGAGTTCTTATGAGATCTGCTGGTCTTATAAGGGGCTTTTTTCTCCCTTCACACATACTTTTCCTTGCTGCCACCATGTGAAGAAGAAATGTGTGCTTCCCCTTCCACCATGATTATAAGTTTCCTGAGGCCTCCCCAGCCATGCTGAACTGGGAGTCAATTAAATCTCTTCCCTTGATAAATTGCCCAGTCTCAGGCAGTGCTTTATAGCAGCATGAAAACAGACTAATATGGTAAATTGGCACCACAGTGAACAGGGTGCTACTGTAAAGATACTAAAAAATGTGGAAGTGACTTTGGAACTGGAAAACAGGCAGCGGTTAGAACAGTTTAGGGTGCTCAGAAGAAGACAGGAAAACGTAGGAAAGTTTGGAACATCCTAGAGACTTGTTGAATGGCTTTGGCCAAAATGTTAATAGTGATATTAACAATGAAGTCCAGGATGAGGTGGTCTCAGATGAAGATGGGGAACTTGTTACAAACTGGAATAAAGGTGACTCTTGCTATGCTTTAGCAAAGAGACTAATGGCATTTTGCCTCTGCCCTAGAGATCTGTGGAACTTTGAACTTGAGAGAGATGATTTAGGGTATCTGATGGAAGAAATTTCTAAGTGGCAATGTGTTCAAAAGAAAGCAAAGCATAAAAGCTTGGAAAATTTGCAGACTGACAATATGACAGAAAAGAAAATATCATTTTCTGGGGAGAAATTCAAGTTTGCTGCAGAAATTTGCATAAGTAATGAGGAGCCCAATGTTATTTTCCCCAAGACAATGGGGAAAATGTTTCCAGGGCATGTCAGAGACCTTCACAGCAGCCCCTCCTATCACAATCCCTGAGACCAAGGAGGGAAAAATAGTTTTGGACCAGGCCCAGGACCCCCCACTCTATGCAGCCTGAGGACATGGTGCCCTTAGTCCCAGCTGCTTCAGCTCCAGCCATGGCTAAAAGGAGCCAACGTACAGCTCAGGCCATTGCTTCAGATGGTGCAAGCCCCAAGCCTTGGTGGCTTACACAAGGTGTTAGGACTGTGAGTGCACATAAGTCAAGGATTGAGGCTTGGGAATCTCCACCTAGATTTTAGGGGATGTGTGGAAATGCCTGATTGTCCAGGCAGAAGTCTGCTGCAGGGGTGGAGCCATCATTGAGAACCTCTGCTAGGGAAGGGCAGAAGGGAAATGTGGGATTGGAGCCCCCACACAGAGTCCCCACTGGGGCACTTCTTAGTGGACCTGTGAAAAGAAGGTCACCTTCCTTCAGATCTCAGATTGGCAGATCCACCAACAGCTTGCACCATACGCCTGGAAAAGCCACAGACACTCAACGCCAGCCCATGAAAGCATCTGGGAGGAGAGCTATACCCTGCAAAGCCACAGGGATGGAACTTCCCATGCCTGTGGGAGCCCACCTTCTACCTCAGTGTGACCTGAATGTGGGCCATGGAGTTGAAGAATATTATTTTGGAATTTTAAGATTTAATGACTGCCCTATTGAATTTCAGACTTCCACGGGACCATATCGCCTTTGTTTTGGCCAATTTCTCCCCTTTGGAAAGATACCCATGCCCATACCTCCATTGTATCTAACAAGAAGTAACTAACTTGCTTTTGACTTTACAGGCTCATAGGCAGAAGGGACTTGCCTCTTCTTAGATAAGACTTTGGACTTGGATTTTTGAGTTAATGCTGGAATGTGGGGACTGGTGGAAGGGAATGACTGTGTTTTGAAATGTGAGGATATGAGATTTGGGAGAGTCCAGGGTCAGAATTATATGATTTAGCTGTGTCCCCACCCAAATCTCATCTTGAATTGTAGTTTCCATAATTCTCACATGTTGTGGGAGGGACCCAGTGGAAAGTAATTGAATCATGGGGGTGGTTATCCTCATGCTGCTCTCATGAGAGTGAGTTCTCATGAGATATAATTTTTTAAGGGGTTCACCCTCCTTCACTCATGCTTCTCCTTGCCCCAGTGTAAAGAAGTACATGTTTGCTTCCACTTCTGCCATGATGGTAAGTTTCCTGAGGCCTTCCCAGCCATGCTGAACTGTGAATCAATTAAACTTCTTTATAAATTACCCACTTAGGAGCAGTTCTTCATAGCAGCATGAGAAAAGACTAAAAAAATTAGACAACAAAATAGAATGAAGCAGCCAGGCAGTGGCTTATGCCTATAATCTCCACACTTTGGGAGGCCATAGCAGGCTGATTGCTTCAGTCCAGGAGTTAAACACCAACCTGGACAACATGGCAAAAACCCATCGCTATGAATAAATACAAAAAATTAGCTGAGCCTACTGGTGCACACCTTTAGTCCCAGTAGGATGATAGGATGAGGTGACAGGATCACCTGAGCTGGGGAGGTCAAGGCTGCAGTGAGCCATGATCATGCTACTGCACTCGAGCCTGGGCAACAGTGTAAGACCCTGTCTCAAGAAAAAAAAAGTGAAAATTCTAGATATAGACAGACACAAATATGACCATTTTATTTTAGACAAATGGTGCCAAGATAATTCAATAAAGAAGGGATACCCTTTCTACAAACAGTGCTGCAGTAATTAGATATTTATATGCCAAAGGAGGAAAAAAAAAACCACACCATGACACTTACGTCCCATCTTATACAAAATTTCACTCCAAATGAACTCATAAGCCTAACGTTAAGAGCTCAAGTCAGCTTTAAGTGAACTGTAAAAGAAAAAAGTACTAAATCAGACCTCCCAAAAGTCATAAATGTATGCTCAAAAGGTGTTAAAAACTAAGACATAAACAAGGGAGGAAAAAATATTGTAATTCATATATCTGATAAAAAATTTGAATGTAAAATCTATAAAAACCCTCTTACAACTTACTACTACAAAAAATATAAATGAGCAAATGATTTGAACCAAGAATTCACTAAAGTAGATATATAGAAGAAAAGGAAGCACATTAGAAAAGACGCACATTGCTTCTTTAAGCGGGACCCTGATCCTCTTTTTGTAGGGCAGGTCCTCCCAGCCATGTCCTCCCAGCTGAGGCCTCTGGCTACCCCTGCCTATGTTCTCCCTGGGATATAGTGCCTGAGGGATAGGGCAGGCCACCATATTGGCTGTTCAGGCTTCTCAGCCAATCTAGACTGTGGGCCCTGGAAAACCCAAACCAATTGGGGGCTGAAAGGATCTTCAATACAACACAGCTGCTCAACCATAAAGCAGCTGGACTGCTTCTTTAAGCAGGTTCCTGATCCCATTCATCTTGATGAGTAAGACCTCCCAACCAGGGTCTCCAGCCACCTCCTACAGGTATGTTCAGGCCAGCAATACGTCAGTAATCCCCTGAGGTAGAGCTTCCAGACAAAGGGGCAGGCTGTCATCTTTGGTTGTTTGCAGCTTCTCTGGTGATACCTCCAGGTACAGGAAACCTGAGGCAACTAGGGTCTGGAGCAGACCCTCAGTAAACTGCAGCAGCCCTACAGAAGAGTGGCCAGACTATTAAAAGGAAAACAAACAGAAAATTATAACAACATAAAACACAAAAAGCCCATCCAAAGGTCAGTAACCTCAAAGATCAAAGGTAGATAAGCCCACAAAGATAAGAAAGAATTAACACAAAAATGGTGAAAACTCAAAAAGTCAGAGTGCCCCTTGTCCTCTAAATGACTGCAACATCTCTTCAGCAAGGGCTCAGAATTAGGCTGAGGCTGAGATGGATGAAATGACAGAATTGGCTCCAGAAAGTAGATAATAATAAAATTCACTGAGCATGTTGTAAACCAACTCAAAGAAGTTAAGAATTATGATAAAACAACATAGGAGCTGATGACCAAAATAGCCAGTTCAGGGTGGAACACAACCAACCTGTGAGAGCTGAAAAACACATCAGAATTTCACAATGCAATCATAAGTATTAATAGCAGAATAGATTAAACAGAGAAAAGAATCTCAGAACTTGAAGACTATCTTTCTGCAATAAGACAGGCAGACAAGAGTGGAGAAAACAGAATGAAAGGGATGAACAAAACCTCTGAGAAATATGAGGCTATGCAAAGAGACTGAATCTATGATTGATTAGGATATCTGAAACGAATACTATGAAAACAAGTTGGAAAACTCTTCAGGATATCATCCCAAGCACTTCCCCAACCTAGTAAGACAGGCCAACATTTAAATTCAGGAAATCCGGAGAACCCCAATAAGATACTCTAAGAGAAGGTGAACTCCAAGACACATAGTTATCAGATTCTCCAAAATCAAAACGAAAAAAACCAAAAATGTTAAAAGCAACCAGAGAGAAAGGCCAGATCACCTACAAAGGGAAGCCCATCAGACTAACAGTGGATCGCTCAGTGGAAACTCTACAAGCTAGAAGAGATTGGGGGTCAATATTCACCATTCTTAAAGAGAAGAATTTCCAAACCAAAATTTCATATCCAGTCAAACTAAGCTTCATAATTAAAGGAGAAATAAAAAGCTTTTCAAACAAGCAAATACTGAGGAAATTTGCTACTATGAGATTTGCCTTGCAAGAACTTCTAATCACTAAATATGGAAACGAAAGACTATTATCACCACTACAAAACACATTTAAAAAAAAACAGCCACTACAAAAACAGTGTGCATCCAAAAAATACACAGACCAGTGACACTATGAAGCAACCACATAAATAAATCTGCAAAATAATCAGCTAGCATCATGATGACAGGATCATATCCACACATAACAATACTAATCTTAAAGGTAAATATGATAAATGCCCACAATTAAAAGACACATTAGTATGCTGTCTTTAAGAAACCCATCTCACATGTAAAGACACACATAGGGTCAAAATAAGGGATGGAGAAAAATCTACTAAGCAAATGGACAACAAAAATAAGCAAGAGTTACAATCCTAGTTTCTGAAAAAACAGACTTTAAACTAACAAAGATCAAAAAAGGCAAAGAAAAAAATTATATAAGGGTAAACGGATCAATTCAACAAGAAGAGTGAGCTGTCCTAAATATATATGCATCCAATACAGCAGCACCCACATTCATGAAGCAAGTTCTTAGAGATCTTCAAGGAAATGTTGGCTCCCACACAATAATGGGAGAGTTTAACACTTCACTGATAACATTAGATAGATTATCAAGACGGAAAATTGTAGGGCTGAAGGCCCACAGGGTCGTGGGGTGTGCTTTATGCTGTGCTGAGGCTCAGCATCCGAGAAATAAAAAGACAGGACACGGAAGTACAAGGAAAATGCAGCTGGGCTCGAGGGGCCACACTACCTATGAGCAGAGTCAGGTGAGGCCCCTAATGTCCAGAAGTATGAGTATTTATTGTGTATAGGTTAGAGGATAGGGCAGTGAGTGAAATCATCTTTAAGGATTGTGATAGGGTTGTGAGCAATAAAACAAGGGGTCCACCCCCATTAGGTCACCTAGGCTAGGAGGTGGACAGTGCACAGCAAGGGGCCTGTTCCCATCAAGGCAAGGACCGTGTGCAGTAAGGGGTCCACCCCCATTAGGTCGCCGGGGCTTGAAGGTGGACCACGCGTAGTGAAGAGGGCGCAGTGTGCAATACGTCTATCTATGGGCAAACTACTTCTAAGAAGATTTATAGGGGATGCTTTAAGTCATACAGTAGTGACAGAGCTGTCAGTGTTACTGCCACCTTCTGGCAGCTTCCAATGAGACCTATGGGAAAATGCTTTTCGAACAGCACAGTAGCAAGAGCTGATAAAGTTCACAGTGACCAAGGTGGATTGCCGGTCTGAGGGCAGCCTTCCACAAGAACTGGAGCAAGGTCCTACAACTCCTTTATCAGGAGGAGTGGCTCTTGTACCAAGCCTGCCATACAGCGGGTATCTTTACAATACTCAACGCTGCCACCTGGGCCATGGATTCTTGTCCTGGTATAACTGTTTTTCCCTTAAATCATGCTCTGCACTGTGTCTGCTCTAGACATTCCTCCGATTATAAGCTGCTTATTCCTTAATTCATGCTCTGTACTGCGTCCACTCTAGGCATTCCTCCCATTATGAACTAAGATATAATTATATATATGTGTATATATATATATATATATATATATGTATTTTATATATATATGGAAATATTCTTTAGGCACTCACACTATCAACTATTATATGATTATATATAGAGGATTATATAAAGGTATTCTTCAAGCCCTAATTCTATAAACAAATATAAGATTATATAAAGAATTATTTAAAGGAAATAGCTGAGTAGTAACACTATAAAGTGAGATATTCTTCAAGCCCTAACTGTGCCAGGGTTCTGCTTAGCTCTCATTCCTCGGTGCCTATATGGGGGGTTACCCACAGAAAATCAACAAAGACATTCAGGACGTGAACTCAGCTCTAGATCAAGTGGGCCTCATAGATGTCTACGAACTCTCCATTCAAAAAAACAATATACATTCTTCTCTTCACCACATGGCACTTACTCTAAAATTGATAGCATAATCAGAAGTAAAACACTCTTCAGCAAACACAAAATAAATAAACTCATAACAGTCTCATACCACAACACAATCAAATTAGAACTCAAGATTAAGAAATTTGCTCAAAACTGTACAACTACATGGAAGCTGAAAAATCTGCTCCTGAGTGACTCTTGGGTAAATAATAAAACTAAGGCAGAAATCAAGAAGTTCTTTGAAACTAATGAGAACAAAGATACAATGTACCAGACATTCTGGGAAACAGCTAAGGCAATGTTAAGAAAGACATGTACAGGCACCATCTCAAGTTAACAAACTAATGTCACAACTAAAATAACTAGAGAACCGACAGCAAAGAAACCCCAAAGCTAGCAGAAGGCAAGAAATAACCAACATGAGAGCTGAACTGACGGATTTAGAGAACCAAAAAGCCCTTCAAAAAAAGTCAACAAATCCAGGAGCTGGCTGTTTGAAACAACAACAACAAAAAGAGAGAAGATTCAAATAAACACAGTAAAAAAATGAAAGGGGGATATTACCACTAACCCAATAGAAATGCAAACAGCCTTCAGAAAATGCTATAAACACCTCTATGCACATAAACTAGAAAATCTAGAAGAAATGAATAAAGTCCTGGACACATACACCATCCCAAGACTAATTCAGGAAGAAATTGAATCCCTGACTAGACCATTAATGAGCTCTGAATTTGAGGCAGTAATAAATAGCCTACCAACCAAAAAAAGGCCAGGACCAGACTGATTCACAGCTGAATTCTACCAGTGGTACAAAGAAAAGCTGGTATCATTCCTACTGAAACTATTCCAAAAAATTGAAAAGGAAGGAGTCCTCCCTAACTCATTCTATGAGGCCAGCATCATCCTGATACCATAACCTAGCAGAGATACAGAAAAAAAGAAAACTTCAGGCCAATATCCTTGATGAACATTGATACAAAAATCCTCAACAAAATAATGGCAAGCTGAATCTAGCAGCACATCATATAGCTTATCCACCATGATCAAGTAGACTTCATCCCTGTATGTAAGGTTTGTTTAACATATGTAAAACAATAGACATGATTTATAACATAAACAAATCTAAGGAAAATAATCACATGATGATCTCAATAGATGCTTCCCTTCATGTTAAAAACTCTCAATAAACTCGATACCTAAGAATCATACCTCAAAATAATAAACATATGTAACAAACCCACAGCCACTATTATACTGAATGGGCAAAAGTTAGTACCATTTCCTTTGAAAACTGGTATGAGACAAGGATGCCCTCTCTCACCACTCGTATTCAACATAGTATTGGAAGTTCTTACCAGGGCAATCAGAAAAGATAAAAAAAAAATAAAGCGTATTTAAATAGGAAGAAAGGAAGTCAAATCACCGTTGTTTGCAGAAGACATGATCCTATATCTAGAAAACACTACTGTCTCAGTCCAAAAGCTTCTTAAGCTGGTAAGCAACTTTAGCAAAGTCTTAGGATACAAAATCAATGTGCAAAAATCACTAGCATTCCTATACACAAACAACAAGCAGGCCAAGTGCCAAATCATGAATGAACTACCACTCAAAATTGCTACAAAGAGAGTAAAATACCTAGGAATTATCTACAAAATACCAGCTCACAAGGGAAGTGAAAGATCTCTACAAGGAGAACTACAAGCCACTGCTCAAAGAAATCAGACAAGACACAAACAAATGGAGAAACATTTCATGCTCATGAATAGGAAGAGTCAGTATTGTGAAAAAGGCCACACACTGTCCAAAGTAATTTACAGGTTCAGTACTATTCCCATTAAACTACCATTGACATTCTTCACAGAATTAGAAAATAACTATTTTAAAATTCATATGAAACCAAAAATCCCAAATATCCAAGACAATCCTAAGCAAAAAGCTGGAGGCATCACACTACCTGACTTCACACTATACTACAAGGCTATAGTAACCAAAATAGCATGGTACTGGTGCAGGAACAGACACATAGAACAATGGAACAGAATAGAGCACCCCAACATAAGACTGCACACATACAACCATCTGATTTTCGATAAACCTGACAAAAACAAGAAATGAGGAAAGGATTCTCCATTCAGTAAATGGTGCTGGGATAACTGGCTAGCTATATGCAGAAAATTGAAACTGGACCCCTTCCTTATACCTTTTACAAAAATCTACTCAAGATGGATTAACGACTTAAATGTAAAACCCAAAACAATAAAAACCCGAGAAGAAAACCTAGGCAATATCATTCAGGACATAGGCACTGGCAAAGATTTCATAACAAATGTGCCAAAAGCAATTTCAACAAAAGCAAAAATTGACAAATGAGATTTAATTAAACTAAAGAGCTTCTGCACAGCAAAATAAACTATCATCAGAATGAACAATCTACTGAATGGGAATCAATTTTTTCAATTTATCCATCTGACAAGGTTCTAATATCCTGCCTCTATAAGTAACTTAAACAAATTTACAAGACAAAACAAACAACCCATTAAAAATAATGGGCAAAGGACATGAACAGATACTGCTCAAAATAAGACATGCAGCCAACACATATGAAAAATCTAAATGCCACTGAAGACTAGAGAAATACAAATCAAAACCACAATGAGATACCATCTTAAACCTGTCAGAATGGCTATTATTGAAAAGTCAAAACAGAACAGATGCAGGTAAAGTTGTGGGAAAAAAAGGAATGCTTTTGTACTGCTGGTGGGAGTATAAATTAACTCACCGATTGTGGAAGGCAGTGTGGCAATTCCTCAAAGACCCAGAGGTGGAAATACCATTTGACCCAGCAATACTATTACTAGATATACAGCCAAAGGAATATAAATCATCCTATTATAAAGATACATGCACACATATGTTAATTGCAGCACTATTCACAATAGCAAAAACATGGAATGAAAAACATTGATATCCATCATTGACAGACTGCATAAAGAAAATGTGCTGTATATATGCCATGGAATACTATGCAACCATAAAAATGGATGAGATCATGTCCTTTGCAGGGGCATAGGTGGAACTAGACGCCATTATTCTCAGCAAACTAATGCAGGAAGAGAAAACCAAATACTTAAAAGTGGGAGCTGAAAAATGAGAATACATAAACACAAGAGGGGAACAATACACTGAGGCCTGTTGGAGAATCAGTGGGGGACAAGCAAGAGCATCAGGAAGAATAGCTCTTGGATGCTGGGCTTAACACATAGGTGATGTGGTGATCTGTGCAGGAAATGACCACGGAACATGTTTACCTATGTAACAATCCTGCATATCCTGCACATGTACCACTAAAGTTAAATAAAAAAGAAAGTGAAAAACCAAAACCCTCAACATAATTAGCCTTTAGAGACATGCTAATTGAAAACACAAGGAGACATCACTGCCTTTCTACTACGATACCTTTTTTAAAAAATCTGACAATACTAACCTCTAGTGTGGATGTGGAGAAACAGCATTAAATTTCTGGTTATAGTGCAAAATGGTACAGCCACTCCAGGAAACAATTTGACAGTTTCATATTAATTGCAATATATACTTACCATATGACCCAACAATCATGCTCTTAGATATTTAACCAAAGTAAATATAAACATATGTCCACACAAATACCCATATGTAATTGCTCAGAATCATCAAAAATTGGTCACAACCCACTGGCCCATACCTGGTGAATGGGTACGCAAACTATGGTATATCCATATAATGGAATACTACTAGGAAATAAAAAGGGGTAAAAAACCTAATTGCTTCATGAATCCAGTTTATAACATTCACAAAAAGGCAAAACATTAAGACCAGACATCAGATTAGTAGCTTCCAGGGAACGGCAGAGAGGTGGAGATTGTCACAAAGATCAGAAGGGATATTTGAGGGATGATAGGAATGGTCTGTAAACTTGACTGAAATGATAATGACATGATGGTGTACATTTGTAAAAACTTATCAAATTGCACACTTAACAGAGGTAAGTTTTATAATATGTAATTTATACCTCAACAAAGCTGACTTTAAGATATATAGAAGTCTTAAAAATCCAAAGAGCAAGGAATACTTCATTGTTAAATCTTAACTTCACCCTTTCTTCCACAATTTGAGATTTTCACCTTAGAGCAAAATACCTAACTCTTTTGCCTACCTATTGGAGAAAATTCTGCAATGAGTTTCTTCATAATGATTAGCATCCATATCTTATCCTACCCCTTGAAAACAGACTGGTTAATTTCATAAAAACAGGCCATTTCCTTTTCTTTAAAATTCTGCTTGTCCTCTTAAAATCCTGACAGAAGCTGCAAGAGAGAAAAGGACATCTTTATAAAAACTCTCTTCCTCCTAATTTTTCAGAAATAAGGTGTACCCAATCCAAAGTTGCATTGTTTCTCATACTGTGTTTTCTTTATCCATACTTACTCTTTGATTTACTAGTTTATTATAGTAACTTTTCTGTGGAGTGGGACCTATCTAATATTTCCAGGGTATGAAAGCAGATAATGGGAATTTTAAGGGCACTTCCAAATCTTGTATTATGTTACTAAGAATATAAACAATGCACTTAAAGACATTCATCAAAAGTGTTCTCCAACTGAATGAAATTTGAGTTTCACGGTATTGCCCATAAATATTTATTTGTAAAATAAATGAGCAACTTACATTCACTCCATCCTATTCTAATAACCTTCCTTATTGGTTTATGTTTAGATTTTTCTATGCCTCATTATGTTAAAGGAAAATTACACTTGTATTCTTAACAAAATGTGTCCTACTTGTTCATAAGGCAAGAATAATAATTCACATTTTTTAATGTTTATGTGTTAGACAAGCATTGTTCCAAGTACTTTAATTTAACCTTCATAAAAATCTATGAGGCAGATTTTATTATCTTTGTTTTAGAAATTAGGGAATGGAAACACAGAAACACAGAGAAGTTAGGCCATTTGCCCAAGATCACACAGCTGTTAAATAGAGGAGTCAGAATTTGAACCTAAACAGTTATGGCTCCTGAAACACCATCTATAACTTTAATTCAATATTGTCTCTCAATGAGAAAGCTGTTAATTAAACAAGAACACATTTGTTTAAAAACAAATACTTCATGAATACATACAATGTCTTGAATATACCTCTCTAGGGACTGGGAAAATAATAGTATAATGTTAAATGAACACATCTTTGAACTCACCAATTTCTCAATAAAAATTTTAAATAACTGAGAAATAAAAGTATGTTTTCAGTATAGATATACCAACAACTAGTTTATCAGTCCATTTTTGAGTTGCCTTGAAGGAATATCTGAGGCTGGGTAATTTAGAAAGAAAAGAAGTTTAATTGGCTTACAGTTCTGCAGGCTTTACAGGAAGTATTATACTGGGAACTGCTTCTGGTGAGGCCTCAGGAAGCTTATAATCATGCTGTAAGGTGAAGAGGGAGCAGGCACATCACACTGCAAGAGCAGAAGCAAGAGAGGTGGGAAGGTGCCACACATTTTTAAACAACCAGACTCATGAGAACTCACTCACTATCACAAAGATAACATCAAGACACTCATGAGGATAAGGGATCTGCCCCGTCACGCAAATACCTCCCACTATCTCCAACGCTGGGGATTACATTTCAACATGAGATTTGGAGGGGCAAACATCCAAACTAAATCAACTAGTCTGTGTCTTGAATTAAATCACTTTATTTACTTCACTGCTTACTGAGACAATTTGGGCATATGAAGAAATCACAATAAACTGGAAAATTAAGATTAAATATGGACATAATTAGCAGTTTTTAATGTGCCAAATACTGTATTGCTGAACACAGAATTAATGGGGTCAGAAACTTCAGGTTTATTATCTAGGGTTTATTATCTATGAAATGGGGAAGTTGTATCAGAAAGTTATTTAAGGACAATTTGTTTTATCCCCTGATATTAGACTTAAAGCCTATATGGATTGCAAACGTCTCATAATTCATAGAAAATTTCTTAGTTTTCAGTATTCTTTCTGTATTTCCAAGTCCACATAAATTATGGAGGTGTAAAAGAAACTATAAACTCAGCTAATTTTATATTATTTTCTTCTATCAATTGTTATTTTTATCATGACTGGTTCGCCCTTTAAGGGGAGGCTATTTCAGTACAATTTTTGAAGTTTTAAGTCAGATTTCCAAACATAGATTGAATTATTCTCTTAAACTAGTAAAAGTAATTTGAAAGAAGAAAGGAATGGAGAGAAAAAGGGATAAAGAGAGAGAAAAAGTGAAAGGAAGAAACTCAGAGCTACCACTAATTTTTTATTTGTTTGGCTTTTATTTTTATTGGGGGTGGTGAGGAGGCGGGTTTGAACAGAAGGACAAGATACTTCCTTCTAAAGCTTTCCACATGGTGAAGTTAATTATCATTTCCTCTCTTCAGACATGGCTGGTTCCTTCCTAGGAAGTGCCAACATCTGTTGAGAGAGACAACATCTGTTAGGCAAGTGGAGATATTGGGAGATAAGCTGCTTACTCAGACAATTTGGGCAAGATGAAGAAATCATAATAAACTGAACTGGAAAATTATGATTAAAATATGGACATAATTAGCAGTTTTTAATGTGCCAAACACTGTATTGCTGAACACAGAATTAATGGAGTCAGAAACTGCCAGTGATTTTCAGCAACTACAGCTCATAGTAGCTCAACCATCTATTCAGAAGCATTTACTAGGTGGTGGGTCACAGGTTTACTCAAGGTAAATGCTTACAAGTGAGAGCACACACTAAAATTTTGTCAGCTTGCATAAATTCCATGCACAGTCCCCTATAACCCCGGTCACTGTGTGCAGAACATGAGGATTTTATATTACCTGGTTTCAACATATGGTGCAACTACTTTAAATTCATGTAAATGCATGCACATGTGTTTTTGTGTGTGTGTGTGTGTATTGTAAGTGCAAAGACAGTAATGGTTAGGAACACATAATTATTTGGATCTTTACCACTTTTTTTTTTAAATTTCACACACATGATCTTCCCTGTTTCCAACAATCCTGTGAGACAGATTGGCCAAACAATTCTCTCCATTTTAAAATTGAGGAAACAACCTCCAAGCCGTTAAATGGTTTGAGCCAGGCTATACAGGACTTGTATAAAATAAATTCAGACATTTAATTCCATATAATGCTTTGAATAAACTCATTAAAATATGAAATAGGTATCCTAAAATTCAAATTTTGACACTGAATCATACATTAGAAGCATAATCCAAAATATTCCCCAACCATATTCACACCCAATACACACACACACTCACTCCTCTCTCTCTCTCTCTCTCTTTCTTATTTAAAGCCTACAACTCTTAACTTCAGTTTCTAGAAAACTTTAAGTCAGAGTTTAGAATTTTGATCTTTCTACTATGCCAACACTATAATTTTCTTCTTTTTTTTTTTTTTTTTGAGACGGAGTTTCGCTCTTGTTACCCAGGCTGGAGTGCAATGGCGCCATCTCGACTCACCGCAACCTCCGTCTCCTGGGTTCAGGCAGTTCTCCTGCCTCAGCCTCCTGAGTAGCTGGGATTACAGGCATGTGCCACCATGCCCAGCTAATTTTTTGTATTTTTAGTAGAAACGAGGTTTCACCATGTTGACTAGGATGGTCTTGATCTCTTGACCTCGTGATCCACCCGCCTCGGCCTCCCAAAGTGCTGGGATTACAGGCTTGAGCCACCGTGCCCGGCCAATTTTCTTCTTTCAATCAGCTACGAGAGAGAGAAATTTAACTTGGCATACATTCTTCTTTTCAAATAGTTTATGTGGTTTTCAAGTTTCAGATTTAAAAAGATGCATTTTCTTAAAATACTAATAATTTCAGATTTTTATGTTGATAAAAGAAGTTTATGTATAAAAGGGATTGAGTAAATACCAAGAGAACAGACTCTAAGGCTGATTAAAGCTAAAAGTCTAGGTTTTCAATTGTAAGAAACTGTTCTCATTCTTTCCAGCAAAAAGCCTAAAATACAGAGAAGTCCAAACCATTACCAGAAAAATATCTACTTTTTTCCAAGGTGGTACCAATGTCAGTACGGAAGAGCAGGCTAACTGGTCCAGCCTTATGCATTGCTTCCTGCATTCATAGTTAAGATATTATTGTGGAATCTGACTCCAGTGTTACCTGATAACTCTGCTACCTAAAATGATAGCACACACCCGCAAAAGAATTTTGATTAGTCAACAGATCTATTAACAACTTAAAAGAGATCCTAAGCTGTTAAAAAAAAATGTCAGGAATACAAAGGAAGTCTACCAAGTGGTAACTCTTCTCAGGAAGAAAACTGGCATATGTAAATCAAGACATCTAGAATAAGTCCTAAACAGAACGAAACTAACCATAAGTGCAATCTAAGTTCATATCTGTTTAATAATCCTCACTGCCCCAAAAGAATGAATATGTTTATAGTAAACAGATTTCAGAGTATATTTGGGCTTAAAGACCAGTCCTAAGAAGCAGAGAAAGAAAACTCCAAACATAGCTACTCCAATCTTAATTGTATTACACTTATTGTCATCTGTCTCACAATTGATTCAAAATTATATAAGAGAATTTGACAGTTTTATTGATTTCTCCTCAACCTGAGACTCAGTCAAGTGGATTATTTGTACGTTATCCTTTTGGGGTGAGGGTGGACTGGCTCTGTTGCCCAGGCTGAAGTGCAGTGGCACAATCATGGCTCACTGTAGCCTCAACTCCCTGGGCTCAAGCAATCCTCTGGAGTAGCTGGGACTACAGGCTCGCAGAACCACTCCTGGATGATTTTTGTATTTTTTGTAGAGATGGGGTTTCGCCATGTTGCCCAAGCTGGTCTCAAGCTTCTGAGCTCAAGTGATCTGTCCGCCTTGGCCTCCCAAAGTGCTGGAATTACAGGCATAAGCCACCACAGTCAGCCTATTTGTAGGATATTCTGCAGGAGGCCAATAAAGGTTTTTGGTTACTGATGTTCAAACCAACCTGCTGTTTAACACCACTGCCAGAGGCAAAGCAGGTTACAAATTTTCCTTAGAGATCAGAAACAATTTGTAGAAGCCCATTATTTATTAATAGCTTTGGAATGATTTAAATACTTGGTTTATACCATAGAAAATGGAATAGATATTCTCCAAAATTCTAACAATATGATGTAATTGTCCATAAATTAGGAATGGCATCAAAATAAAATTGATCTTAGTCGTGAAATATGAGAAAAAAATACTTATTGTCAAGAATTAAATTAACTAATATCAATCTTTTATCATAATTACCCAAGCTTAATCTGTTCATATTAAATAGATAGGTCAATATATTATACTTAGCCCCAGAAGATATATCTTACAGTGAATTCTTCTGAGAACCTGTTCTGAGAAGGCATGTGATGCAAACAATTTTTAATATGAGGAAATGGAGATTTTTATTTCTACTCAAGGTGGGAAATGGCTTATCATTTCTTTGAAACATTTTCAGACTAAAATAATCTTATCCCTAATTTAGCAAGTAGAACTTTGGAGATTTGAGCAAACCTTCATTTAAATTCTGAAACACACTCAGAAATATTTCTTGGGGAAAATCCTTACTATGCTCACAAGTCTTGATGTGGTTTCTCCATCTCGCAAACAAATAAATAAATGTGGTGCCTTAATTTTCACAGAGGAAAATCACATCACCACATGTGTGTTGGATTCAAGTATTTGTGGCCAATCATTTGTTTACGTTTGGCTATGTGAATATAAATGGACTTGACTCATACAAATAAAAAGTCTAAAAAATCAAAATGCAAGTGAAAAACTGGAATAATATTTATACAATATATGTCAAAAAATTTGCATCTTTGCTGACTTAAGAATTTTTAAAATGTGTTCTGAGATAGAAATAAGAGTTCTAAGTGGCACAATATTTCCAAAGCACAATGTCAAAACATAATGACTGTATTAGGTTTGGTGCAAAAGTAAGTACGGTTTTCACCAATAAACATAATGGTAACATAATGTGTGTGTGTGTGTGTGTGTGTGTCTGTAACTGTTCCATATGCTTACTATGCACTAAACACACATTTTAGCAAAGTTCTATTGGCATGACAAACTAGACATACACACAGACACACACAGGATTAGATGATACATATGTACTTCCAGAATTTTTTTAAAATCTTAGTTCATGGTTATAATGAACAATCTTGATTTGGAACAAATCAAAAATCTGGTCCCCTAAGTATTTAGCTGAAAACACTGATTACTATTACTGATTACTATTAAGGTAATAGTTTAATTAATAGTAACTACTAACATTCATTGGATGTGAAGAAGAGTGCTTACTACAGCTATTTAATATCAAAGTAACCCTCACAACAAACCCAGGAAGAAGTTATCATTATAATCTCTAATTTCAGATCAACTGAAACTCAAAGATGTTAACTTATTCAAAATCACAGAGACATGATGTGGGAGAGCCAATATTCACATTCACACAGTTGAACCTCAGAGCTTTCAAATTCTTTGTGATTTTTGACTCAGTCAAAATTTCTGTCATTTTCTAGAAATTTTTTTCAAGTAAAATTAGGTGTTCATACACAAATATGGTAAGAGCAGTATTGCAGCAGCAAAATCTTGGAGACAACATATGTCTCACGTTAGATATTGTTTGAGTAAATTATGGTTACATATACAAGAATATAGAACTTATTTCTCAAATAATTTTAAGGTCATTGCAAATGGTCACATATATTGCAGTGTGAAAAAATATGTGACTATCCGTTTACTTTTGTATATAAAGGTTTGTATTAATAGATAATAAAATGGTTAGAACAATAAGTATCAAAATGTTTAGGGTTACTTCTAGCTAGAGAAATTATAGTTTTTCTTTTCTCTTTTTATAGCTTTCTGTGTTTTCAACATTTTCTATAAATAACATTTATTGCATTTACTTTGTAAGTTGAAAATTACATAAATTTGTGGTATAACCATAACCTTGTAAGCCCTTATAGTCCATCTATGTTCATTCTCTTTTTCCTTTGGTTTCTACTTTTTCTTTCTTTCTTGGTTTTAATGTTTTAAATTTATCATATTTATTTATTATATGTAGTTCACATATAATAGTTTATTTGTGCTTTTATTGTTAAATTTCTTAAATCCCAATGGAATCTAATATATGTATAGTGGCCTCTCTGGAACACCCATTACATCCATTGCCAGATCTCAAACACATAAATGAACTCATCTACAAACTTGGATAAATAGTCCTTTTAAACCAAAACATAAACCAATTATATTATCTTTTCATGTTTAATCCTGCATCAGATGATTATTTTACATAAATTTTTACTAAAAAAATCATTTGATCTGAGAACATCTGCCAGAACCTGGAACACATTTTTTCAATTCTTGACCTGAAGTTTAGTACCAATATCATATATCTGCTCTCTCAGAGACGTTGACATATCATAATATCCTTATACACAATTCATATATGTGCCATGCATTTGCACAGATATTTAACACTTCTAAGAGTACTTTTACATTCATTGACTCAACTAATCCTCACAAGACTACAACACAAGTATCACCAGACTAACTTAGATAAAAATGTCATGATGGTTACTTATAGCTGATCCTTAAGGCTATTACTTTTTCTAACAGAAGCATGATACTTCGCCTAGCAGTACTAATAGATGTGTCAATATTGACTCCATGTTACATGTTAAGCGTCAATGTTTTCAGCAACACACTTTGGAGACCACCAGAATTTTGGTTTGTTTCTAATCAGCATTGTTCATTACAACTGTGAATTAAGCCTTAATAAAAAAGCACACATACATCATCTACTCGTGTGTGTGTGTGTGTGTGTGTGTGTGTGCACTTCTAGTTTGTCATGACATTAGAACTTCGCTAAAATGTGTGTTTAGTGGATACTAAGCATTTGGAACACTCACACACACACACACACACACACACACACACACACACACACACACACAGGTTTTTCCTGTGAAGAATAATTAAGCTGAAGATGTGTTCTTTCTGGTGGATAAAAATGCAATTAAATGTTAAATCTTTCCTTTCAAAAGACAGAGTAAATGTTCATTAAAAAAAAAAAAAACCCAGATTGTTAAATATATGCTTTTGAAATTTTTCTGTTTGAAGATAATCTTTTTGCCTCACAATTCCCCTGAGACTCTCCTCTCCTTCAGTACTCTTAACAGTTTTTTCTCAGCCCTCAAACACTGCTCCAATTACAGAGGATGTCCATTTCCTTTTCCTTCACATTTCGTCTTCCACTGGTTTCCTCAATGACCCTCTCTTTTCTCTAATGGCTCCCTGATCAGCTCACATTCTAGAACTCCAACTGTCTCAGCCCCTGTCATCTCTCTCTGCACATGTACCATACACATATCTTTGAAGACACTAGCTTCTAGCAATACCTTTGGTCATGAAGGCATTTCTCTTAATTAGATGTTAGCCTCTCTCTTAATTTTTTTTCAACTCTTAGGTGCAATTAGGAATCACAAATACAAAAATGAATTATGTTGATTCCCTAAAGCTCACAAAAGTGGCACTACTGTACTTATGAAAGTAATTCATAAACAATGATCAAAGAAGCAGAGAGCTATTTCAGCAGCAGGCTAATCAATATTGTGAAAAATTGAGTGTTTGTGAAGAGGGAAAGACCTAGCCTAGTGTGATGGTAATCTAGTTAAACATCCTCAAACTTGCAACAAAAGAAATTCCTCTACATTCTTTCAAGCATTTTTTTCAGTAGGATATTCCACAAATCATTTTATGATAGGCTTTCTACTGCACACATCAAGTAAAAGATTCTTGAATAAATATATGAACTCTAAAGTGTTGGCATTATGGATGTGTTTGATGCATCAAATTTTAAGCTCTGAGTTTCTGAAACATGTAAAAATGTCTAAGCCTGCCTGTGAAGATGTCTATCTTATGAAAGTGGGCAGAAGTGTTCAAGCTCTCAGCTCTTACTTTGAATTTGTGCAAAGCATTAACCATCACATTGAAAGATACATAATTCAGCCTTCTTTTCTCTCACATGTGCTTAGCTTTGACTTTGCCAAAAAAGTGGGCATTTTGCCTCTAAAAACAACAAGTGGTTGTATTCTGTATATTCTCATCTTCCCTTGATGACACCTCTGATTGCATCTAACCTGCCAGCAGAGTTGGACTGGAAACAAGAGCTTTCATTTGGCCACGAGAACAAAGAACAATTGTTTCTGTTAAGCAGCGAAGTTTCTAATGCAGCCAGAGATTACAGAAAAGAATCCTCATAAGGGAAGAGGAAAAGAATTCCCCATCATGTCAGCACTGTCAGTGACCAAAGCCATACTCCAATGTATGACCTATGGCCCTGAAAGCAGAGGAATATTTCTTCCTCTATAAAGTGAGTGTTATTTGATTAAATGAATGTTTCTCTAATAAATAGCATACTTAAGGTCTTTCAAAAAGCTCCGAACAACCGTCTTATCTGGAGCCAAATAAAAGATATATTGGCAAAAACAAAACTTTCATCTAAATTAATAATGTCTTCATATATCCCTGTCCAGATCTGCATTGGCTCAAGAATTGGGAGGCATTTCCCTAGTAATCATTCTGTAACCACTGAGTTTTCTAGCAAAGCCAGCATCTTCTGCATTGAGCAAAGTTCACAGGACCTATTTCTGAGGGTGTCTTTGTCTTCCTGTCCATTACTACTGTGTGATATTCATTAGTCAATCACAAAAGAGCAGATTATTTCACATGTCAGTAAAAAGGCACTTTGGATTTCACTTAAAATTAAAAAATAAAATATAACTTAACTTCAATAGAGGATATATACACTTTCCCTTCCCCTTTTTTTAAAAAAAAAACTTCACTATTCTTTTCTTTTTGAAATTGAATTTGTTGGCAGGGATAGACTATCTGCCTATTTTGAAAATGGCATTAGTAAAAAAACAAAATCCTAGTAATAGTTCAGAAGCTTGAATGAGTTGATCACCTTGGGCCATCACCTTCTGGGCACTATCCCAGATATAAAGTCATTGCTCATTTGGGCACTAATTGGTATCCTTCTTGGTGGCTATTGGAGAATTAAGCAGGCAGATTACTTTTTCATCTTCCTATCTGAGACTTCCCCATATTATACCATCTCTGGTAAGGTAGTAAATGGAAAACTTTACTCCTTGTCTTATAATATATGCCACAACAGCTTGAAAGATTAACACAAATTTAAGAACAATTACACTTTCACAATTTTAGTCTTCAATTTGAGCTAATTTCTTTCAATTAAATAATAAAATTCAAATACTCAACACTTACTCTGTTTACCTGTCTTTTCTAAGTGCAATATATATATGTATATAATTTAATCATACAACAACTACATGAGGATTTATTTTTAGGGCATATTAATTCAGGTATAAGAAAAGCAGTGGTAAAGAGACAGCCAAAGTGCAATGGCTCAGACAAGGCAAAGCTTAATTTCTCTTTTATAATGAACCCTGATTCCTGAGGTTGTCCAGGCACTCTGTGGCGGAGGCAGTTCTATCTCAAATGTGGTTTCTACTTCTATACCTAAAATGACTGCTGCAGTTGTCACCATAATCCAGACAGAATGAAGTGAGAAACAGGAAGTACTGGGAAAACAGTAGGTCCTTAGAAGTGCCTAGAAAGTTACAAACATCACTTCCTGCAAACAAGCAGGATCTGGAGAGATTCACTAAGGTGTTTTCCCATAAAGAGACTGCTTAATAATAGGGATGCTATGGATTGTAATGCATGGTTGAGATAATTACAATTTATCTGTGTAATCATGAGTAAAACTGACCTCCTCTGGATCTCCATTTCTTTTTAAGTCAAATTTAAAAGTTCAATGACATCATTTCCAACGTCTCCTAAAGCTCCAAATTTCATGATTATGTTTAGAAATATGTACATATAAAATAAAACTGTTATTGTTCTATAGATTACAAATTTAGAAGAACCAGAATTTTGTCCAATCTGTCACAGGATGAAATTGGAAAAAAGCTGCCCCTTTTCTTTGATTTTTACCATTTAATAGCCAGGATTATCCAAAATGAGTTTTGTGTAACATTAATTCCATAAAATTCTCTGAGAAAAAAAAAAAGCAATTCTATGATATTTTAACTAAAATACTTTTGCTTATAATTGAAAAATAAAGAACTAAATTAATATAAAGGGATAATGTTTATAAAGAATACAGAATGTCAGGCCACCATTTAGGCTGTTTGGGAAATGTAGCCATTCCAGCCTGTGGGCTTTGGAAGCAGTACCCCAGCACAGCACAGCTACTCTGTGAAAAGTGTGGCCACACTGGTTTTTTAGTCCCCTGACCCATTCCTCCTTACTGGGCAGGACCTCCCAACTGGGGTCTCCAGCTACCCCCACCAGCATTCCGTAGCCTACAGAAAATTGAAAACTCCCTGTGATGGAACTCTCAGAGGGAGGGGTGGGCCTCCATCTTTGATGTCTGGGCTACTTAGCAGTTTCAGGCTTTGGGCTTGAAAAGCCCAAGCTGACAGGGAGTGGAGGTGGTACCCCAGCACGGCACAGCACCTCCATGAAAATGTGACCAGACTGCTTCTTTAAGCAGGTTCCTAATCCTGTTCATCATCACTGGTGGACTCTCCCAACCAGGGTCTCTGGTTACCCCCGCTGGTGTTCAGCTGACAGAGGTTTCAGGTCTTCCTAGGATGGAGCTCACAGGAGAAGGGGTGGGCTTTCATCTTTGCTGTTTCAGTAACTTAGCTGTTCCAGCCTTGGGCTTTGGAGTGTCCAAGGTGATCAGGGGTGTGGGGGCTGAACTGGGCCCCCAGCACAGCACAGCTGCTCTGAGAAAATGTGGCTAAACTACTTTTTTAAAGCAGGTTGCTGATCCCATTTCTCTTGACTGGGTGAGACCTCCCATCTGAGGTCTACAGCCACCTCCTACAGGTTCACTTAGGCCGGCAAAAGGTACATACCTTCTTGGGACGGAGTTCTCAGAGGAGGGTGCAGGCTGCCATTTTTGCTGTTTCACAACCTTCAGGGGTGGTACATCTAGGTACTGGAAAATTTGAGGTTTCCAGGGACTGGAGTGGACCCCTAGGATACTATAGCAGCCCTATAGAAAAGGGGTCAGAAGATTAAAAGAAAAAAAAAAACATCATAAGGTCAGCAACAACAAAAATTGAAGTAGATATGCCCACAAAGATGAGAAAGAATGAGCACAAGAGTGCTGAAATAGCAAAAAGCCAGAGTGCCCTCTTTCCTTCAAATGACCACATCACCTGTCCAGCAAGGGCTCAGGACTGGGATGAGGCTGAGATGGCTGAAATGACAGAAGGAGGATTCAGAATATGGATAGGAACAAAATTTACTGAGCTGAAAGAGTACATTGTAACCCAATGCAAAGAAGTTAAAAATCATGATAAAACATTGCAGAAGCTGACAGACAACATAGCCAGTATAGAGAAGACAAAAACCAAACTGATAAAGCTGAAAAACACAATACAAGAATTTCATAATACAGTCACAAGCATTAATAGCAGAATAGACTAAGCAGAGGAAAGAATCTCAGAGCTTGAAGACTATCTTTTTGAAATAAGACAGGCAGACAAGAACAGAGATAAAAAGAATAAAATTGAATGAATAATACTTCCAGGAAATATGGGGTTATATAAAGGGATTGAATCTATTACAGACTGGTGTACCTGAAAAAAAAAATGAAAAAGATAGGGATGATACAACCAATTTGGAAAACATTTCAGGATTTCATCCCTGAAAAATTCCCCAACCTAACTAGTGGGGCCAACATTCAAATTCAGGAAATGCAGAAAATGCCAATAAGATATCATGAGATGATCATCCCCAAGACACACAGTCATCACATTCTCCAATGCCGAAATGAAAGAAAAAATGTTAAAGGCAACTAAAGAGAAAGGCCAGATCACCTACAAAGGGAAGCCCATGTAATTAACAGTGAGCTTCTCAGCTTAACCGCTACAAGTCCAAGGAGATTAGGGGCCAATATTCAATATTCTTAAATCAAAGAACTTCCAATCCAGAATTATATATCTGGCTAGACTAAGCATAAGTGAAAAAAAAATAAGATGATTTTCAGATAAGAAAATGCTAAGGGAATTTGTTACCAACAGATCTGCCTTACAAGAACTGAAGGAAACACAAAATATAGAAAAAGTATTACCAGCTGCTACAAAAACACACTGAAGTATACAGATCAGTGAAACTATAAAGCAACCACAATAACAATTTTGCAAAATAACCAGCTAACATCATGATGACAGGATCAAATCTACACATAACAATATTAATTTTAAATGTAAATAAGATAAATGCCTCAAATTAAAAGACACAGCGTGGCAACTTGGACAAAGAACCAGGAACAATCAGTATGCTGTCTTCAAGAGACTCATCTCACAAGCAAAGACACATATGGGCTCAAAATAAAGAGATGGAGGAAAAGCTACCAAGCAAATGGAAAACAGAAAAAAGCAGGGGTTGCAATCTAAGTTTCTGGCATAAAAGATTTTAAACCAACAAAGATCATAAAAGACAAAGAAGAGCATTATATAATGGTAAAGGCTTTAATTCAACAAGAATATCTAGCTATCCTTAATATATATGTACCCAATAAAGGAGCACCCAAATTCATAAAGCAAGTTCTTACAGACCTTCAAAGAGACTTTCACTTCCACACAATAATAATGGGAGAATTTAACACCCCACTGACAATGCTAGATAGATCATTGAGACAGAAAACTAAAGATTATACTTTCATGGATCATTTCTATAGTTAATTATGAGACAGAAAACCAACAAAGATATTCAGCCCCTGAACTCAGCACTGGATCAGCACCTGATAGATATCTACAGAACTCTCCACTCAAAAACAACAGATTATTCTTTATTCTCATCACTACATGGCACTTACTCTAAAACCAATCACATAATTTGAAGTAAAACACTCTTCAGCAAATGGAAAAGAACTGAAATCATAACAAACAGTCTCTCAGACCACAGCACAATCAACTTTGAAATAGAGACTAAGAGATTCGCTCAAAAACATACAATTACATGAAAATTAAATAACCCGCTCCTGAATGACTTTTGGGTAAATAATAAAATAAAGGCAGAAATTGAGTTCATCAAAACTAATGAGAACAAAGATACAACTTACCAGCCTAACATCACAACCAAAAAAACCAGTCAACCAAAAGCAAACAAGTCCCAAATCTAGCAGGAAACAAGAAATAACCAAAATCAGAAGCACAAACAACCATTTAAAGGATCAGTGAATCCAGGAGCTGAATTTTTGAAAATATTAATAAGATAGAATGCTAGCTCGACTAACAAAGAAGAAAAGAGAAAAGATTCAAATAAATCAAATAACAACTACAAGTGGATATTACCATTGACCCCACAGAAATATGAATGACCATCAGAGAATATTTTGAATACCTCTATGCACATAAACTGGAAAATCTAGAAAAATAGATAAATTTCTGGACACATACACCCTCCAGCACTGCACCAGGAAGAAACTGAATCTCTGAATTGACCAATAATGAGTTCTAAATTTGAGGCAGTAATAAATAGCCTGCCAATCAAAATACCCCAGGACCAGATGGATTCCCAGCTGAGTTCTACCAGAGGTATAAAGAAGAGCTGGTACCATTCCTACAGAAACTTTTCCAAAAAATTGAAAAGTGAGGAATCTTTCCAGCTTATTCTACTAGGCCAGCATCATCCTGATACCAAAACCTGGCAGAGATACAGATTAAAAAAAAAAAAAGAAAACTTCAGGCCAAAATCCTTTATGAATATTAAAGCAAAAATCCTCAACAAAATACTGACAGACTGAATTTAGCAACAGCTAAATCAAACAGCTTATCCACCACAATTAAGGAGGCTTTATCCCCAGGATACAAGTTTGGTTTAATATACACAAATCAATAGATGTGATTTATCCACATACATAGAACTAAAGACAAAAACCACATGATTATCTCAATCAATGTAAAAAAAGACTTTTGAAAAATTCAACATCCCTTCATGTTGCAAACTCTCAATAAGCTAGGTATGAAAAAACATACTTCAAAATAATAAAAGCCTTATGTGACAAACCAACAGCCAACTTTATACTAAATGGGCAAAAGCTAGAGGAATTCCTTGAAAACTGGCACAGGACAAGGATGCCCTCTCTCACCACTGCTGTTCAATCTAGTATTTTCTTTTATGGCCAGGGCAATCAGAAATTTGATAAATAAAAATTTGTTTATTTATAAAGAAACAAAGGCATCCAAAGAGGAAGAGAAGAAGTCAAACTATTCCTGTTTGTAGAAGACATGATCCTATATATAGAAAACCAATTATTCTCTGACAAAAAGCTTCTGAAACTGATAAACAACTTCAGCAAAGTCTCAGGATACAAAATCAATGTGCAAATATCACTAGCATTCCTACAAAACAACTATAGTTAATCCAAGAGCCAAATGAGGAACAAATTCCCATTCACAATTGTCACAAAAAGAATAAAATACCTAGGAATATAGCTAACTAAGAAGGCAAAAGATCCCTATAAGGAAAACTACAAACAACTACTCAAAGAAGTCAGAGAGGAAACAAACAAATGGAAAAACCTCCATGCTCATGGATAGGAAGAATCAATATTAAAATGCCATACTACCCAAAGCAATTTATAGGTTCAATGCTATTCCTCTTAAGCTACAATTGATATTCTTCACAGAACTAGAGAAAACTGTTTTAAAATTCATTTAAAAACAAAGAGGAGCCCAAAAAGCTAGGCAATTTTTAGCAAAAAGAACAAAGCTGAAGGCATAATGCTACAGGACTTTAAACTGTACTACAGGACTACAGTAACCAGAACAGCATGGTTAGGTAACAAACACACACACACAAACACAGACACACACACACACACCCAATGGAACAGAATAGAGAACCAAAAAATAAGACCACACACCCACAACTATCTGATATTCAACAAACCTGACAAAAACAAGAAATGGGGAAAGGATTTCCCATTCAATAAATGAGGCAGGGATAACTGACTAGCCATACGCAGAAGATTGAAACTGGGTCCTTTTCTTACACCATATACAAAAAATCAACTCAAGATGGATTAAAGACTTAAATATAAAGCCCCAAACTATAAAAACACTGGGAGATGACTAGGTAATATCATTAAGGATATAGGCACAGGCAACGATTTTATGATGAAGATGCCAACAGCAACTGCAACAAAAGCGAAAGTAGACAAGCGGGATTTAATTACACTAAAGAGCGTCTATACAGCAGAAGAAACTATTATCAGAGTAAACAAGCTACAGAATGGAAATCAATTTTTGCAGCAAAATATGCATCTGACAAAGGTATCCAGAATCTATAAGGAAGTTAAGTAAATTTATAAGAAAAAAATTTAAAAGTGAGCAAATGGCATGAACACAGTTTTCAAAGTAAGACATACATGTGGCCAACAATCATATTTTTAAAAGCTCACATTAGTGATCATTGGAGAAATGCAAATCAAAACCACAATAAGATGTCATCTCACAAAGTCAGAACGCCTGTTATTAAAAAGTCAGAAAATAAGATACTAGCAAGGCTGTGGAGAAAATTGAATGCGTATACACTGTTGGTGGGAGTATAAGTTAGTTCACCCATTGTGGAAGACTGTGTGGCAGTTCCTTAAATACCTAAAGACAGAAATTTGACTCAGCAATCCCATGACTGAGTATATACCCAAAGGAATATAAATCCACCTATTACAGAGACACATGCAGCACATATACATCAATTGCAGCACTATTCACAATAGTCAAGACATGAAATCAACCTAAGCACCCATCAATGATAGACTGGTTAAAGAAAATGTGATATTAATATATATACACCATAGAATACTATGTAGCTATAAAAAAGAATAAGATTACGTCTTCTTTAGGAACGTGGGTGGAGATGGAGGCCATTATCCCTAGCAAATCAACAGGAACAGAGAACCAAATACTGAATGTTTCTCTTATAAGTGGGAGCTAAATAATGAGAACACGTGGACACACAGAGGGAAGCAACACAAACTGGAATCTTTCAGAGGGTGGAAAGTGAGAGGAGAGGAAGGGTCAGGAAAAATAACTAATGGCTATCAAGCTTAATACCTGAGTAATAAAATCATGTGTACAACAGACTACTATGACATGAGGTTACCTATGTAACAAACCTGCATTTGTAACTCTGAACCTAAAATAATTAAAAAAAAAAAAAAAAAGAATATAGAATGTCCTATAGAAGCTAAATTCAGGAATCTGATTGGATTTGAGGCAGAAAGACTCAAGGACACAAATGCTCTTAGGGCTTTTTTTCTCTCTCCTTCCCACTTTATTCTTCTTTTTCTCAGGAAAAACCTGAGAAAGCTTCATTTCACTCCTATATGGTAGGAAGAAAGGCTATTAACAGCTCCTGCGTGTTATAAATCACCCACAATCCAGGCATCCAAGCAAGATTGGCCCAATTTTCTTTCAGTTCCAAATTCAAAAATCCTGGAGAAAAGATTGGTTCTGCTGGGTCAAGTCCTTTGTCAGGCAATGTAGGGGAAACAGGGCCACAGAGTAACATGGCTTTCCTCTGCAAGCAAGAAGTAACTCCTGAAGGAGATTCTGGACCTACAATCTGACAAATTTAGAGACTGCTATGCAAACATAGAAAATGCCACTTTACTATAACCTTTCCTTAGAGAGGCACAAAGCATACTGGCAAAATTAAAGCAATAAAAATCCTAAGATTAACTGTTTAAATTCATGTTCCACAACAAATTTAATAAATTTTTTTAAAACCATCTATTCACACACACACATATATATGTCCACAGATAGTTATACATACATATATTTATTTATAGTTATATATCTAATACATGTGAATGGATTAATAATATATACAATGTATTTTAAAAGCTTTCACTGGAAATTAATTTTTGTCACTATTCCAATAGAATTCACTTTATAACAGTCACTGAGTGGATCATTAACATTATCGAAGAGCTTGTGTGCTTTCATATTAACACCTTACATACCCTGGGAACCCAAAAAAAGGTAGGAGTTAACCCTCTGAACATTTTGAAATCTGGAAGAACTAGAACACACCACAATCAGGTCTGTTAGATAGAGTCATATAATGAATAATAACTACTTCACAGAAGCAATAAGGTTAGAAAAAGTTAAGGTCTCTCCTCTAAAATTTGCTGTGGGAAGATATCCTCTTTGCATTGAAAATAGTGTTTACTAACAAATTATGATAAAGCACTGCCTGTTCCTAAAATAATATGTAGTTCAGAATACTGGGATAAACAACACGTGACTCGTACTTAATTGGTGCTGTAGTAGGCTTGAAAGCAGAAAGGAGAAATCACTGACTGGTTGGGCATGAAGGAAAAGCCTGAAGGGATGAGTAGGACTTTATTAGGCAAACAGTGGAGGTACTCTATGGTGGAATTTTGAGATTAGGAAAAAAGTACATATAAAGGCAAAAAGCATTAGGACACATCCTGGCATAGATATACTATATAAATAAACAATAAGTTACAGTATATGGCATGCTTTGAACCTGTGTTCCCACCTAAATCTCAAGTCAAATTGTAATCCCCACTGTGGGAGACGAGGCCTCCTGCTGGAGCCCTGGGATGACCTGGCTTCCGCTTCACCTTCCACCATGACTGCAGGTTTCCCAAGGTCTCCCCAGAAGCCACTATGCTTTCTGCACAGTGTGCAGAACCATAAGCCAATAAAACCTCTTTTCTTTATAAATTAAGCAGTCTCAAGTATTTCTTTGTAGCAATGCAAGAAGAAACTAATACAGAAAATTTGTAGCAAGGAGTGGGGCATTGCTACAAGGATACCTGAAAATGTAGAAGAAGCTTTGGAACTGGGGTAAAGTTGGAACAGTTAGAGGGCTCAGAAGAAGACATGAAAATGAGGGAAAATTCAGAACTTCCTAGAGATTTGTTGAATAATTGTGACCAAAATGCCGATAGTGATATGAACAGTGAAGTACAGGCTGATGAGGTCTCAGTTGGAAATGAACAACTTATTGAGAACTGGAGTAAAGATCACTTTTGCAATGCTTTAGCAGAGACTAGAAGCATTGTGCCCCTGTTCCAAAGACCTGTAGAATTTTGAACTTAAGAGTGTAATTTAGAGAAACTGGAATTTCTAAGCAGTAGAGTGTTCACAGTGTGGCCTGGGGTGCTTCTAACAACATATGCTCATATGTGTGCACAAATAAATTACCTGAAACTAGAACTTAAAAGAAAGCAGAGTGTAAAAGTTTGGAAAATTTATAGCCTGGCCTTGCAGTAGAAAAGAAAAGCCCACTTTCTGAGGAGGAGTTCAAGCAGACTGTAGAAATTTTCATAAATAAAGAGGTGCTAAGTGCTGATAGCCAAGACAATGGAAAAAAAGGCCTCCAAGGCATTTCAGAGACATTTGAGGTCACCCCTCCCATCACAGGCCCAGAGGCCTAGGAGGAAAGAATATTTCCTGGGCCAGGCCCAGGGCCCTGCTGCCCTGTACAGTCTTGAGATATTGTTCCCTGCATCCCAGCCACTCCACCTCCACCACCCATGGCTCATAGGGGTGCAGGTCCAGCTTAGGCCACTGCTTCAGAGGGTGCCAGTCCATGTGGTGGTTTCCAAATGATGCTAAGCCTTCAGGTGAACAGAGCTCAAGAATTGAGGCTTGGGAGCCACCACCTAGATTTCAGAGAATATATGGAAAATCCCAGATGTCCAGGCAGAATCCTGCTGCAGGGGCAGAGCCCTCACAGAGAACCTTGACTAGGGTAGTGCAGAGGGAAAACATTGGGTTGAAATCCCCATACAGAGTCCCCACTGAGGCACGCCTAGTGGAGCTGTGAGAAGAGGGCCACATCCTACAGATCCCAGAATGGTATATCCACTGGTAGCTGTCACCCTTAGCCTGGAAGAGCTGCAGGCACTCAATGCCACCCCAGGAGAGTAGCTGTGGGGCTGAATCCTGCAAAGTCAGAGGGTTGGAGCTGCACAAGCTGCACAGGGTTGGAAGCTGACCTCTTGCATCAGTGTGCTCTGTATATGGGACATGGAGTCAAAGGAGATTATTTTTAAGCTTTAAGATTTAATGACTACCCTGCTGGGTTTCAGACTTTCATGGAGCCTGTAGCCCCTTTCTTATGGCCATTTCTCTCTTTTGGAACAGGAATATTTACTCAATGCCTATACCTCCATTGCGTTGTGTAAATAATTAACTTGTTTCCAATTTTACATGGTTATAGGTGGAAGGGACTTGCCTTGTCTCAGATGAGACTTTGGACTTTTGAGTTAATCCTGGAATAAGTTAAGGCTTTGGGGTACTGTTGTGAAAACATGATTGTATTTTGCAAAGTGAGAAGGACATGAGATTTGGGAGGGACCAGGGGTTGAATGATATGATTTGGATCTGTTTCTCTGCCTAAATCTCATGTTGAATTGTAATCCCCAATGTTAGACGTGGGATCTGGTGGGAGGTGACTGGATCCAGAGGGTTGTTCTGCTCTCATAATAGTGAAGGAGTGCTTACAAGATCTGGTTGTTTAAAAGTGTATGGTACCTCTCCACTCTAGTTCTTCTGCTCTGGGCATGTGAAGTCCTCACTTCCCCTTCACCTTCCACCATTTTATAAGTTTCAGAGGCCTCCCCAGAAGCCACTCTGCTTCCTGTGTAGCCTACAGAATCATAAGCCAATTCAACCTCCTTTTTTAAATAAATTACTCAGTCTCAGGTGTTTCTTTATAACAATGGGAATGAATAGTATATGCCTGGAAGTAATATCAAGTTGAGGGTAAAGGCGATTATATCTGAATGCTAATTTAAGGAATTTAAACTTTATCTTCAAGGCAGCTAGAAGACTTTGATTTTTTTATGTCCTTCTTTGTTTTCTGCTTTTATTTTTGACTAATAAATGTTATCTTCAAAGTATCTCAAAAAATTAATGCATCAGTGATGTACTGAAAAATGTACAATGCACAAGCAGGAGAAAAAGTAGTCTCCTCTTCCTTGATGTGGCAGATTGTATTTTCCAAAGATGACTACAACAATATCTCTCACTCCCCACCGTGTTTCTACAATGTGACATTGACATTCCTCTCATTAATTGGTGGGTCTATCCCCTTCCCTTTAAAGCAGAGTGTATTTTTGTGACTGCTTTGTGTGATAAGAATTGATAATATGTGACTTTCAAAACTAGGTCATAAAATACTAAGCACTTCTGTCTTTCTGTATTGGGATGGTAGCTCTTGAAACATAATTACCATGCTGTGAAATCTAAACTAATGCAATCTGAGAGACCACATGGAAAGGCCACTGTACATGGAGGTCTTCCAGCTGACAGCCCATCTAAGGTGTCAGCCAACGGCCAGCATCAACTCTCAGACATGTAAGAGTAGACGTCTCCAGATGTCCCAAGGTTCTAGCCATAAAAATATCCCCTGTCTTCAAGTCTTCCCAGCTGAGGCCCCAAATATTTTAAACTAGAAATAAACTAAATCTTCTGAAAAACTGCTTGAAATAGGAAGTTCTCTGGGGCCAAGTGATGTTTCCAGTGAGGGACAGGGTGGCGAAACATCAGCTTGAGAATCTGGGTGGAGAATTCACTGCAGTATAGAACTTAAACCTCGACTGACTCCTTCTCTTGGTAAGTTCACCCTATCTAAAAAGAGTTTCTACCATATTCTGGTTGGCCTTGTTTTCTGGGGAAACTTACAAAAGAAATATTAGTGGAATGAACTATAGCTTCGACTGCTACAGTTGTTCTTCAGGCTATAATTCTTCCTCAGCATCCTCCTTTCCACTGCCTATTTCAAATTGCCTTCATCCTTGTCCAGGACATTTAATTCATGTAATTCTAATGACAAACACACAATTCTCTGCTTTCCAAAGAATAAAAGCATGATACAACCATTTTATCTTCCTACTTCTAAAACTTACAACAAAATCATATTTCTCCTCCATATTCTCCTTGCTATTTCCATTGACATGCTTGGAGAATAAGCTAGACAGGTTGCCTGATAGCACAACCTAGACCTTGAATCTGTTGGTCTGAATCTCTAAATATCATGCTTTTCTCCAGCCTTAGCTGAGGAGCATGGGATTGAGAAGAGATGTCCAAATGGATTACCTAGATAGCAAGCATATTATTCCCTTCTCATGTTGCCTACCAGCAGCCCTGCCTCTTGCTGATGATCAGGGTCATTTGTCCCCGCCAGCCTGCTGACTCCATTCTCACCTATTGCTGCCTTTCCACAAGAACCCTAGAGTAATCAAAGCGTCTAATAAGCATTGAGCATCTTCTTTATGGGTAGAAAAGACACAATGATTTGTCCTTTATTTTGGAGTGGATGTCACAGCATGCCCCAGTCTGTAATATTCCCAAAAACTTCCCTGATGTTGTATATACTTAAGTCTTGACAGTGCTCTTCTCTTTCCTTCTACCTCACCAATCCTTCCAAAAAAAACTGCCACTTATTATTAATTTGATACAATTATATCATCTATATAGTAGATAAAAAAGATATTTTCTGAAATGTCCAGACAATGCAGATCCTTTGCACTATATTATAACTAAGAGTGGGAAAGTTAACATGGCCTTGAGGAAAGCTTAGTCATACATGCTATTGTCCACGAATGCAAACTATCTCTGATCATCCTTCTTGTTTATGATCTTGGAAAAGTAATGTACTTTAGTAGTATCTTCTATAAAACAAGAATTTAAAATAATAACATTTCCTGATTTGCTATACACATTAACAAAATTTCATTGATATAAAATGTCTTGCAGGGCTTCTGATAAAGAGTAAGCACCCCAATATTAACTTTGAAAATTAGATAATATCAGACATTGTCAATGTTCTTTGTGTTATTTATAGATGTTTGCTTTTTTAATTTGCAGACAAATTGAAGAGAGTGGCGTCAGTCCAAAGAGAGGATTTCCCTCTGAAGTAATCAAAACAAAGGACTCTGAACAGAAGGGAGCTATGCCTCTTAACAGTCAAAAAACCTGAGAGGATATTCGATGACCACTCATACTCACTCTTTCCATCCAGTAAGCCACCTTAACTCTGGAACTTTTTGAAGAAATACTTTTCAAGAGCACAAATCATTACTCATATATTTCACACTCAGAGTTTACTGAGAGTTAGGTATCCAATAGGCAGAGTTATATAATCTGCCTCAATTTTGAAATGATGAGGTTTAAGAATTTATGATAATCTTCCAACAGTATTTCTCTACTAAATACACTTGAAAGGTCAAGCCCCTACTTGATACATTACAGAGGCCATAGAAATCAAGTGGCCAGCTTCTAATACAAATGCAGAGCATTCAGACTTTCTCACATATTGGAACTGCTAAAGTGGAGTCATCTGTTAATGTCATGTCCTCCAGAAGAACATTTAAAAAGGTATAAAAACTGTCCAATACTTGTTCAGAAAAGGATATTATCTAAATGGAAAGTAATATCACAAGTGTTTGGTTACATCTCAACTCCATCAGTTAGATATGAGGTCTTGAAAAAGTTAATCACTACTATCTTTAGTTTCCTCGGTTAAATGACAAAGATATTATCCTCTGCTTTCCAATATATTATATTATAGGGTTGCTTTGATTGGATGGAAAAACTTATGTAAAGTTACAAACAGCACCAAATCTATGGTAATGATCATCACAAATGTTAGCTATCATTATAACAGTACATGCAATTAAAATTCTGTCTATTTTCATTTCTACCATTATAAACTGTCTGGATGTGTCTTATCTCATATTTAAATGATGGTTTCTTGAAAATCTGTTCTCCTTATTAGTTTATATAACTTAACACAACAAATTCCTGCATAAGGAGGAAAAAAATTTAACTCCTATTTTATAAATTGAGACAACAATGATATACCATATATCAAACACCTTTAAAAAAAGAAAACAACTAATCAATCATTTCAATTTACATAGAAAACCGTTCACTCTGTTCATAAAGAATTTTCCCTCCTTGTGTTTCTCAGCATAGAAACTGCCACAACCCAACAGCATATTGACAGTGGTGGAAAAATCTCCCTCATTCTGATAGGCTTTGGTGTTTGATTCTTGTTTATTTTTCAAACAATAGGTCTACAGGTCCTCTGGAGTATTTACCCATCTTTCTTGGGACTAAGTTTGGCCTGTCCTGTCTTTATATCACAAGGGCTCCAGCGTGAGGTAAGCAACACTAATTCATGTTAATATTAATGACAAACAGACCATCCTCTGCTTTCCAAAGAGTGAACACATGGAACAAACATTCCTTCCTCCTGCCTTTAGAACTCAGAATGAAATCTCATGTCTCCTCCAGATTTCCCTGGCCATCCCATTGAGATACTGTTAGGTGAATTGAGCACATTTGTGGAAACTCTAAAGCTGGTTTAGAAATATTTTAACTTCTTTTGTAGCATTCTTGATCTTGGAAGGCTTATCTAAAGCTGATGGGTACCCAGGAAAAAAACCATTGTATTTTCTCTTCATGAAAAACAAAAGCAAGCTCTTTAATCTCCTGCCTAGTTCCAATGAAGCCAAGCCAAGAAAATACTCCAGTCAGTAAAAATTAGTATGTGAAGGTAGTGTACAGAAAAAAATAACCTTGTTTCCAATTATACTTTTCAAGGTCTGATCGACAATTAGTGGAAAAGTTAGGATTTCTTTACAGGACCTTCTAACTTAAAAGTAAGTTTGATATTCAATAGATCTGGAAAATTTTTGGAGCAAAAATCATCGACAGATAAAGACATTTTATTAAAATTCTTCAAGGATTTTTAAACTGTGGAAATACTGTGTTCAAAAATAAAATTTCACTGGATCTATTAATAATAAAATCAAAGTAAAACATGGATGCAACATTTTCATGATAATGATATACATGGTAGCATAATAAGGAAGGACTCATTTCATTATAAGCATCCTTTCTTTGTTGAATTTCTTTGTATGATTTCCTAGAAACAGTCATATGCATTGTAGATGAATGTCATAATTAATTCATAACATAAATGTAGGTCTATTCTTATGAAAGAAGTAAATATACCTAAATATACAGGAGGATTTAATTATCCTAGGATTTTTCATATTAGACCAATATTTGGTCATATTTATATATGGCCAATGTTTGAGTGTGTATATCTTAATAAGTATTTCTCAAATAAATTATCTCATTTAACCTAAATGCTATTGGAAGGCTGTGTTTAAAAGCATGGTATCACGAACCAGATGGCCTGAGATCATCATCTCAGGCCTGTTAATTACTTGTATGACCTTGAACACACAGCTACTTACTTTCACTGTGCCTCAATTTTCTCATCTGAAAAACTGGAATAATAGTAATGAGAGTAATAATAATTAACAACTTTGTAAGATGATGTGACTATTCAATGTTAAGCTATAAATGTAAATTCTGTTACACAAGAAAATTAAAGCTTAATCATTAAGTTACAAAAATTTCTCAGGCATCTATAAAGGAATAAGCATTTTTATTTTCTCCGGTTCAGAGGAATGAGTGTCAGATGGTTGCAAACTGACCCAATTTTGTAGATTACAATTATTGGGCTATTTTGAGTACATATTGTTAGCTTTGGCATGTCTCTTTACCTGCAGCCTTGCTGCTGAGTAAAATAAAGCTGTAAGTAAATGTTCAAGCCACATCCTGCCACACACACAAACTCTTAAAAGTGTCACAAAAATACTAATACAAGCAATTCTATAAGCTCGATGAAGTACCAGCTCTCTATGCTTTTAGGTATTCAACAGGATCCTGCATAAAAGGTTAATGCAAGACAGAGAAAGCAAACTCCTAGAGGCAGAATTAGGCTACCCCAGTAGGTGTCAGGAAAAAAAAGCCCTCAGATGAACACACTCATACCAGATTGGTTTGGAATTCTAAACCAAGGAATAATTCCCAAGAAATGTAGACTATCAAGTTCACTAAATTCTGAAATTCTGTCCATGCAGGAGCCACAGATCAATATATCTAGCCAATCCCAGATCCACATCTTGAACATAACTAATTTTGCCAATGAAACATTTCTACATCCTATGCGCTAATTACCATGCCATCTGGCGTTGATCTGGGATGAAGAGAATTGAACACTTGGATTAGACACCTCCAAAGTGTAGGATTTTGATTAGCGTCTTTCAAGTGCTAGCCAACCACCCCTCCCCTCCAGCATATGCATTCCATATTTGGTTATTGTGAATTTTAACTAACTGCACCCCACCCCCACTCCACAAATTAAAACTGAGCACACACATACACACACGACACTGCCTAGGCTGAAGTATTTTAAATTACATACACTGCCATTAAGAGACAGAGAAGAAAGAGCAGATCATACATTTTGGTAATACTATAATATCTAATAGACTTTGATACTAATATATGATAGAATTATTTTTTGAACCTTGACTAAAATTAGTATTAGGCACAGGGATATTGCCTGACTAGAAGTCAGGAATTTGAAGATCTGTGCCCATATTAACTGAAACTCTAAGTAAACTCATAAGATGTCAGTTTTGAAGAAATTTCTAAGGAATGAAAGAATAATATGTTTTATGGTATGTAATTTAAAATACTCATTTAGACCCAGTCTCTGCCCCCTTTTTCTACCTTCTCCTAAAGCACAGGAATTGATGGAGCATATAGAAGCTAGAGAAAGAATAACCCTAATTAAAAGTACTCAAAATTAAAATTGTTGAAAGGCACTATTCATATTTTGCCCCCAGAACCCCGTCACCCCAAACCAACTATGATCTCTCATTCAAAGTGTCCTTAAAAGCATAAAAGATGTCAGTACAATGGAGAGTCTTCTTCTTATCCTCTCTTGCAACTTTTTATTTTTATGGTTTCTCTGACTCCACTCTTTCATGAATATCTACTGTCTCTTCTATGGTTGTTGTTCTTAGTCTAATTTTGGAACTCTGCTTTTTTTTTTTAATTTACCTTAAATATTTATGGTACCCATTATTTGTCCTCAGATCATGTCAGTTTTATGCAAGTATATTATATAATTTGCCTCTGACCCAATGGTTCTCAACTGGGGGCAATTTTGACCCTTAGGGTATATTAGTCAATGTCTGCAGACACTTTGGTTGTCACAGCTGTGGGAGAGGCACTACTGACATTTAGTAGGAAAAGGTCAGGGATGTTGCTAAATATCTTAGAGGGCATAAGACAGCCCCTACAATAGCTTCTGACACAAAAAGTTATTTGGCCCAAATGTCAATAGTACTGAAATCGAAAAATCCTGTTTAACCCATAGCAACCCTGTATCATGAGATGGTATTTACCCCATGTTACAAATAAGAAAATAAGACCTGGAGAATCCAGTACTCACGATCAGCTAGTTAATTAGTGGTGAGACCAGAATTTAAAACCAAGTCTAATGCCATTCTAACTGGTGTGACATGATATCTCAATGTGGTTTTGATTTACATTTCTCTAATGACCAGTGCTGATGAACATTTTTTCATGTTTATTCACCTCATATATGTCTTATTTATTGGCCTCATATATATCTTCCTTTGAAAACTGTCTGTTCATGTCCTTTGCCCACTTTTGAATGGGTTTGGTTGTTTTTTTCTTGTAAATCTGTTTTAGTTCTTTGTAGATTCTGGATATTAACCATTAGTCAGATGGGTAGATTGCAAAAATTGTTTCCCATTCTGTTGGTTGCCAGTTCACTCTAATGATTGTTTCTTTTGTTGTACAGAAGCTCTGGAGTTTAATTAGATCCCATTTGTCTATTTTAGTTTTTGTTGCCAGTGCTTTTGGTGTTTTACTCATGAAGTCCTTGCCTATGCCTTTGTCCTGAATGGTTTTGCCTAGGTTTTTTATGGTGTTATGTCTTATGTTTAAGTCTTTAATCCATCTGGAGTTAATTTTAGTGTAAGGTGTCAGGAAGGGATCCAGTTTCTGTTTGCTGCACATGGCTAGCCAGTTATGCCAATACCACTTATTAAAGAGGGAATCCTTTCCCCATTGCTTGCTTTTGTCAGGTTTGTCAAAGATCACATGGTTGTAGATGTGTGGCACTGCCTCCGAGGCCTCTGTTCTGTTCCATTGGTCTATATCTCTCTTTTGGTACCAGTACCAAGCTGTTTTGATTACTGTAGCCTTGTAGTATAGTTTGAAGTCAGGTAATTTGATGCCTCCAGCTTTGTTCTTAGGATTGTGCTTAGGATTGTCTTGGCTATGCGGGCTCTCTTTTGGTTCCCTATGATGTTTAAGTTGGTTTTTTCAGTTGTGTGAAGAGGGTCAATGGTAGCTTGATGGGGATAGCATTGAATTTATAAATTACTTTGGGCAGTATGGCCATTTTCATAATATTGATTCTTCCTAACCATGATCGTGGAATGTTTTTCCATCTGCTTGTGTCCTCTCTTATTTCCTTGAGCAGTGGTTCATAGTTCTCCTTGAAGAGGTCCTTTACATCCTTTGTTAGTTGTATTCCTAGGTATTTTATTCTCTTTGTAGCAATTGTGAATGGGGGTTTGCTCTTGATTTGGCTCTTCATTAGTCTGTTATTGGTGTATAGGAATGCTTGTGATTTCTGCACATTGATTTTATATCCTGATAGTCTGCTGAAGTTGTCAGTTTAAGGAGATTTTGGGCTGAGACGATGGGGTATTCTAAATATACAATCATGTCATCTGCAAATAGAAACAACTTGACTTCCTCCTTTCCTATTTGAATACCCTTTATTGCTTTTTCTTGCCTGATTGCTCTGGCTAGAATTTCCAACACTATATTGAATAAGAGTGTTGAGAGAGGGCATCCTTGCCTAGTGCCAGATTTCAAAGGAAATGCTTCTAGTTTTTGCCCATTCAGTATGATATTGGCTGTGGGTTTGTAATAAATAGCTTTTATTATTTTTAGATATGTTCCATCTATACCTAGTTTATTGCGAGTTTTTAGCATAAAGGGCTGTTGAATTTTGTTGAAGGCCTTCTCTGCATCTATTGAAATGATCATGTGGTTTTTGTCTTTTGTTCTGTTTCTGTCATTGATTACATTTATAGACTTGCATTTGTTGAACTAGCCTTGCATCCCCGGGATGAAGCCTACTTGATCGTGATGGATAAGGTTTTTGATGTGCTGTTGCAACAGGTTTGCCAGTATGTTATTGGAGATTTTTGCATCTATGTTCATCATGGATATTCTCCTGAAGTTTTCCTTTTTTGTTGAGTCTCTGCTAGGTTTTGGTATCAGGATGATGTTGGTCTCATAAAATGATTTGGAAAAGATACCCTCTTTTTGTATTGTTTGGAATAGTTTCAAAAGGAGTGGTACGAGCTCCTCTTTGTATGTCTGGTAGAATTCGGTTGTGAACTCATCTGGACCTGGGCTTTTTTTGGTTGGTAGGCTATTAATTACTGCCTCAACTTCAGCCCTTGTTATTGTTGTATTCGGGGTTTCAACTTCTTCCTGGTTTAGGCTTAGGAGGGTGCAAGTGTCCAGGAGTTTATCCATTTCTTCCCGTTTTACTGGTTTATTTATATATGCATGGAGTTGTTTGTAGAAATCTCTGCTGGTAGTTTGTATTTCTGTGGAATCTCTGGTGATATCCCCTTTTTCATTTTTTATTGCATCAATTTGATTTTTCTCTCTTTTCTTTTTTATTAATCTGGCTAGCAGCCTGTCTATTTTGTTCATTTTTTCAAAAAACCAGCTCCTGGATATTTTGATTTTTTTAGGGTTTTTTGTGTCTCTATCTCCTTCAGTTCTGTTCTGATCTTAGTTATTTCTTGTCTTCTACTAGCTTTTGAGTTTTTTTGATCTTGCTCCTCTAGCTCTTTCAATTTTGATGACAGGGCGTCGATTTTAGATCTTTCCTTGCTTCTCATGTGGGCACTTACTGCTATAAATTTCCCTCTAGACACTGCTTTAAATGTGTCCCAGAGATCCTGATACATTGTGTCTTCTTTCTCATTGGTTTCAAAGAACATCTTTATTTTTGCCTTCATTTCATTGTGTATCCAGTCAACATTCAAGAGCCAGTTGTTCAGTTTCCATGAAGTTGTTTGTTTCTGAGTTGGTTTCTTAATCCTGAGTTCTAATTTGATTGCACTGTGGTCTGAGAGACTGTTATGATTTCTGTTCTTTTGCATTTGATAAGGAGTGATTTACTTCCAATTATGTGGTCAATTTTAGAGTAGGTGCGATGTGGTGCCGAGAAGAATGTGTATTCTGTGGACTTGGGGTGGAGAGTTCTACAGATATGTGTTAGGTTTGCTTGCTCCAGGTCTGAGTTCAGGTCCTGGATACCCTTGTTAATTTTCTGTCTCATTGATCTGTCTAATATTGACAGTGGAGTGTGTTAAAGTCTCCCACTGTTATTGTGTGGGAGTCTAAGTCTCTTTGTAGGTCATTAAGAACTTGCTTTATGTATCTGGGTGCTCCTGTATTGGGTGCGTATATATGTAGGATAGTTAGCACTTCTTGTTGCATTGATCCTTTTACCATTATATAATGCCCTTCTTTGTCTCGTTTGATCTTTGTTGCTTTAAACTCTATTTTATCTGCAACAAGGATTGCAACACTTACTTTTTATTTTGTTCTCCATTTGCTTGGTAAATCTTCCTCCATCCCTTTATTTTGAGCCTCTGTGTGTCCTTGCATGTGAGATGGGTTTCCTGAATACAGTACACCAATGGGTTTTGACTTTTTATCCAATTTGCCAGTCTGTGTCTTTTGATTTAGGGCATTTAGCCTATTCAGATTTAAGGTTAATATCGTTATTTGTGAATTTGATCCTGCCTTTTGATGCCAGCTCATTGTTTTGCCTGTTAGTTCATGCAGTTTCTTCACTGTGTCAATGGTCTTTACCCTTTGGTACATTTTCAGTGTTGCTGGTTCTGGTTGTTACTTTTTATGTTTAGTGTTTCTTTCAGGAGCTCTTGTAAGGGAGGCCTGGTAGTGATGAAATCTCTGCAATTGCTTGTTGGTAAAGGATTTTATTTCTCCTTCACTTATGAAGCTTAGTTTGGCTGGATATGAAATTCTAGGTTGAGAGTTCTTTCCTTTAAGGATATTGAATATTGGCCCCTACTCTCTTCTGCCTTGTAGGGTTTCTGCCAAGAGATCTGCTGTGAGTCTGACGGGCTTCCCTTTGTGGGTAACCCCACCTTTCTTTCTGGCTGCCTTTAGCATTTTTTTCCTTCCTTTTAACCCTGGGGAATCCGATGATTATGTGCCTTGGGTTTGCTCTTCTTGAGGAATATCTTTGTGGTGTTCTCTGTATTTCCTGGACTTGAATGTTGGCCGGCCTTTCTAGGTTGGGGAAGTTCTCCTGGATGATATCCTTAAGAGTATTTTCCAGCTTGGATTCACTCTCTCCATCACATTCAGGTAAACCTATCAAACATAGATTAGGTCTTTTCACATTATCCCATATTTCTAGGAGGCTTTGTTCATTTCTTTTCACTCTTTTTTCTCTAATCTTGCCTTCTCATTTTATTTCATTGAGTTGATCTCCAGTGTCTGATACCCTTTCTTCTGCTTGGTCAGTTTGGCTATTGAAACTTGTGTATGCTTTGTGAAGTTCTCTAGTTGTGTTTTTCAGCTCCATCAGGTCATTTATATTCTTCTCTAAGCTGTTTATTCTCATTAGCATTTTTTCTAACCTTTTTTCAACATTCTTAGTTTATTTGCATTGGGTTAGAACATGTTCTTTTAGTTCACAGAATTTTCTTATTACACACCTTCTGAAGCCTGTTTCTGTCAAATCATCAGACTCTATCTATCCAGCTTTGTTCCCTTGCTGGTGTGGAGTTGTGATCTCTTGAAGGAGGAGAAGCATTCTGGTTTTTGGTGTTTTCATCCTTTTTGCACTGGTTTCTTCCTATCTTTGTGGATTTATCTACCTGTGGTCTTTGTAGTTGGTGACTTTCGGATGGGGTCTCTGAGTGGACATCCTTTTTGTTGATGCTGAAGTTATTTCTTTCTGGTTTTTTTTGTTTGTTTGTTTGTTTACCTTCTAACAATCAGGCCTCTCTGCTGTAGTCCTGCTGGGGGTCTACTTCAGAACTTGCTTGCCTGGGGACCACCTGCAGGGGCTGCAGAACAGTAAGGGCTGCTGCCGGTTTCTTCTTCTATTATCTCTGTCCCAGAAGGGTATCCACCAGGTGTCAACTTGAGCTCTCCTTTACAAGTGTCTCTTTGGGAACACAGGGGTCAGGGAGTTACTTGAGGAGACAGTTTGTCCCTTGTAGGAGCTCAAGTGCTGAGCTAGAATCTCCATTGTTCCATTTAGAGCTTCTGAGCAGGTACGTTTAAGCCTGCTGCAGCGGAACTCATAAATGCCTTTTTCACCAGGTGCTCTGTCCTGGGAAGGTGGGGCTTTATTTATAAGTTCCTGACATGCTGTTGCCTTTTTTCAGAGAGGCCCAGGGAGGTGGTAGTCTACCCATAGTCTGCCAGCAGAGGTATTAGTGAGCTGCTGTGGGGTCCGCCCTGCTGCTCTGTGAACTTCCTATTAGAACTGCCTTGGTAATGGTGGTCTGCCTCAGTAATGGCGGACTGCCTCAGTTATGGCACACTGCCTCAGTAGTGGCAGACTGCCTTGGTAATGGCTGATGCCCTTCCTCCCACCAAGCTGGACTGTCCTGGGGTCCAGCTGCACTTGCTGCAAAACTCTCAGTCCAGATCATTTCGGATTGCTGGTCTTTGTGAGAGTGGGAACTGCTGAACCAGATCACCTAGCCCCCTGTTTCAGCCCCCTTTTTTTCAGTTGAATGGGTAACTCTGTAACCCAGATGTTTTGGGTGCCTGTTGAAATGACCACCCAGATTTGTGCAAGTTTTTGTGCAGAGACCTACAGCACTGGCTGAAACAGCCATGCTGGAAACTCATGGCACTTTTCAGCCCAGGAATCTCCTGGTCTGTGTGCAGTAAAAACTGGTTTGGAAATGCAGTGATCACTCACCCTCTGCATTCTTCTTGCTGGGAACTGCACTCCAGAGCTGTTCCTATTTGGCCACCTTGGATCTTTCCTCCAAAATCTGTTTTTTAAAAATGATAATCTATCATTCTTTAATAGTCATTCCTGTGCCAGGACTTTGTTTTATGATGACAACTATAAGCTTCCTATTTACAGTTTAAGTTCCACTAAATTTCAGAGATAATTCAGTGGCAGACCATTGATTACCTTGTGACTTTGTGTGTACAATGTGCCCTATAAATGAGTATGATTTTGTAATTAAGGTTAATAGTACTCTTGCTGTAATTGGTACCAGTTTTGAGTCCTAACATTCACTATTTGCTTAATATACTTTCCTGTTCATAGCTTATAATTTTTCCATTAAAGAAAATAATAAAGTACTCATATTTAATAAATACAATATACATGAAACTTCCTGGAATACAAGTACTCATTACAAGCTGAGAAAAAAAATAGAAATCATATAACATTGACTTCTATGTTTAGATGCTTCCTCTTGGAAAAGTATTTCTTATAATTTAACTCTATTTAGTTAGTTGCATAATTAGAAAAATAAATAGAATCATGTGCATATTTACACATACCATTGTGTACATTATCTCTAAGTGCTCTGATACAGAACATGTTTAATTTTTCATAAAGATAATACAAACATATATATATATATAATAGTATATAAATATGCAGATCTCTGTGTATTTGTGAGTGTGGGTGCTTTCTGTAATTAATTTAAAAGAATAAAGGCACTACTCAATTAAGAATTATCTTAAGTGTTTGTTTTCAAGTTAGATAGGAGGATTTGACCTTACATCAACCATTTCTGAAAAATCTCAGTGATAAAGCTCAAGACAACAACAGGAAAGTTAATAGAAAAGAACATACAAGAATATCCTAAATTATTGCTCCTTTAAAACTTAGAAATTTTTTAAAAATATGTCAAGTTTGAAGGCTGGAATCTCCTTGGTGCATTCATATCTCTCCTGTGCCATCTAGTGTTTTTAGGTGATTACTATGAACCCAGAGTCTAGAATAACCTGTTAACACTTTAGCTGACCATTCAGCTTGTCTGCACATTTGGCCTCAGGCAAGCAAGCAACTTAAACTTGGGCTGAAAAAGAGTGGTTTATTGGGTTATGAAAAATTGCAAATGAATAGGACTTTAATAGCAAAGGAGAAGGCTTTAAAGTTAAGTTCAAGAGCTGCAGCTAACAGATGTTGAGAAAATAATGCATAATGGAGCTATTGAGTCTCATTAGGTTCATCTACAGTATAATAGAAGTAGAATTTTGATCTGAGGCTGCACAGCTGGATGGGAGAAAGTAATAGGAAAAGGATAGAGTGAAAAGAACTATCCTTCCTTATTCACAGTGAAACATTTTTGTCTCTCTTGTGGTCTAGCTACTGTACCAGATTGGGTCATAATCCCACTATTAGAAGTGGTTGCCTTGGCTACTTCACCCTCTCAGGGTGAAATTCTACTGTTTTTTTCTAAATCCAAAGCTTCCATTAATGGAGCCAGGAAGAAATCTTTTCCTGTAAGATCTTGGATTTTATTTTTTTCTCTAAAATACTGTTCTACCAGACATACATTGACCAAATATATCAATATATGGAAATATTTGACTCTCAAGTTATGCCTGAAATCCCTGATTTGAGAAACAACTTGGATGATTAAATTCTATTTAGATAATATATCCCTATTCAAATGGCAAATTAAATAGGATGAATACATAAAACTTACTGAATTGACTTCATCTTAACTTAGTTTAAGATTATACCCAAAAGTAAGCCTGTTCTGTATGCTTAGGTCTAATTAAAACATACTTAATCAAAATTAATTAATTGGTTCCCCCCAAAATTTGAATGTCTTCTGCTGCTTCTCATTTGAATTTCACTTCAGGCTCTTTTTGTATTTTATTATTACCAGAAAAGAGAGAAAAGTCTACACATATCTACTGTTGTTTGCTGGCATTTTGAGACAGTAGTCAAAAGTCATGAATAATTATCAGTAGAAGTAAAGAGAAAGTTAGCTATCACAATTCAGTGGTGCAGTTTGTGGAATAAAAGTGGGCTTGACAGTCATATTTAAACTTTTTCCAAGCATGAACAGTCACAGAATTGATGAATTACCAGCCTGATAACAGCTATCATTCTTAGAGCTTTAAAATATACCAAACCCTATGCACAGCTCTTTCTAAACATTGTATCATCCAGTCCTTATAAGTACCAAGCTAGGAAACTAAGGCCTAATTAGATAAGTTAATGTAACTTGTCCAAGGTCACACTAGCTCATAAATGGCAGAGTCCAATTCATTCCTGACACTAAGGTTCATGCTCTGAATCACTTTCTCCCCAGTAATGGAGACACTGTTACAAAGTCAGAACCCCTGATGTGCATTTCTTAGGCCGGTACATCCCCAATTTTATCAAGAAATACATTCACAAAAGAGAAATGCTTGAATTCTATCAGAATTTAAAGTCATTCTTTCAAGATGTAACGGAACATCTCACTTTGGTCAGCCCAGTGTTCTTTCTAATATGTCATTATCTTGAGATCACTTTTTGTCAATACCCTCATGTTGCCACAATAATAACATCCCAGCTCAAAAAGCATCTCAGCTTTTTAGCAGCACAAACTCTCCCACTATCCAGTGAAGTTCAAGACCCACATAGGATTGTGTTCAAGGAAACTCATTAAACAAAACTACTCCGAATGTAATTTCAAGCACTAAGTATACCCTGTTAAAGAAAATTACAAGCAAATTCCATTTTGATAGACTGACCAGATTTAAATTACAAACAAACCTTTTCAGGCATCACTTGTCTTCACTACTCCCTGTTAGTTCAACGGAACTCAAAACCAATGTTTAGAATTGTTCTTCTACTTTTCACTCTAAATCCAAAACCGAGTTATTTTGCTAAAATAAAAAATATATATTTTTATCTCTGGAGGAACAAGGTCTTGTTCTGTCCCCAATATAATTATTCTTCAGACCAATGTAAGTATCCAATAATCTTCTACCCCTAGAAATTCCATTTCTTTCCTTGTTATTCTCCATTTGTGATTTTCACTTGCCCCTCCTTTCCTTACTTCCTTAGCACATAAATTGCAGCTGAAGGACTCATACTTCTTGAAGTGTTGGTCACTATATGCTTTTCACTATATTCCTCATACAGAGATGCTCCCATTACTGAATTATGTAGCCACAAAAATTCATATCCAAAATGTATACCCCCCACTGTGATGGTATTTGGAGATAATGCTTTTGGGAGAAAATTAGGTTTAGAAAAGTTCATGATGGGATTAGTGACCATTTAATAAGAAATACCACACAGAATACTGTCCCTCTTTCCCTGTTGTGTGAGGACACACAAGAAGGCAGTTGTCTGCAAGCCAGCAAAACAGCCTTCTTCAAAATCCAACCATGCTGTCACACTGATCTCAGGCATCCAGCCCCCAGAACTGTGAAAAAGTAAATTTCTGTTGTTTGAGTCACAGAATTTTGTTGCAGCAGCCTGAGCAGACTAATCACATGCAGAGTGTGATTTAATGTATTAAATATACCCACTGTCTGGTTCTAGGAAGTCAAATTATCCACCAATGCATATATTTAAAAAAATTAAGACCTATGGCCAGGCACAGTGGCTCATGCCCATAATCCCAGCACTTTGGGAGGCCGAAGTGGGTGGATCACCTGAGGTCAGGAGTTTGAGACCAGCCTGGCCAACATGGTGAAACGTCATCTCTACTAAAAATACAAAAATTAGCCAGGCATAGTGGCAGGTGCCTGTAATCCCAGCTACTCAGGAGGCTGAGGCAAGAGGATCGTTTGAACCTGGGAGGCAGGGGTTGGAGTTAGCACTCCAGCCTGGGTGACAGAGCAAGACTCTCTCAAAAAAAAAAAAAAACAAACAAACAAACAAAAAAAAACATATTTTAAAAATATTATCAGATAAACTCCTGTCTCTATCTGGTATCTACTTTAATCCACAATCACTTTGGTAAGGAGGAATGTTTTGCTACAAACAAGAATGACGGAGAAACTAAAGAGGTCACATGAATATCAATCCATCACTGCAATCAAGATAGTTATAGGGAAAAGTCAAAATCAAAAGCCAAAGCTGGAAGAGAAAAAGGACAATCAGGTAAGTGAAGGAAATTAGTACTTACAAAGAAAGTTGTAGTATTTTTCTTCCTTTAACAGTCAACTGAACTATTTATCATCCAGCCTTTGAACAAAAAGCCTAACTACATAAATCTAGGCAAGTCATCTGAGTACCCCCAATTTTTATCTGAAGATTAAGAAAATACACCAAAGCTTCTTGACTTGAGTTGCAAAGACTTCTGTGAGATTTATCCATGGAACTCAGAGAGCTATCAGAGTGCTGTATACCTTTTAAAATCTGAATTAAAACTCTATAGCTATATGTACTTTTCTATTGCTTGCAAAAGTTCATTCTCTCTCTTTCTTTCTCTCTCTCTCTCTCTCGCTCTGTCTCTGTCTCTTTCTGTAATTATTCTTTGAAGAAAATCTAGAGCTTAACATTAGCTTCTGAAAAAATTCTTTATAAAAAATATTTAAGAACAAAGTAGTGAACTAGAAGGTAGTATTATGGATACACGATTTAAGGGAAAAAAGAATAATAGGGGCTATACTGGTGGGAGACAGTTACGAGAATTAAGTACAGGGTAGGAGGAATATTTCGTTGTTAATTTTTGATATTAAAATTTTCTGAACAAAGCAAATTTATTACCAGCTAAAATATTACATTTATATATTTTTTATTTTTATTGTTATGAATACAACTTACAGAATTTAGGAAAAAATTGTTATTTTACTCTAATTAGTTTTTTTTCTAATGAATTCTTACAGGAATGAGGTATTCCTTTCTATTCTATTCACGTTTTCTTTCATATTTATAACTAGGTTTTCAAATTCTTCTTTGCATTGGCTGTAAACATTTCTTACTACATTTATTAATAAACAACTTATTATTTGGTTGTGTTACAAATTGTAATTTTTCCCATTACATTTTCTACAGGATTATTATTTGAATATAGAAACACTATTAATTTCATTATACTAATTTTATACTCAGACATCTTTCTAAATTCTGTTATTTTTTATTAAAATTTTCCATTTGAACTTTTTGGATTTTTTTTTCTTTTTCAGTTGCATCAGTTTGTACTCTGGAACAGTGAACATCCAATTCTTAAAGTGATAGTGGACTTCCTTGCTTTGTTCAAAACCTTAATGGGGAATGTTTCTTAAGTTTCCCCAAAAATATGTCATTGGTATAAGCTTTTATAGCAAACAACAACACGACTTTGGAGATATATGGCCAGGATATGATAGATCAAACATTGACACACTATATCCTTAGGCCAAATCCAGCTTGTTGTCTGTTTTTACACATAAAGATTTATTGGAACACAAAAAATAAAACATTCTCCTTATGAGATGCAGAGTAAGTCTCCAATCCCAGGTGAAAGAACAAAAAAGGCAAAATTGGGAGATGGAACTCCAAGTGTCTGAACAACATTCTCAGAAGTAGGAAACGGAATAAGCCCAGTCCCTATAACTGAACCAATATGGAAAAACGAAGGGACGAATTATAGCTGAGTAGCACAGAACCCAGCATATATGGCCAGGCCTGCATGTGGAGGTGATGAAGACCTGTCGTGGATGGGTGGGTAAAGCAAGTTTAGGAACTGAGGTAGAGCTAGCACAACAGAAGTGAAACCTCCAAGACTTCGAGCCTTAAGTTCTTATACTTTAGTCCTCTTAGCATTTTCTCCATGATATATTTCTAGTTCATACATTCTCCTAGACGTTTACCATCTAAATCTAGCAGTAAAATTCAGGTCTTCAAAAATAAACCTTATAGTCCAGTTGATCAGTGAGATGATAATACTGTACTAAAATACGTTTAATCAGCAGTGTCTCTGGCAGTCTTTTCTGCCTATTAGTGAAAAGAGGAGAATTTTAAATTACATAATATCTAAATCAACATTCTCCTCCAAACAAACAAAAAAAATCTTTAATTCCAAGAGGACAAAAGACGGGGAAAAAAATCCAACATGCAGCTTTTATGACTGACTTCTCACAATTTCTCTGCTATTAACAATTTCCCTTTATACATGGTCTTCATTACCCTAGAAATAAAGGGTAGCAGCAGAAAACACAAAGCTTTATTTTGAGGGTAGCCCCAAACCCATTAGTTTAAAAGTGTTAATGTTTTATGGTTTCAAGAAACAGTATAAATTGCAGTTATTTGTGTAAGTTCATTTTTCAAATGTGTGAACACAAATGTCTATTGTCTATGAGGAAAGTTCATGCTGAGCTACAAGTAAATCGTACAATTGAGCTCCCAGCTAAGCAGCTGCCTCTGCCAAGCTAGCCATTTTGGTAAGTGGTCCTAAATTTGATATAGGGGCAAATAATTTTTTATTGTTTTCCCAGGGGCAGAAAGTTCTTTTTACAGAGCACAGACCAGTAACAATTTTTTTTTAATTATTATTCTTGCTGACATAGCTTTGTTTTCTTTAAAAAAAAAAAAAAATACAAAAGTATCTGGGGCTGTAATTTTTACCTTACTTTTGTTAAAATTGTGCAAACGGCCTACTAACCTCTCTCCCTAAAGCCCTGACTTTATTCTTTGTTGCAGATATCATTAAAATCTTTCTCTGCTTTCTGCTCAGCAATTTCTTCTTTCTAAAGCAGTATGGCCATTCATTGTATTCTCAGAGAACTCCACAGAGAGATCAGTTCACACAATTTCAGCTTATTTCTTGAAATTAGTGAGGAGTTTATCTTCCGTCTTCTTAATCACTTGGTGTATTTCTTCTTAGTCACTTAGTCACAAACCATTTTAGATACAAATAACCTCAGAAAATCTATTCAAATTGATAAATAAATCTTCTAGTGTATCCTTCATTAATAGTCTAGCACATACAATCTTCGTGATGTAACTGTTCTGCATCTTTGGTTGTCACACAAATTTGCAATTATAATAATACTGAATAAAACTAAATACTAAACACACACACACACACACACACACAAATTAAGTCCATGTAAACTGATAAATATAAATAAGGCTGATGGATTGACACATATTCATTACTGATGGATTTATCCAGTATGCTGGGTGTGGTATTATAGTTATGTAAGATGTTACCATGGGGGAAACTGAGTGAAGGGCATATAAATCTTTCTATATTATTGCTTATAACTCTATGCAAATCTAAAATTATCTAAAAATAAAATGTTTATAAAAATCATTAGCAAATCATACATTTTGGGTTTTTTTTAAATTTCACCACCTAAAGAAAGTTATCCCTGAAATATCTAGAAGACAATGAAAATGTGTAATATGGTAAACAACAGTGACCTTTGCTCTGCCCCTTCCTCATGCATGATTATGAATTGCCACTGCCTGCAAGGGGAGCCCGACTCCCTTAGCAAAACCAGTATGTGTCATTTTTAATTTTCCGACTTAGAGGTGGTAACCTGGTTTTGATTATGTGCCTGAGTATGGCTGCCATAGGATCTTCAGTTGGCTTCTGAGTTTTCCACGGTAGACTCACCGGTTGTTTTTATTTCAGTTGCATATTCAGTCATGCCAGATCACAGCCATGACGGAAGGAAAGCCTATGTTAGTGTCATTGACTCTGTCTCTCACAAATGCAATCACAGAAAAATATCTTAGGGGCGGATGTCTTCACAAGATATCAAAAGAGAAATTTCCTTTCAGGTTTCCTCTTGCCTTTTTCCAAAACTAATTATTGTGGTCTGCATCACATGAATAGGGAAAACAGATCAATTGTACTAGAAAAATGAAGCTGTCATCTAAACTTTCTAGCATTACAGTAAGATTCTAGTTTAATATTGTAAAATGAAATTGCTTTAAAAATTCAATATCCTCGTCAATTACTATCCTGTCTCTACAGTCTCTAAAGTTCTGTAAATTAATAGACACAACCCCACTTTACCTTCAAACTTGAAAAATATGCAAGTTTAGTTTCATTAAAAATAAACCCCCCTACCACAAATCTTGACACCTTTCAAAAGGAGGATTATGAAGGTTTAGCTTCAAACTTCTAAACTGAGTTAATAAGACCCACTCAATCAGAATTGTCTAGAACTTAAAAAAATTGCAGGCTGTGTCTAAATTTTAAAATCATGCATGCCAGAAAACCTCAAAGAGCTACAAATTCAAACAAAATAACCAGCACCTGCAGCTGCAAGAGAGCTACCAATTTATTCAAATACAATTCATAGATAATGTGACCCAAACAGACACCTATGCAGAGGACCAACTCTAATATGGGAAGAAAGAAGAATGAGGCTAGAATATAGCTATCTGTTTTCTGCAGTGGAGTCTATTTTCAAAGAGTCAATATTTTTCTTCAATTGTTCAAAGTAGCCCTTGTGACTCCAGAAATAATCATAAAGAATGGTATTTTGAGTCCCCAGAAGTTCATGAATCAAGCTCTGCCTTCTCTGTTGATAACCAACAAGTAACAAGTTTCTTGCCTACCCACCCTCAAGTTACATGTAAGAATAAAAACGGCAGCAAGGTTTGAAGCACTGTAAATGTCTAAGATTTAAAAAAAAATATCAGCCTAGTAACATTTTTATAAAGTTAACTAATTGGAGGGAAAATTTAAGTAAATACTGAAATTCTAAAATGCAGTCTACTTCAAAACAAGTTCAGTATTAATACTTTTATTCATATACAACTTACATTTACATTTCAGTTTACATGTATATGTGCATGTACACATATATTCCAGGAAACATATAATATGAGCAATATGAAACATCTTTAGCCAACTACTAGCAACTTTTTTGCAGTCATTCTAAATTACTTCAGCATTGAATAAAATGCCTGATTTAACACTGAAGGATATGAGTAAACTAAAAGCATAATCTGTTTTAATAACTGCTTTGAAGTAATTTTACATCACAATAACTTTTTATACTAAGTAGGTTTCTTTCCTTCAGTATCAATGGAAAGATGCACTGGATAAACTGCAGAAACTTTGGCAAGGAAAAACACGAAAACATTTTGTTCCCTTAAGTAGTTTTAATATTCTCTGAAATTTTGTTTACACTATTAGTTTTGAAAACTCTTACTTTAATAGGGCTTCCTCTACATAAAAAGCCTGTTTCTACTCCCACGTTCCCAAAGTTTTTGATTATAAAATATCAACAAGTTTGCAGCCTAAAGATAAGAATTATGCTGTTTTCCCCACGATTGCCATTAACTGGGACATTAAAGGAAGGCTCTTGGTTTCCTAGCTTCCCCAATTAGTCTTGATACCATTTCCTGAAGAACTTCAATGGCTGTACATTACACACCAAGGCCTAGATTGGAAAAAAACTGGCTCATCTCCAGGCTCATTTAGGGAGATGTGCAAGAAGGTGTGGTCAACATCTGCCCACAAGATGGTTTGTCTGGAAAGGGTTAAAGGCAGGCTATCAGTCTGCTGCCACTGTTTCCAGCATTCACATCAGTTATGGGAAGTGATGTCACACACCTGCAAAGCACATGCAAACTGTAAACACTTCACTAACATTGAATTTGAGTCCCCCATCCAAAATCATGCCCAGCTGCCTCACACTGAGTTCCTTGGCTGCCAAATTTGCTAGTCTGCATAGCATTGATAAAATAAATGGGACTTACATTAACAACAGTTAAGTAGATTCAAGTTTTATACCACCAGGGTGTGTACACTTTGTTTTTCATCGATTACTTCTTGCTGTTTCTAGAATCGCAGTGGTGAAATTCAAAGAAATCTTAAAGATTAGACAACACAGCAATCTCATTTTACAAATAACAAAATTATACCTCTACTATAGCTTTTAGCAGTTGTTCCCTTATCTTTTCTTCTCATGAGACTCAAGGGCAAGGGCCAGGATTTAAGGCATTTTTTTAAATCAGAGCTTAACCTAGAAGACACTCAATTTTGTTAAGCAAATAGATGAATAGATAAAAGGAGGGACAGATAGACGGATGAAGGAGGGGTGACTTCCCTGAAAACTATTTCACATAGTTATACTGGTGACTTGGAATAGGAGCATAGACTTAGGCAATTTATTCAATTTTTCTAAAAAGTTAATTCATTCATAACATGGGAAAAATTACAGTGTCTTTTTTAAAGGATCATTTTGAGAATTCCTTGAGATAATGCTTTTCAAAAGTGCCATACATATTAATAAGGATTTCATAAATATTCGCTTGCCATTATTTTAATAGTGGTAGCAGTAGTATTACTCTTCACTTCTTGTTACTGTCACTCACCAGCCTTTTGGTGCGTACCATGTGCTTTTAAAGGTTTTATTCCCTGACTTGAAGTCTCCCTCTCTTTTCCCAGCTCTACAACCAGAAACCTATTGTTAGTCTGAGTGACATCCACATCCAGGTGGACAGCTCATCAGACACAACCTTCACGTCTCACTGACCTTTTCATCCTCAATAATGCAGTTTTTCCTTTCAGCCATGTGTTCTACAACCATACACAAACATTCTCTCTGGAATCAGTCTTCCTAGCTTCGAATGCTAGCTTCACCAGTAGTAGTTACAGCTATGTCACCTGCTACACATTTTTTAAGCCTCTGTGAAGATTTTAATTACTGCATTTGTAAAATAGGAGTGATAAAATTACTGTCATCATAGTGCTTGGTATATAGTAATACCAGTACCTTGGTATATAATAATAGCTCTTATTGTCACCCAAACTATACTACTTCTGAAGGACTAAACCCCAACATTAATGTGTAATGTGTGAACACTTAAGTTATTCCAACTTTTTTACTATTATAAATAAACCATAGCAGAAGTAATAGGCTAAAATAAACTAGAAATAAAAGGGAAGAAAAGAGTAAGAAATACACAGCAGTGCTTAAAGATAATAAATTAGTTGCAAAATAAAATCACAGGGATGGGACGATCCAAGATGGCCGTTTAGGAACAGCTCAGGATTGCAGCTCCCAGTGAAAGTGCAGAGGGTGAGTGGACGCCGCGTTTTTATTGCCCACAGACTAGGAAATTCCCAGGCAGAGGTGCTCCACGGTCGCCAGCGCGGCTGTTTCGGCCAGCGCGGCTGTGCCGGCCGGCGCCGCTGCTTTGCCCCACGCGGCTGCTTTGTCGGCGCACCGGAGCCGCGGTTCTCCGTACAAAATACACTGGTCCGGGGGCCCTTTAGGCTGGCGATTGGAGCCACGGGAAGTCGCCCATACACTGGTTCAAAAAGGGGACTGAGCAGAGAACCAGGACAGTAGATTCCAGGGCAAAAAAAAAAGAAAAAAAAGCGCCACAAACCTCAGTGCCGCTGTTTAAGCCAGCACAGTGAGTGGCCACAGGGGAAAACAGACCCCGGTGCCTCTTCAACAGGCGACTGGAACACCAACTTAAAAAAGGCTCTGAGGCAGGGAGCCAGGCGATCAGGCTCGGCTGGTCCCACCCCCACAAAAGAACAGCAACCAGAAACTCTGGATTGAGAGTTTCACAGCAAGCGCAGCTGAACCCGGGACGGTCCAGCTCTGTGGGGGAGGGGCGTCCGCCATTACCGAGGCAGCCCGCCGTTGCCAAGGCAACCCGCCACGGCAGAGACTCCGCCCCAACAGAGGCGGGCCACCATCGCCAAAGCAGTTCTAACTACACCCATATAAACAGGACTGCAGGGAAGTTCACTCGGCAGTGGGGCGGAGCCCACAACAGCTCAGCAAAGCTGCTATAGGCCTACAGTGACTAGGCTGCCTCCTTGCTGGGCTGGGCAGGTCTGAAGGAAAAAAAAAAAAAAAAAAAGGCAGCAGCATAACGGAAACTCATAAATAAAGCCCTAAATCCCTGGGACAGAGCACCTGGGAACAAAAAGCAGTTTATGAGTTCTGCTGCAGCAGACCTAAAAGTACCTGCCTAGCAGCTCTGAATGAACAACAACAGAGCTCGCAGCTCACCATTTGAGCTCCTATAAAGAAGAGACCGTCTCCTCAAGCAGCTCCCTGACCCCTATATATCCAAAAAGACACCTCATAAAAGAGAGATCAGATTGACACTAGGCGGGTATCCTTCTGGGACAAAGATAGCAGAAGAAGAAAACTGTTAACAACCCTTGCTGTTCAGCAGCTGCTGCAGGTGAACCCCAGGCAAGCAGGGCCTGGAGTGAACCTCAGCAGACCTACAGCAGAGGGGCCAGACTGTCAGAAGGAAAACCAAGAAACAGAAATAACCTCATCATCAACAAACAGAATGTCAATCTGAAAGATTTGAGACCCAATCTGAAAGCCAGCAACTATAAAGTCGACAGGTGGATAAATCCTTAAAGATGGGAAGAAACCAGCGAAAAAAGGATGAAAACACCCGAAACCAGAACACCTCTCCTCCTAAAAGGGATCACAACTCCTCACCAGCAAGGGAACAAGGTTGGATGGAGAACGAGTGTGATGAAATGACAGAATCAGACTTCAGAAGGTGGGTAGTAAGAAACTTCTGTGAACTTAAAGAACATGTTCTAACCAAATGCCAAGAAACTAAGAACCTTGAAAAAAGAATGGACGAAATGCTAACAAGAATGGACAAAATAAAAGGAATATAAGTGAATTGATGAAGCTGAAAAACGCAACACGAGAACTTCGTGAAGTATGCACAAGTATCAACAGCCGAATGGACCAAGCAGAAGAAAGGATATCAGAGGTCGAAGATCAACTCAATGAAATAAAATGGGAAGGCAAGACTGGAGAAAAAAGGGTAAAAAGGAATGAACAAAGTCTCCAAGAAATGTGGGACTATGTGAAAAGACCTAATCTATGTTTGATAGGCATACCCGAATGCGACGAAGAGAATGAATCCAAGCTGGAAAATACTCTTCAGGATATTATCCAGGAAAACTTCCCCAACCTAGCAAGGCAGGCAAACATTCAAGTCCAGGAAATACAGAGAACACCACAAAGATATTCGTCAAGAAGAGCAACCCCAAGGCACATAATCGTCAGATTCACCAGGGTCGAAATGAAGGAGAAAATACTAAGGGCAGCCAGAGAGAAAGGTTGGGTTACCCATAAAGGGAAGCCCATCAGACTCACAGCAGATCTCTCAGCAGAAACCCTACAAGCCAGAAGAGAATGGGGGCCAATATTCAACATCCTTAAAGAAAAGAACTTTCAACCCAGAATCTCCTATCCAGCCAAACTAAGCTTCATAAGTGAAGGAAAAATAAAATCCTTTGGGAACATGCAAGTACTCAGAGATTTCGTCACCACCAGGCCAGCTCTACAAGAGCTCCTGAAAGAGGCTCTACGCATATAAAGGAACAACAAGTACCAGCTCAACTAAAGGGCAAAACAGCCAGCTAGCACCAAAATGGCAGTATCAAATTCACACATGACAATATTAACCCTAAATGTAAATGGACTAAATGCCCCAATCAAAAGACACAGACTGGCAAATTGGATAAAAAGACAAAACCCATCGGTGTGCTGTATCCAGGAAACCCATCTCACATGCAAGGATACACAAAGGCTCAAAATAAAGGGATGGAGGAAGATTTATCAAGCAAATGGAGAGCAAAAAAAAGCAGGAGTTGCAATTCTCATCTCTGATAAATTAGACTTTAAAGCAACAAAGATCATAAGACACAAAGAGGGACATTACATAATGGTAAAACGATCAATGCAACAAGAAGAGCTAACGATCCTAAATATATACGCACCCAATACAGGAGCACCCAGATACATAAGGCAAGTTCTTAATGACTTACAAAGAGACTTAGACACCCACACAATAATAGTGGGAGACTTTAACACCCCATTGTCAACATTAGACAGATCAACCAGACAGAAAATTAACAAGGATATCCAGGACTTGAACTCAGACCTGGACCAAGCAAACCTAATAGACATTTACAGAACTCTCCACCCCAAATCCACAGAATATACATTCTTCTCAGCACCACATCACACCTACTCTAACATTGACCACATAATTGGGAGTAAATCATTCCTCAGCAAATGCAAAAGAATGGAAATCGTAACAAACAATCTCTCAGACCACAGTGCAATCAAGTTAGAACTCAGAATTCAAAAATTAACTCAGAATCGCACAGCTTCATGGAAACTGAACAACTTGCTCTTGAATGTTGACTGGATAAACAATGAAATGAAGGCAGAAATAAAGATGTTCTTCGAAACCAACAAGAATGAAGACACAACATACCAGAATCTCTGGGACACATTTAAAGCAGTCTCTAGAGGAAAATATATAGCAATAAGTGCCCATATAAGAAGCAAGGAGAGATAAAAAATTGACACCCTATCATCAAAACTGAAAGAGTTAGAGGAGCAATATCAAAAAAACTCAAAGTCTAGCAGAAGACAAGAAATAGCTAAGATCAGAGCAGAACTGAAGGAGATAGACACACAAAAAACCCTTCAAAAAATCAATAAATCCAGGAGCTGGTTTTTTGAAAAGATCAACAAAATAGACAGACCACTAGCCAGATTAATAAAAAAGAAAAGAGAGAATAACCAAATTGATGCAATAAAAAACGATCAAGGGGATATCACCACAGATTCCACAGAAATTCAAACCATCATCAGAGATTATTACAAACAACTCTATGCACACAAACTAATAAACCTGGAAGAAATGGATAAATTCCTGGACACTTGCCTCCTGCCAAGCCTAAACCAGGAAGAAGCCGAAACCCTGAACAGACCCATAACAAGGTCTGAAGTTGAGGCAGCAATTAAGAGCTTACCACCCAAAAAAAGCCCAGGTCCAGATGGGTTCACAGCTGAATTCTACCAGACATACAAAGAGGAGCTGGTACCATTTCTTCTGAAACTATTCCAAACAATACAAAAAGAGGGAATTCTTCCCAAATCATTTTATGAGATCAACATCATCCTGATTCCAAAACCGGGCAGAAACTCAACAAGAAAAGGAAACTACAGGCCATTATCCATGATGAACATAGATGCAAAAATCTTCAATAAAATACTGACAAGCTGATTGCAACAGCACATCAAAAAGCTTATCCACCATGATCAAGTAGGCTTCATCCCGGGGATGCAAGGCTGGTTCAACATACGCAAGTCTATAAACGTAATTCACCACATAAACAGAACCAAAGACAAAAACCACATGATTATCTCAATTGATGCAGAGAAGACCTTTGACAAAATTCAACAGCCCTTTATGCTAAAAACACTCAAAAAGCTAGGTATCAATGGAACTTATCTCAAAATAATAAAAGCTATTTATGACAAACCAACAGCCAATATCATACTGAATGGGCAAAAACTGGAAGCATTCCCCTTGAAATGTGGCACCAGACAAGGATGCCCGCTCTCACCACTGCTATTCAATATAGTATTAGAAGTTCTAGCCAGAGCAATCAGGCAAGAAAAAGAAATAAAGGGCATTCAAATAGGAAAGGAGGAAGTCAAATTGTCTCTATTTGCAGACGACATGATTGTATATCTAGAAGACCCCATCGTCTCAGCCCCAAACCTCCTGAAACTGATAAGCAAGTTCAGCAAAGTCTCAGGATACAAAATCAATGTGCAAAAATCACATGCATTCCTATACACCAATAACAGACTTAAAGAGAGCCAAATCAAGAACAAAGTTCCATTCACAATTGCCACAAAGAGAATAAAATACCTAGGAATACAACTAACAAGGAATGTAAAGGACCTCTTCAAGGAGAGCTACAAGCCACTGCTCAACGAAATAAGAGAGGACACAAACAGATGGAGAAACATTCCATGTTCATGGTTAGGAAGAATCAATATCGTGAAAATGGCCATACTGCCCAAAGTAATTTACAGATTCAGTGCTATCCCCATCAAGCTACCAATGACCTTCTTTGCAGAACTGGAAAAAACCACCTTAAACTTCATATGGAACCAAAAGAGAGCCCGCATAGCCAAGTCAATTCTAAGCAAAAAGAACAAAGGGGGGGCATCACACTACCAGACTTCAAACTATACTACAAGGCTACAGTAATCAAAACAGCATGGTACTGGTACCAAAACAGAGAGATAAACCAATGGAACAGAACAGAGGTCTCGGAGGCAACACAACATATCTACAACCATCTGATCTTTGACAAACCAGTCAAAAACAAGCAATGGGGAAAGGATTCCCTGTTCAATAAATGGTGTTGGGAAAGCTGGCTAGCCATGTGCAGAAAGCAGAAACTGGACCCCTTCCTGACACCTTACACTAAAATTAACTCCAGATGGATTAAAGACTTAAACATAAGACCTAACACCATAAAAACCCTAGAAGAAAATCTAGGCAAAACCATTCAGGACGTAGGTGTAGGCAAGGACTTCATGACCAAAACGCCAAACGCATTGACAACAAAAGCCAAAATAGACAAATGGGACCTAATCAAACTCCACAGCTTCTGCACAGCAAAAGAAACAATCATTAGAGTGAATCGGCAACCAACAGATTGGGAAAAAATTTTTGCAGTTTACCCATCTGACAAAGGGCTGATATCCAAAATTTACAAAGAACTAAAGCAGATTTACAAGAAAAAAACTAACAAGCCCATTCAAAAGTGGGCAAAGGATATGAACAGATACTTTACAAAAGAAGACATACGTGAGGCCAACAAACATATGAAAAAATGCTCATCATCACTGGTCATAAGAGAAATGCGAATCAAAACTACAATGAGATACCATCTCACGCCGGTAAGAATGGCGAACATTAAAAAATCTGGAGACAGCAGATGCTGGAGAGGATGTGGAGAAATAGGAACACTTTTGCACTGTTGGTGGGAGTGTAAATTAGTTCAACCATTGTGGAAGACAGTGTGGTGATTCCTCAAGGACCTAGAAATAGAAATTCCATTTGACCCAGCAATCCCATTACTGGGTATATATCCAAAGGATTACAAATCGTTCTACTATAAGGACACGTGTACACGAATGTTCATTGCAGCACTGTTTACAATAGCAAGGACCTGGAACCAACCCAAATGCCCATCGACGATAGACTGGATAGGGAAAATGTGGCACATATACACCATGGAATATTATGCAGCCATCAAAAACGATGAGTTTGGGTCCTTTGTGGGGACATGGATGAAACTGGAAACCATCATTCTCAGCAAACTGACAGAGGAACAGAAGATCAAACACCGCATGTTCTCACTCATAGGCGGGTGTTGAACGATGAGAGCACATGGACACAGGGAGGGGAGCACTACACACTGGGGTCAGTTGGGGGGAAATAGGGGAGGGACGGTGGGGGGTGGGAAGCTGGGGAGGGATAGCAGGGGGAGAAATGCCAGATGTAGGTGATGGGGAGGAAGGCAGCAAATCACACTGCCATGTGTGTTCCTATGCAACAATTTTGCATGTTCTTCACATGTACCCCAAAACCTAAAATGCAATAAAATAAATAAATGGGAAAAAAAAATAAAAAATAAAATCACAGGGACTAAAAACAATAACAATAGCAATAATAATACTAGTTTACACTTATTGATAAGTTGTGTAATATAATTAGAATAATAACTGGCCCCAAAGTGTACCATTCTCAGTATATGATGTGCATGATGAGTGCTGAATGTGGGCAGGCACAATACTAAGTGCTTTACAAAGCGTGTTTTACACATACAGATGACAAAAAATTGAAGTCCAGAGAAACTTAGTAACTTACTCTATTTCCATGTCTAGTAAATGGGAGAGATGGAATTCAAACCCAGAGACTCAAGGTCAAGTTGACAGTTTATACATACGTGGTGTAGCTGGTTCTTGGACCAAAGCAATCTAATACCAGAGGCTGGGCTCCTAATTATTTTGTCTCTCCATGAATTACTAATATCCATGAATATAGTGACAATAGCTTATCTTAAAGACAAAATATACACATACATTAGTTTAACCTAATCTTTGTATCAATTGATTTCATTTCAGTCAATCTGCTTTCAGTTAAAGTTTATGCAGATGGGTGTGGTGGCTCATGTCTGTAATCCCAGCATTTTGGGAGGTCAAGGTGGGCAGATCACGAGGTCAGGAGTTCGAGATCATCCTGGCCAACATGGTGAAACTCTGCCTCTACTAAAATACAAAATGTTAGCTGGGCATTGTGGCGCACACCTGTAAGCCCAGCTACTCCAGAAGGCAATTGCTTGAACCCAAGAGGTGGAGGTTGCTGTGAGCCAAAGTTGCACCAGTGCTCCCAAGCCTGGCTATAGAGCAAGACTGCGTCTCAAAACAAACAAACAAAAAACAAAAAAACAAAAAAAAACAACAACAGAAAAACAGACTTACGCTACTTGCAGTCCCAATAGTCCTGGCCTTCAGGACCAGTGTCAGTCTCCATACGCGAGACCTTACCAGGGTTGCTCCCTTCACAGATGGATACTGGCCCCTCAGCCTCAGCATGTCCTTTCTGTTCTCCAATGTTTTTCACTTAACTAATGGATTAAGTCCTGCACCCAGAGGTAATCGAGGGCATACAATGTAAAAAAGCATGTTTTCTGGGCCTCATTCTGCCTCCACTGAGTCAAGCTCATTTGTACTACAAGGATTAGTCTGGTGTTAACTATGGAAGAATAGACTTCCTGCTACCATGGAGTGGTGACCTGGGCTATCCAAGGTCCAGCTTGCAAATGATTGACTTCAAAGGCATTTCTTCTAGAATTTCTGGACAACAGTAGAGCCCAGGTACATCTCTTCTACGGCCATCTGGTACTTACTTTTTAGGTTTCCCTCCTGAGCTATTACCAAGGCCACAAAATAAACGAAGCAATGATTCTTCTCTGGCCACCACACTTCCCAAAGTAGAGTTCACATGATAGTTCCATACCCACTCTCAGAGAAAAGTATGAGCCTCCTGTGCAGCATCTGCTGGCTGAGGTACATTTGGGGCTGCAGAGGTGAGAAGTCAGGCTACATAAAAGATGCAGGGGTATAGGGGGAACAATTCAGTACTGCTGCTTTTGGTCTTCTGAGTTCCTGGAGTAGGGATTTGGAAGCTAGGATAGAGGGAGAAAGAAATAACATGCTTAACCTGTAACTTAGCAGTAACCATCAATGATAATCTTATTGAACACTGGTCATTCATTCTTTATCATATTTATACTCTATTTCAGCACAGCACTGTTATAGAGACAATGGCTCTAAAACATTTATTCTTGCTGAAGCTGTCTTCTCAAAATTTTTCCTAACAATTACAGATCATTAGAAGAAAAAACACCTCCTGCGTATATAGAATCCTCTCATCTACAGATGAATTAAAAGAAAAAAACCAATAAAGTTCCATTTTAAAATCTTAAACTTGCTGCTAATTTTTAAATATTTATACAAATTATTGAGTAAATTGTTTTTGTTTTTAAATATATAAGAATGTGATCTAACTTCTTCACAAATAAAAAGAATTATCAGCACTCAACAAGCTTCATGAACAATAAAACATCATTGGAAAGTAATCATTTTTGTCAATAACACTCATTCATTTCTGTCCCAAGCATTTTTTCCCTTGGATAGATTGTCTCTCCTCTGTCTGAGGTAATTTTGAATACTTATCTGAAGTAGGACTCTAATGACAATGATAATAATGACAAAAGCAATAAAAAAAGATAAGAAAGTAGTAAAAAGTATATGTGATTTTTCAAGATAGCACAGACATAACAAGTATAGATCTTTGTTCTTCACCACAATATTTAAAAGAATACTATGAATTGTATTCACAGTGTATTTTTCTTATTAAAGTATTATTTTCTGTCATTAACTAGATCAGCATTTTTTAGCAATTATCTCAATCTTTTCAGATTTCAGTTTTCTCTTTAGTATAATAGGAGAATTGTCATCAACCCTCTGATGACACTGTATATTGAAGATATACAATAAGTGTATATTTATTTTTCCTTGCCTCAAGTGAATCCCAAATCTGTTTGGATGATTTGGAATCAAATGCTAAATCAAACAGATCAAAACTTTCATTGGGTTAGGTCAAACACTGGAGACCAATAGGATGTTAGAATACCAGAGTAATTATTGCATTGGATGGCCCTTTGCTTTATGGAAAATGATTGCCATGAATCTAAAGAAAACTATGATCCTTTGGCTCCTTTTCTTTCAGTGTTTGAGTAGACGCCCTGCTGTCACTACTAAACCTAAAACCCAGCTCTGCCCACCAATATTTGAGCCTTCCCAGAGAAAACACATACATTAGTCTTGTCTGTCTCAAAACAAATAGAAAAATATATTCTGTTCTTACTTCTTTTGCAATATCCTGCTTTACAGAGCATAGCACCAAAAACAAAAAAAAACATGCATCAACATCAATTTCTGACAGTTTGTTATGTGCCAGCCTAAGGCACATGTACAGATAAGGACATTTCACAAATTCCCTGAGTGAATGTTCTACTTTTGGCTCTTCTACCATAGTCACTATTTCTAATTCTTCTCAGTCCACAGATCTGCTAGAGTGCAATACAAAACCACAGAAATGTCGAAAACAAGTTTTGGAAATAAGGACTGTAAAGTCCCAACTGCACATATGAAAGAAAAAAAAATAGACCATGTGCATAAAATTGTCTTCCAAGCATTTAAAATATATTTATCCTCAATTTGTAACATTTGGATTCCAGAGAAATTAAAGACTGTGAATTAAAATAATGCATCAACCAGAGGGCAAAAGTGAATCATTTTTGGCTTAGCCTATCATCTGTGATGAATCAACCTTTTTTTTTTTTCAGTTTAAACTAATTTAAGCATGAAAATTAAATAGCTCAGAAAAGCAGAAGACAGTAATAGACTCCTTAACTATTATTAGGACACACAGCCTTCTTTAATTCTATACAATCATCCTAACAATTTTCAAAAGTTAATATCCTCAGTTAGCTCTTACATGTAAAAAGTTTAAGTATCTCAATTTCTAAAATACTATCTTATAAACTATACCTTGACTTGTAATCCCAGCACTTCGGGGGTTGAGGCAAGCAGATCACCTGAGGGCAGGAGTTTGAGGCAAGCCTGGCCAACATGGTGAAATCCTGTCTTTACTAAAAATATAAAAATTAGACAGGCATAATGGCAGGTGCCTATAAACCCAGCAACTGGGAAGGCTGAGGCGAAAGAATCACTTGAACCCGGGAAGTGGAGGTTACAGTGAGCAGAGATCATGCCATTGCACTCCAGCCTGAGCAACAGAGTGAGACTCTGTCTCAAAAACATAAATAAATTACATTAAATTAAAATAAACTGTACATTGAGAAGAATTCAAATTTATATTAACAGGCAACTAATAGATGTGTTTGATACTTTATATTTTGGTTGTATTCTAGAGCAGCAGTCCCCAACTTTTTGGTGCCAGAAACCAGTTTCATGGAAACAATTTTTCCACAGCAGGGGATGGGGGATGGTTTCGGGATGATTCAAGAGCATTACATTTATTGTGAACTTTATATCTGTTATTATTACATTGTAATATACAATGAAATAATTGAACAGCTCACCATAATGTAGAATCATGGGAGCCCTGAGCTTGTTTTCCTGCAACTAGACAGTCCTATCTTGGGGTGATAGGAGACAGTGTCAGATCATCAGGCATTAAGACTCTCACAAGGATCATGCAACCTAGATCCCTTGCATGACCAGTTGACAACAAGGTTTACGCTCCTGTAAGAATCTGAAGCTGCCACTGCTCTCACCGGAGGCAGAACTTACGCAATAATGCAAATGATGGAGAGGGACTGTAAATACAGATGACGCTTTGCCCGCTCACTGGCCACTCACCTTTGCAGCCCAGCTCCTAAGAGGCCATGGACCACCACAGCTCTGTGACCAGGTGTTGGGGACCCCTGTGCTCAAGGAGTGAGAACTACCTTTCCTTCTTAGTATTTAATGATCTATATATTAATGTACTTTTTTCTTCTCACACCCACTTTAATTTCACCCTCATAGCAATAAGGAGTATTGTTATTTTCAATTTACAACTGGAAGAAAAATAGCACTAAACTGTTTAAGGGCAGTTAGTTAACTTGTTCAAATTCACACTACCAGTATGCAGCAGAATTAATAACCAAACATAGGCCAGTATGACTCCAACATCCAGTAGACTACACTGAAGAAAACAATGAGTCACCTAAGAATCCCCACTACATAAACAAATAAACCTGATCCAATTACATAAGTCCTTCAGCCATTCAGAAAGAGTGACCAGTGCCAGGGCCTGTATCATAAGATACGTTATTAAATGTCCCCTGTAAAGTTTCAGACTGCAAACAAATCTAAACAGCCAGTGTAAGTCATTAACACATCAGATTCTGAAAACATCTGTGTCACATTCAACATCTCTCAAAACTTTATTTTCATTATTTACCATTCCTTCCAAAATCTTAAGTTTCATCAATCCAAAATTTGCGAATAAAAGGATAGACTTTTCTCAATGATTTATTCCTTGTTTATTCTTCCACCTTTTTCCTGTCTTTATAATGCCTATTTTCACGGCTTCTCGGTACTAGCCATTGAAAAATCACCAAAAACTATTAAGTTTTATGTAACAGAAAATACTAGTCGCTGAGTTTAAATATTTTACTATTTATAGTAAGGGAAGGAAAGCAAAAATTAAAGACCTTCAAGACAGGCATGGTGCTTAGGCCTATAATCCCAGTGCTTTGGGAGACTGGGGTGGGAGGATTGCTTGAGCCCAGGAGTTTGAGGTTAAAGTGAGCTACAATCACACTATTGCATACAGCCTGGGCAATAGAGTGAGACCCTGTCTCAAAACAAATAAAACAAACAAACAAAAAACCAAATAAATCAATAAAGACCTTCAGCGTTACTAAGTTTATTTACATGATCCTATGTAAGTGGCAATATTAGCTACCAATTGTCCAGTAACTATTCTAGGCACTATACTGAATGTTTTATGTATTCATATCTGGTCTTTTTATTTCAGCAGCAAACTTTTGAGCTATTATTATAAATAAGTGTAAAGAAATAAAAATAGCTTCAGATGGGTTAAATAACTTGACCAAACTGATACAATTAGCTAGAGACAGGACAGGGTCTCAGCCCAAATCTCTGACTTATAGATGTTATTTATTTAGCCTGCCAAAGTCAGAAGGGCATAGGTTCAAATCCCAGTTCTGTCACTTAAAGCAGTGCTCAAATTGTTTGGAAAACAAATAAACTAACTCAAAACTGTTTGCTGTAGATGAGAATGAGCATAGCCTGTTAGAGACACTCAAGCCTGAGGATACCTGACTTGCCAGCACAGAGGCTTCTCACTGGAAGGTGCCTGTCCATTTGCTGAGGTACAGTTGGGTTGGCAGAAGACAAACTGAATGAGTGACAATTTTGGAAACTACATACGAAATCACTGTTCAACATAGCAATTATAAAATGGCCAGAAAGAGACAATCGAAACATTCAAAATTGTGCAAACTCCACTTGTAATAATTGCTAAAAATATAGGCTATATGTTTCTGTAAAACAGAGTAGCTCTCTTCTGTTAATCCTATAGAAGACTTCTTCACTTACTATCTGTGGAGTCACTGAATTGTCAGGGAATCAATAAAACTATCACCATAAAGTAAAAATGGCTGGTGCCCTGCTCTGAAACCTTGACTAATTAAAATTGCATGTGCAGAGGATCTATGTTTGTCCCAGGGGGTGACCACATTGACCTTTCATGTCTGCAGATTTGGAAATACATCTTGGGTTGGGCCATACTGGAAAGTATGTTTGGTGTCTCCAGTCAAGCACTGATTTACATGATCCAGAAAGTCAGAATGTCAATACAGTCTCCTCTTCATTGCAGTTTCCTTTTGCATTTTCTTCCTAAGGTGTTATTACTAATTAGTAAGTTACCTGATACATAGATAGATGATAGACCTCGTGTGTGTGTGTGTGTGTGTGTGTGTGTGTGTGTCCATATACTCTTTTCTAATGATCAGCTCTTTAGCAGTACCTTCTCTAGAGACAACTGGGAGTGGAGGAATAGGGGCACTGATGTCAGAGTCCAGGTACACTGGCAGGGACAGAGAGAAATGCTTACACAACTCCTGCACAGATGGTGGTTCAAACCAGTTAATTATTATTCTCTAACTTTCCAAAAACAAAATATATTCTATTTTCCTCTTTTAATTTACTAGGGATGTTTTGGTTTTTGTTATACATTAAAATGGTATTTTCAGATAAAGAGATGAATCTTTGTTAATATAAATCACTGAACTTTGTATTTCTCATTCTCGCACCCAGCTTTCTCCATCTTATTTTAAGAGGTAACAGCTATTACCTGTACTGAGAAAAGCACCATTGGATCTACCTATACCTCCCTCCCTCATGGCAGCTTAACGCCAACCAGCTTAAACAAAGTTAGTTTTATCTTTTAGTGATTCGAATATTCCTTTCACCTAACAAATGAGTTTCAACTTTATCATTATATCGCATATAAATCCATAAATGAGTGGATATATTGGTGTTATTCTGGAAAAAGAGAAGAAAAAAATAGACTTTTTCATCTAGCTCACCACAATGCAAGCATGTTTCAAAGCCATCCTTTCAGGTTTCTTTGTATAAATAAAACTTACATATGACTTTCGTGCGGCTAAAAGGGATATAACCAACAATGACTGAAATAATCAATTGACCTAAAATTGAGAAAGGACTGAAAAAAGTCTCAATCTGGGCTGGGTGCCAGTGGCTCACACCTGTAACCCAGCTCTCTGGGAGGCCAAGGCAGGTGGATCACCTGAGGTCAGGAGTTCGAGACCATCCTGGCAAACATTGTGCCTGTAATCCCAGCAACTCCAGCAGCTGAGGCAAGAGAATTGCTTGAACCCGGGAGGCAGAGATTGCAGTGAACCAAGATCGTGCCACTGCACTCCAGCCTAGGCCACAAGAGCAAAACTCTGTCTCAAAAAAAAAAAAAAAAAAAAAAAAAGCCTCAATCTATATTTGGATGCCATAGCATTGTGCTTTTATTTTCTGATTTAAAATGGAAGAGGGAAATGGATAGAAAGAACTATTCTCATATAAGAAAGTTATATAAGAATATTACAAAAATAAATGTTCAAAAAATATTCCACAGTATGACTTTGAAGAGGTGCCCAGAGCATTAATTCAACGTAAAAATGGCAGAGACGAATGGCTGATTATATAAGTCTGTATTATGTTTATAGGTCCTGTCACGCCTGTCAGTGGGCTTGATAACTACCAGAATTAGGGCCCAAAAGCTGCCTGATGTATGACAATGTCTCCATGGCACAACCTAGAGTAATTCTGTGGCTTAGGGTAAAAATTATTCCCATCAAAAAGAAAGCCACCATGACAGATTTTAAAAGATCTCTTGCCAATCTCAGAATCTCTCAGCAGAATTTGGGAAAAAGATTACCTATGTAAAAATATGAACAAGAATAGACTAAATAAATATGAAAGACTTATACTCGGCTCTCATTATGAAAAACCTCAGATTCTAAGGCAGCAGCAGCCATTCTATTTACAAGGAAGTGCACGTAATCAAGTCACTAATACCACAGGTATTTAGAGTATTTGGCAAGAGGTACTCACTAGGATTTAATCATAACATTGGAATTCTCCCCAACTCAAAAAGAGTTCTTCAGAATCAGGGATTCTTGATTCATGGCCTGGGGTCCATGAATAGGCTCCAGGGAAGTACATAAATTTGTATAATAAATAGTGTGGGGACATGAATTTTGTATCTTGCAACGAGAGTATATAGATTTTATCAGTTTTGTAAAGGGACTCATGATTTTTTTTTAAATAAAGGAACAACAACTGTTTTAGGTTCTGACACAGTGAAATCTTGTTAATCATTCTAGTTTTTCTGTTTTAAGAGTCTCCTTTTAGCATATTTAACAAGGCCATAACAATTGAAGAGATTGAGACACATGAGATGCTTAAAACGTTTCAACATTGCCATCATGTAGTCACCAATGACTTTCTCTTCCACTTATAAATGACCCTCAATAAAGTACAGTTCATAATATCCCATCTCCATTCTTAGTCAATGTTGGTTATGACTATTTATAACTTTTTCAGTGACTACATCTCAGTATTTTATTAGGGTGGGTCATTCCACAGCTGTCCAGAATTCTCATTCATTTAGCCTTCATCAAACTGACTACAAAACATTTTTCTAAGAAGAATATTTTTCTCATGTTCTTCCTTTGTATTACCTCCATCCTCCTTTCAGACACAGTATAATGTCAAAAAAGGCAGCATCTCAGTAATGCTTCTTGTGGAAATGATGAACATCAAGATAGAAAACCTAGCTTTAAAGCAAATAGGAATAGTTGGCCTTTACAAAACAACTGTGTCTCAAACTATTCCACATGTTCTCTCTTACGTTATTTCTTTTAACATCAACATATAGCATAATATTTAAAATCTCAGCTTTTGGAGCTCAAGCTTTGAATCCTGATTTCCCCGTTACCAGCTGTGTGACCTTGGGAAATTTTATTAATTTCACCTGAAAATTGAGCCTCACAATATAGCATCTATATCATAGTTTATTGGGAAAAAATTAAATTAGAACCCCAAAACCTAAAATGCAATAAATTAAATAAATGGAAAAAAAAACTAAATTAGAAAAGGGGTATAAAGCATTGGGATTGATATATAGAAATGTTTAGTGGGTGGTAACTTTTTTAAAGATTAAAATATCATATGTGTTTTATCTAAAGAAATGTTTAATCTGCAGTAGGGCAGGTCTCATTTAGAGGGCCAGGCCCAAGAGACCAAACAGACCAAAAGGATTAGGCCAGCTAAACCATGGAGTTGTAATGAGTAGGTAACAGGGAGCAGTCCTGTCACTGTAGTGGGTTGGACAGCAGGCAGCAGGCGGAGCTCCAGGACAGAGGAGGTACCGACTTCCACCTCAGAGAGATGCAGCTTATGCAGAGTTCAGGTTTAGCATCCACTCTGACCACTTTGAAGGAAATTTATGAAACCTCAAGTAACTAATGTACTGAAGGACTTCGTTTAATAAAGAAGGCATAGCATCAGATTGTGTCCAACTAAAAGGATGACTTAATAATATTCGATGACTGGTTACTGGACTCCTGATGTATGGAGCCCAGTAACCAGTCATTGAGTATCCTAAGACTCGATGACTCCTAGGATCTCCCTCTCAAAGACCATAATTGGCAGTGAAATTGGAGATAATATTGGACCTGCAGGCAGGTGTTAAGTGGTCCCAGCTGCCAGAGGTAGAAGCCAAGTAGATCATTATTCCACAAACATTTATAATTGGCTTTCCATTGCCAAAAGGTAACAATAATATAATATCTACACTATTGCCTCGGGGATTTCTACTAGTCTCATTTCACAAACCTACTATTGTTATCCTACCTGATCTCCATTATGGAGCATACATCTCAGAGCTGCTTCATATTCTCTGCCCTCTGGCCTTCTGGGCCTTATGTTTTTGGACTGTTTCTTGCTAACCTAGATCAACTGACTTGGAAGTTGGATCACACTTCATCTTTGCACCAATTCTTTTAAAACTGACCTCACATTTTAGCCCCAACTCTCAAGGCCTCAAATTTGGACCAGAGTCCCAAACTCTAACTCCTCTTAGGGAATAGGTAAAAAGGTATCCAGAAAAGAGCACCAAATTTGGAGGTAGAAAAATTGGACTTGATTGTAAGCTGTGCCACTAATGAGCAATATAGCTTTGGATAATAACAGTTAACATGGACTGAGCTCTTAATAATTAAATAATATATTTAATCCTCACAAAACTCTGAAATAAATTATACTTTATCTCCATTTTACAGTTGAGACTGAGGCTAAATATGTTTCCTAAGGTAACAAGGCTAGGATGTAGCAGGATTATTTAATATCAGGCAGCTTAGACTACCAAACAATATGCAACATGTCTTCATGTCCCTTAACTTCTTTCAGAGATGGAAACACTTACAAAGCCAGCCTTCTGGGGTGAGGGATTGTAAGCCTAGAACCCCATAAAGTGTTAAAAGTGAAAATGGGATATGGACTCTGCGTGCATTACAAACATAGAGCATTTCTCTTTATTATTGCTTTCTCTTTATCAGTTTTAATTCTTTCAGTACTTTTACTACCCAGAAATCATGGTTTTGTTATTCTTCCTTTTTCTATCTTTAAAGAAATAGATTCTTTGTAATAAAAATTTATATATCTTCCTCTCTAATCATTTGCTTTGGCACATTTAGAGACAGAACGTTACTGTGGCTGATCTTCCCTACATCTTCTGCTGAGGGACTCTTCTTTCCTGACTCATAACTTTATGATCATTCAAAAGAGCAATCTGTTATAATAGGACGCCACATACAACAGCTCTGCTTCAAACCATTATTTAATTTTTCCAGGCTCCTAAATCTTTCATTTAATGTCTTTAGCCTTATGTTAATAGTTGTTCTTATTGTATAAATTGCCACCCTCTGTTGACATTTTTCTGGCTGTATACTCCTGCTTTCCAGCATTAGACCTTTAGACTACAACTTTTGCTGCTTCATCCTCCTCATTTCATTCTCATTGATGAGTTTTTTTTTCTTCTGTTTTTGCAGCTCTTTTCACTTTAATGCATCATTTCCCTCCCACTAATTTGGAAAAGTAGACCAGTAGAATTTAAAATTACTACTATAAAGAGATTCCCTAAAGCACAATTCCTGTTGAGATGAGATTTACACAATTTGACAATTCTCAAAACTGCAAAATAGTCAGTAGTAACCAATGGACCCCAAAATGGAATGAACATACCCCTGGGAAGAAAGGAGAGAGGAACATAAGAGAAGGCAGATCCAAATGGCTTACAAGGATCGGCGTTCTGAAGGAAATGAAAAGTTCACGATGCAAGCAAGGCTAACAGTCTTAAAAATTCGAATCACTATTAGCAGGGGCCAGAAAGATGCCTGAAGACAGAATCACCTATTCTATTGGTTGGGCTCACATAGCACCATAAAAGAATTGGCATTAGGTTGATGTTGTTAGCCCTCCTCCCTGAATGAATACATCAACTATTCTTACTATTCTAATCTCTACTTTATGTTTTTAATATTACTACATTCTTCCCTTTCTGGAATACTTAGAAACTTTTTGTCCACTGTTAACAATCATTTTATCTGACGCTTCTCTTATGTGTCTTAAGCATTCACTCATTTTCTCCCACTATTCTCAGAATGAAAATAAACAGCTACTGCTATTTAATATATGTCTAAAAGGAGAATTGCTAAGTTAGAAAAAGAGTCTTCGGTTTTAGTAGACATTTCCAAACACTTTCCCAAAGGGTTGTACCACCCATGGCAAATGAGAGTTCCAGCTGCTCCACATCTTAACCAACACTAACTATTGTCTGTTTTGTTTGTTTGCCATCTGCCATATATTGGAGGTATCTCATCATTATGATTTCAAGTTGCATTTCCCTGCTTACTCACAGAGTTAAACATCGTTTCATAAGTTCTTTTATCAGTTGGATATCTTCTTGTAAGTACCTATTAAATTTCTTGCCCATTTTTCTTCTAAAATTATCTGACTTTCTTTATTGACTCATGGGAATTCTTTATGTATTACTTGCCGTTAAATGTAGAGCAGATATCTAATTCTGTGTCAGTTTCTATATATAACAACCTTTGTCAAATGTATAGCAAATATCTTCTTCCATTCTGAGCTTGCCTTTTCACTTCTTATTGGTATCTTTTACTGAACAATCATTACTAATTAAATGTAGTCTGACTTACCAATATTTTCCTTAATGGTTAGTGTTTCTGTGTCCTGGTTTAAGCAATTTCTGCCTAATTGAAGATCATCATGATGAAATCTCTTTTGTCATCTTCTGTAAGCTTTATTGTTTTACCTTTTACTTCTAAATTAAAATTTACTTGAAATTCATTTTTGTATGTGGTCTAATGGAGGGGTCAATTTTTATTTTTTATACATGCATCCAGTTAACCCAACAACATTTAACTTAAAATTTATCCTCTGCCCACTGCTCTGCAGTACCAGCTTTGTCATGCATCAAGTGTGGTCTATTTATTGTCTCTGTTCTATTTGATTGGTTTATTAGTCTATCCTGTCAACAATACCACAATGTCTTAATTACCTTTTATAGAGCAAGTCTGAAAAAGGTTTTTTTTTCTTTTTCTAATATTTTAACTCTTTTTAGCTTTTTGCATTTTCACATGAATTTTGGAATCAAATTGTCAATTTTACCCAGTTCTTGTAGAATTAACATTGATTCATAAGGTTTTATGTTCTTCAGCAGATAGGCACAGCATTTATTCATAGCATGTCTCAAAAAAAGTTTTCTTATGTACATACAAATATCTATTCAGCTTCTTTTTGTGTGTGCATCGCTCACAGAGCACCTGTTCATGTGTCCCTCCCTGGTGTTTCTTGGGCCCAAATCTTCCAATTTGTTTCTAAAACCAGGTTTGTAGAGAAATAAGGCAATAGGTGTTTGATGATAATATTGTCCTCTTCCCCCTTTCCTTTTAATAAACACATTTGGTTAAAACTCCTGGCTTCATTTTGCAGGTTATTTCACCTTTTCCCCATGTATCAATGAAACAGCTGCCAAACGATTGTTTAGACAGACCTCAAAGGTCTTTCTGAACTCAGAAATAAGAACCTCACAGCCAGAATCATTTCCCCTCTTCAACAACATGATTGTGTGCTCATTTCCTGAACTAAAATGCCTGCTGTTAATTCACTTTTATCCTTAGCCTTTGACTGAAATTTCAGCATAATCCTGCATTTTTTCTCCAAGGGAAAGAGAGGGAAACATTGGCTTTGGAGTCAGAACAACTTGGATTCAAATCCTGCTTTGATATTTAGTAGCTCTGCTTAGGGCAAATAGTTTGATGAGAGGATTTTGTGAAATGATATATTTCAAGCTTCTAATATGGTGTCTGCTGTTTAGGAATTTCTTGTCAACTGCCACATTTTCCTCTATTTCAGTCCAATGCTCTTTCTTAAAAACACCCACAGAAACTATAATCTCTATCTTTTGGTACATGTTCAACTGTCTATCTTATTCTTACCCCCATCACCATTCTCTACCAACCCACTATAAAATGTTACTATAGAAAGTTTATCAGTGCTTAACAATCTTTCTCACATAGCCTTAGTTCTAACTATATATGCTCTTATCACTTGTCAATAAATCTTTGTTTTTTACCATTGTTATTTCTGTTCATAATTTGTTCCTCTTTTTTTGCAGTTGGACATCTTTGTTGACCCTTATGTCTGAAGCATTAAATTCACTGCAACCACTGTCCTTAGGGCAGCCAGTATCCTCTGGACACTGCAGCCCTGCTCGTCAGTCACCTGGACTGACGTTCACTGCCCCTATGGAACTTGCCACTCCCACAGACACCTCTCCATGTGCTTGGCACTTCCACCATGCTGCAATGTCTCTAGGTCCTGCACCTCATCTACTGAAGCCACGGAGAGGCAAGAGTAACATTCTGTTTGAAGCTACTTTGGGAGAATGTGACTCCTTGCCTTTACTGAAACATCTCTTCTGATGCAACCCACTCAATACTTCACTGGACATTTATATTAAAAACAATTTTTAGTGAAAACAGCTCTCAATTTTTATTCTGCATCCAGGAACATATCTCTGAAAGAAGTATCAAGACAAACATAAAAGAACCCGTCCCTCTGATGATTGAGGCTGTGGTTGGATTACCTCATCTGGCTGACATTTTCTTCCCTTAGGATGTGCTATTTCAAAAAAAAGAATCCTAAATTTCTCTTACAAACAAGCACCTGGAAGGCAAATTCCACCAGATTCCCAGAGAGGCTTAGATATGTCTAAATTAGCTATGACTAAGAATGAGCTTCAGCTAGGACCCCATTACACTGTCAAGAGTACCTAAAAAAAAAAAAACTATCTTTCTATATTACATTTTATACACTGAGTCTAGAAATGTGGCTTTATGTTTTTTTCTTCATAAAATACAGTTGGAATCCCCTCCCAGTACTATTCTTCTGATAATATATGGGGAAGATGACTTGACCTTTAATAATTTTTTCCTTTCACATTTTATTTAGAGTCATACACATGTACTTATTTGATCTGTCTTCACCAAAGTATAAATCTTCCAAACATGATTGCATTTTTCAGGCATTCTTTTGTGGTCTGAATACAGAAAATTTTTACCCTTTAAGACTTTCCTCCCTTACTGACCAGCAAAAATAGTCACAAATCCAGGTCTTTCATGCACAGAACATTTCCCTTTTGGTATTCAGCCTTGTTCCTTGCACCAAGTTACACATTGATGTCTCTTGTCTCAAATCCCCAAGGTCTCTTAAAGCTCTCTGCGCTCTACAGCCCAGAATTACAGCATGTTCAGATCAGAGGAGACTATACTAATCAGAAAATTCAGACACATCAGATTGCACATGAGGAAACTCAGACAAAAAACTTAAGAGACTTGCCCAAGTCCACACAGGTGGAAATACCTTCATCAGCACCATTTTATTTTATTTATTTATTCATTGATTCTCAGAAGTGCTATAGTGTTCTTAATTTGTTGCTATCATAGAAGAGTTCTCTTTTTTTTTTTTTGTAAAATTTTGTTCACTAGAGTACACTCCCCTTACTATAATTTTGTTTTTGCTCAGGATGTGGTTAAAGCAAGCACATTTATAAGGCAAATCTGGTAACCCAACATAATACAAAGCATTACAAAGCCAAATATTAAGGAGTCATAAGGAGCCCTGAGGGAAGACACAACCATTTCTCCCACTTGGCTCCACCCTATCTGGCTATAATTCTAAGGTACTGATACAGGAAGTAGATCTTCTTGTCTTTCTATTAGGATGAGGCTAAGAATCCAGGTTGATGTATAGGAGATGTAAAATGTTTCTCATCCTTCATCATTCAGAAATACCACTGACATCCACAATCTCTTCTAATTCTCCAGTTCTTTCACTATACAAATGGACCCAAGGAGTTAGAGTTTCACTAAAAACTATTTAGAATGATCTATATTACCATTTTCCTTCCTTTATACATATAGTCATAGACCTATTTATACAAAGGCTTGGTTGTCATAGACAATAATTTCATTCATTAAAACTGTTTGTAAAATAAATGCATTAAATTGAAAGTCACACTGTTTATTATCATTTAATATGTAGTTGGAAACTTGAGAAAAGCATGTTCATGGTATTAAACTAAGACAAGGACAGAGACCCGAAATCTTGTCTTTATTTCATTAAAATCAATGATTTCTATTTAGTTGACAAGTGATTAAACAAAAACAAGGACAGAGATCTCAAAATCAGACCCTAATACTTTGTTTCATTAGAACCAATTGTTTCTGTATATTTGTTTGTCCCAAGCTTATTTATTGTCAACCAACCTAGTATGTCAACCAACCTTTCATGCAAGGACTACATGAAAATTCATACATATATAGGTTGAATACATAGATTCGTTGACAGTAAATGAGAGAGGCATTCACAGTTTTCAAATCAAGGGCTTTGCTGGGTTTCTGAATCAAGAATCACTGCATGGCATTTTTGGCTTAATATAGTTAGCACATCATCATTATATATTTGCTAAAACATCACCTATTTCACTGTTAGCTAAAAGAGAACAGAAAAACAACATACTAAGAGCATGCCATAAAATAAAGACAGGGTTATCCATTCTTCTGCTCTAACATGAAAGAAAACCTACCAAAAGTGAATGAAAGAAGAGTGCCATGCATGCCATCACTAAGCTAGAAATTTGTTCAATGCCTAACCCCAGAAACAGACTAAACTAAACTTTTTAGTTGATTCTAACAGTATGAGGAAGGAGGTAAATATTTGTATTCATCCAGTGCCACTGAGCTCTAATTTTACCAAATCATATATTTAGAGTTCTTGCCATTAAATCATGGGTCTCCAGAACAAAGTATGGAATCATTATAAAGGGCATTCTAAATCATTTAAAAATCAAGGACTTCAACTGTGTCCAAGTGAACACAGTACTCTTAATTATCTATTCTGAGAGTTAAACTTCTTTGGAAAATAGGTTATATGAGGTAATACACACACAGCAAGGTTCATTTAAAAATGCAGATGTAAGTCTAGTTCAGAAATGCAGCTTTTTGGAGCCTGATCCAAGATGGCCGAATAGGATCAGATCTGGAGTGCAGTTCCCAGTGAGAACAAATCAGAGGGTGGGTGATCAGCACATTTCCAAACGAATTTTTATTGCCCACAGACCAGGAGATTCCCAGGCTGAAAAGCACCATGAGTTTCCAGCATGACTATTTCAGCAGGCACCGTGGGTCTCCACACAAAAACTCACACAAATCTGGGCAGCCATTTCAACTGGCATCTGGAATGCCTGGGAGACAGAGCCACCCATTCAGCTGAAAAAAAGGGGACTGAAACAGGGAGCCAGGTGGCCTGGCTCAGTGGGTCCCACCCTGACAAAGACCAGCAATCTCAAATGCTTTGGATTGGGAGTTTCACAGCAAGTGCAGCTGGACCCAGGATGGTAGAGCTCAGGAGGGAGAAGGGCACCAGCCATTATTGAGGCAGTCCCCATCTACCAATGCAGTCTGCCATTGCTGAGGCAGTCCACCATTACCAAGGCAGTCCACCATTACTGAGGCAGTCCACCATTACTAAGGCAGACCACCATTACCGAGGCAGTTCTAACTGTACCTCTATAAACAAAACCACAAGAAAGTTCAAATAGCAACTGGGCAGAGCCCATGGCAGTTCAGCAATGCCTCTGCTGGCAGACTGTGACTAGACTACCACCTTGCTGGGCAGGGCATCTCCGAAAAAGGCAGCAGCATGTCAGGAACTTATAAATAAAGCCTCAGTTTCCCAGGACAGACCACCTGGGAAAAAAGGCAGTTATGAGCTCTGCTGCAGCAGACTTAAACATAGCTGCTCAGCAGCTCTGAATGGAACAAGGGAGCTCCCAGCTCAGCACTTAAGCACCAATAAGGGACAGTTCATCTCCTCAAGCAGCTCCCCGACCCCCATATATCCAAAGAGACCCCTCATAAAGGAGAGCTCAGGATGACATCTGGCATGTACCCTTCTAGGATGAAGATAACAGAAAAAGAAACCAGCAGCAACACTTACTGTTCTGCAGTCACCACAGGTGATCCCCAGGCAAGCAGGGTCTGGAGTGAACCTCCAGCAGTCCTAAAGCAGAGGGGCCTGATTGTTAGAAGGAAAATCAAAAACAGAAAGAAATAACTTCAACAAAAAGGACGTCCACTCAGAAACCCCTTCCGAAAGTCACCAACTGCAAAGATCACAGGTGGATAAATCCACAAAGATGGGAAGAAACCAGTGCAAAAAGATGAAAACACCAAAAACCAGAATGCCTCTCCTCCTCCAAGGGATCACAACACCTCACCAGTAATGAAACAAAGGTGGATGGAGAATGAGTCTGATGAATTGACAGAAACAGGCTTCAGAAGGTGGGCAATAACTAACTTCTCTGAACTAAAATAACATGTTCTAACCCAATGTAAAGAAACTGAGAACCTTGAAAAAAGGTTAGATGACATGCTAATGAGAAAAAACAGCTTAAAGAAGAATATAAATGTCCTGATGCAGCTGAAAAACACAACAAGAGAATTTGCAAAGCATACACACATTTCAATAGCCGAATCGACCAAGTAGAAGAAAGGATATCAGAGATTGAAGATCAAATCAATGAAATAAAGTGAGAAGGCCAAATTAGAGAAAAAAGAGTGAAAAGAAACTAACAAAGCCTCCAAGAAATATGGGATTATGTGAAAAGACCTAATCTACGTTTGACAGGTGTATCTGAATGTGACAGAGAGAATGAATCCAAGCTGGAAAATACTCTTAAGGATGTTATCCAGAAGAACTTCCCCAGTCTAGCAAGGCAAGCCAATATTCAAGTCCAGGAAATACAGAGAACACCACAAAGATGTTCCTCAAGAAAAGCAACCTCGAGGCACATATTGTCAGATTCACCAGGGTTGAAATGAAGGAAAAATTGCTAAGGGCAGCCAGAGAGAAAGGTTGGGTTACCTACAAAGGGAAGCCCAGCAGAGTAACAGCAGATCTCTTGGCAGAAGTCCAACAAGCCAGAAGAGAGTGGAAGCCAATATTCAATATCCTTAAAGAAAAGAACTCTCAACATAGAATTTCATATTAAGCCAAACTAAGTTTCATAAGTGAAACAGAAATAAAATCCTTTTCCAACAAGTAATTGCTGAAAGATTTCCTGACCACCAGAACCGCCTTACGAGAGTTCCTGAAAGTGGCATTAAACATAGAAAGGAACAATCAGTACCAGCCACTCCAAAAACCTACCAAATAGTAAAGACCATTGACACAATGAAGAAACTGCATCAACTAACAGGTAAAACAACCAGATAGCATCAAAATGGCAGGATCAAATTCACACATAACAATATTAACCTTAAATCTAAATGGGCTGAATGCCCCAATCAAAAGACACAGACTGGCAAATTGGATAAAAAGTCAAAACCTATTGGTTTGCTGTATTCAGCAAACACATCTCATGTTCAAGGCCACATATAGGCTTAAAATAAAGGGATGGAGGAAGGTTTACCAAGCAAATGGAGAGCCAAAAAAAAAGCAGGAGTCGCAATCCTAGTCTCAGATAAAATAGACTTTAAAGCAACAAAGATCAAAAGAGACAAAGAAGGGCATTACATAATTGTAAGAGGATCAATGCACAAGAAGAGTCAACTATCCTAAATATATATGCACCCAATACAGGAGCATACAGATACATAAAGCAAGTTCTTAATGACCTACACAGAGTCTTAAGACTCCCACACAATAGTAGTGGGAGACATTAACACTCCACTGTCAATATGAGACAGATCAATGAGACAGAATATTAACAAGGATATCCAGGACTTGAACTCAGATATGGCCCAAGCAAACCTAATAGACATCTACAGAACTCTCCACCCCAAATCCACAGAATATACATTCTTCTCAGCACCACATCATACCTACTCTAAAACTGACCACATAATTGGAAGTAAATCACTCCTCAGCAAATGTAAAAGAACAGAAATCATAACAAACAGTCTCTCAGACCACAGTGCAATCAAATTAGAACTCAGGATCAAGAAACTAACTCAGAACCGTGAAACTTCATGGAAACTGAACAACTGGCTCTTGAATGTTGACTGGATAAATAATGAAATGAAGGCAGAAATAAATGTGTTCTTGGAAACCAATGAGAATGAATACACAATGTACCAGAATCTCTGAGACACATTCAAAGCAATGTCGAGAGGAAAGTTTATAGCAATAAATGCCCACATGAGAAGCAAGGAAAGATCTAAAATCAACACCCTATCATCAAAATTGAAAGAGCATGATAAAATAGGCTTAATCCAGGGATGCAAGGCTGGATCAACATACACAAGTCTATAAATGTAATCCACCACACCAAGAGAACCGAAGACAAAAACCACGTGATCATTTCAATAGATGGAGAGAAGGCCTTCAACAAAATTCAACAGCCCTTTATGCTAAAAACTCACAATAAATTAGGCATAGATGGAATGTATCTCAAAATAATAAAAGCTATTTATGACAAACCCACAGACAATATCATACTGAATGGGCAAAACCTGGAAGTGTTCCCTTTGAAATCTGGCACTAGGCAAGGATGCCCTCTCTCACCACACCTATTTAATATAGTATTGGAAGTTCTAGCCACAGCAATCAGGCAAGAAAAAGAAATAAAGGGTATTCAATTAGGAAAGGAGGAAGTCAAATTGTCTCTATTTGCAGACAACATTACTGTATATTTAGAAGACCCCATCGTCTCAGCCCAAAACCTCCTTAAGCTGATAAGCAACTTCAGCAAAGCCTCAGGATACAAAATCAATGTGCAGAAATCACAAGCATTCCTATACACCAATAACAGACTAATAGAGAACCAAATCTAGAGCAAATTCCCATTCACACTTGCTACAGAGACAATACCTGGGAATACAACTAACAAAGGATGTAAAGGACCTCTTCAAGGAGAACTATGAACCACTGCTCAAGGAAATAAGAGAGGACACAAACAGATGGAAAAACATTCCATGATCATGGTTAGGAAGAATCAATATCATGAAAACAGCCTTACTGTCCAAAGTAATTTATAGATTCAATGCTATCCCCATCAATCTACCTATGACCCTCTTCACAGAATTGGAATAAACCACCTTAAACTTGATATGGAACCAAAAGAGAGCCTGCATAGCCAAGACAATCCTAAGCAAAAAGAACAAAGCTGGAGGTATCACGCTACCTGACTTCAAACTATACTACAAGTTTACAGTAATCAAAACAGCACAGTACTGGTACCAAAACAGAGATGTAGATCAATGGAACAGAACAGAGTCCTTGGAGGCAATGCCACACATCTACAACCATCTAATCTTTGACAAACCTGAAAAAAACAAGCAATGGGGAAGGGATTCCCTGTTTAATACATGATTTTGTGATGACTGGATAGCCATGTTCAGAAAACAGAAACTGGACCCCTTCCTGACACCTTACACTAAAATTAACTCCAGATGGATTAAAGGCTTAAACATAAGACCTAACACCATAAAAACCCTAGAAGAAAACCTAAGCAAAACCATTCAGGACATAGGCATGGGCAAGGACTTCATGACTAAAACACCAAAAGCACTGGCAACAAAAGCCAAAATAGACAAACGGGGCCTAATTAAACTCCAGAGTTTCTGTACAGCAAAAGAAACAATCATTAGAGTAAACTGGCAACCAACAGAATGGGAAAAGATTTTTGTAATCTACCCAACTGACAAAGGGCTGATATCCAGAGTCTACAAAGAACTAAAACAGATTTACAAGAAAAAAACAAACAAACCCATTCAAAAGTGGGCAAAGGACATGAACAGATACTTTTCAAAACAAGACATATATGAGGCCAACAAACACATGAAAAAATGCTCATCATCACTGGTCATTAGAGAAATGCAAATCAAAACCACATTGAGATATCATCTCTGGCCAGTTAGAATGGTGATCATTAAAAAATCTGGAGACAACAGATGCTGGAGAGGATGTGGAGAAATAGGAACACTTTTACACTGTTGGTGGGAGTGTAAAGTAGATAAACCATTGTGGAAGACAGTGTGGCAATTCTTCAAATACCTAGAAATAGAAATTCTATTTGACCCAGCAATTGCATTACTGTGTGTATATATCCAAAGGATTATAAATCGTTCTATTGTAAAGACACACGCACACATATGTACACTGCAGTGCTGTTTACAACAGCAAGGGCCTGGAACCAACACAAAAGCCCGTTGATGATAGACTGGAAAAGGAAAATGTGGCACATATACACCATGGAATACTGTGCAGCAACAAAAAATGATGAGTTCATGTCCTTTGTAGGGACATGGATGAATCTGGAAACCATCATTCTCAGCAAACTGACCCAAGAACAGAAAATCAAAAACCACATGCTCTCATTCATAGGTGGGTGTTGAACAATGAGAACACATGGACACAGGGAGGGGAGCATCACACACCAGGGTCTGTTGGGGACTACGGGAGGGGCAGTGGGGGTAGAGAGGTTGGGGAGGGATAACATGGGGAGAAATGCCAGATACAAGTGATGGTGGGATGGAGTCAGCAAACGACATTGCTATATATGTACCTATGCAACAATCCTGCATGATCTGTACATGTACTCCAGAACCTAAAGTACTATATATATATATAAAAAGAAAAAAATGCAGCTTTTAAAAAATCAAACACTTAAATCTCTTCAACAATCTAGACATTATTTAATATAAGCAAAAACAAGCAAATGCTTAACTAATATTAGGTAAACTGTAGATTGGAAGATGTTATAAAATAATGGAATCAGCTGCAAGTTCAGCATTTACAAACATAATGGAATGAGCTGCAAGTTCAACATTTATAAACTACCTCCACAGTAATTAACTTTGCCATTGTGAGCAATTCATTTAATCTTATAAATTGGTAGAGCACTCTGGAATTCAGCAGTATTGAAAAAAATAACAGTAGTTTGATTGAACCCAGCTGACAAGTGGAATCAATGAAAATAGAAGATAATTTGAGAAACTGTGGCAGAAATAGTAACTCAGAGTACAGAAGATGGAAGCACAGAGGTAAACAAACAATAAACTCTAAGTAGCAAGTTGAAAAGGAGGAGAAGATGAGAGTTCTCTGAATTCTTTTGAGCTTGGCTATTTGTCATGTGGTTCATGACTAATGAACATCATATGCTGTAGGCCCAGATAGTTACACTTGTAAATTCTATCAAACACTTAAGGAAGAAATAATACCAATTCTGCATGTTGTCAAGGACTGACAGAAAATACAAAAAACATAGGACATTCCAAGAAATTTGAACAGGCAATATTACCCTGACCAAAATCAGAGGAAGACAAAGAAATTGGAAGGAAACTACTGACCACTATGCATTGTAATCATGAACAAACACACAAAAAGAACTCAACAAAATATTACCAAATCAAATTCAGCAACATATAAAAATAATAAAATATCATGACTAGAGTAATAAGACATCATAACCCATATAAACATCATGGAGTTTAAACAGGGAAGGCAAGTTTGGTTCAATATTTCGAAAATACATCAATGTCATTTATTATATGAACAGACTAAAAAAATGATCTAAACAAAGGCAGAAAATTATTTCTGTAAAATACAGCATTTACTCATGATTAAAATTCTAAGAAAATTAGGCATAAAAGAGTACATTTTAAACTTGATAAAGGGCATCGGCATAAAACCTAAGCTGAAGTCAGACTTAATAGGAAAAATTAAATCTTTCTCCTTAAGATTAAAAACAAAGCAAAAATGTCCTCTCCTCCCATCTTTAACCAACATCATATTATAGGTCCTAGCTAGAATAATAGACTAAAGAAAAGGAATAAAAGGAATACATGATAAAATAAAATAAATAAAAATTTCTTCATTCTTAGAAAACGTGATTATCTATGTAGAATGTCACAAATTTTACCCAAAAAAGCTACTAAACCTAAGAAGTCAATTTAGCAAGACTGTAGGATACAGATCAATATATATATATATATATATATATAAATATATATATATATATATATATATATATAACTACATGCTAGCAACATAAAACATTGAAATTATAATTTTAAAAGTACCATTTACAATAGCAATATAAAACATAAAATACTTAGATATAAATATAACATGCAACATTTTTATGCTAAAAACTATAAAAGTTTAATGAAAGAGCAAAATTGAAAGACTTATGCATACTATCTGATTTTAAGATTTATTAGAAAGCTACAAGAATAATAATAATATGGTCCTTGCAAATAAATAGATACATGGATCAATTAGAACAGAGAGTTTGGAAACAGGTCCAACCGAATGTCAGCTGATTTTTTCTAAAGTGCCAAGAAATTCAGTGGAAGGATGGTAATCTTATTGAAAAATTGTGCTGGACCTAAACGTAAACCCTAGAAGAAAAACGTTGGAGAAAATCTTCGCAACCTTATGTTTCACAAAATTTTTTTAGAAGATTGAAAATATAAATTATAGAAGAAAATAAATAGGACTTCTTCAAATTTGAAAGCTTCTACTTTTCTAAAGATAAAAATAAGAAAATTAAGAAACTACAGACTGTAAAAAAATTTGCAAAACACATTTCTGAGAAAGACAGGTATCCAGAATATTTTTTTTAATTCTCACAACTCAGTAATAAGAAAACTTATAATCCAATAAGGAATATTTTAACAGATACTTCACTGGAGAAGATACAGAAGTAGAAAATAAACACATAGGTGATCCACATACTAATAAATTAAAAATTGCAAATTACAATCACAATAAGATACCAATATACAACAATTAAAATGGCTATTTTTTTTTAAAGTATCAGGTACTGGCAAGAATGAAGACAAATAGGGACTCTTCTTATACTTTGCTGGTATGAATGCAAAAATGATACAACCACTTTGAAAAACAGTTTGATAATTTCTCATAAAATTAAACACACACATACCATATGACCAGAAATACCACTCCTAAGCATTTACTCAAGGGAAGTGCAAATATATGTCCTTAAAGTCAATGAAAAAATGTACACAAATAATATTTTATTTATAATTGCCGAAACAATTTTGGAGGAAACAACCCAAATAACCATCAACCAGTGAACAGATAAACTGTGGTATGTTTATGTAGCGAAATACTACGCAATAATAAATAGAACAAATTACTGATACATGCGGCAACATGGATAAATCTCAAATGCAGCATGCAGAGTAAAAGAAAACTGACTCAAAAGGCTACATACTTTTTGATTCTAATCTTATGACATTCTGAAAAAGGCAAAACCATAGCAACTGAAAACAAATCAGTGGATGCCAAAACACAAAGTGGGGGTGAGAAGGGTTGACTACAAATGAGTTTGAGAGAATGTTCAGGAGTGATAGAAATGTTTGGTCTTGGTGGTGGTGGTTACATGAGTCATGGTGAGAAAAGAATATCTTCTTGTGCCAGAAAGGAAGTATCAATCAATTACAAAGATCCATCAGAAGGACTCAGGAGCCAGCTCCAAAGGTTTCCATTGGTCAAATCTGGAACATTTTGAATATTAAAATAAATAATTAGATTATAACCCATTGATTATAATAGGAATCCAAAGTTCATACTGAAGAAAGCGAAAGAAGGTAGGAAAAAAGCGAGAATGCTATACTTTCTATCAAATTCCAGTTAATAATTACAGAAGGAATGATAGAATTTTAAAAATCACCATTTGGCAATCATCTTATAACTAGTACAGACAAAAATCAGCATCTAAAAAGTGTGAAAACTTTAGTCACTATAATGTATCATATAAAAGAGGGGCCCCAACATGGGGTCCCTATTCTGTTAGGAACCGAGCTGCACAGCAGATGAGCAGAAGGTGAGTGAGCATTACAACCTGAGTTCTGCCTCCTGTCAGATCAGCGATGACATTAGATTCTCAGAGCAGCTCAAACCCTATTGTGAACTGCGCATGTGAGGATCTAGATTGGATCCCCCTTATGAGAATCTAACTAATGCCTCATCATTTGAGGTGGAACAGTTTCATCTTGAAACCATCCCCTCTCCATATCCGTGGAAAAATTGTCCTCCATGAAACCAATCCTTGGTGTCAAGAATGTAGGGGACCACTGATCAAAAAGATCCTAAAGCTACTGGGTGAAAGTTTTATAAGAAAAAATACTTAGGCTCAAAGTATCTCCCACAAAATGCATATCAATTATTTTTAATAAGTACAAAATATTGGTTAATGAACTATAGAGTAGAAAAACCAGGTTGACACTAAGTTAACATGACTAGTAATGACACAAATGGAAGTATGTGTTTCCTAGTACAGTACACTGTGAAGAATACAGCATCCCTTCTGTAATATACCTGCCAAAAATTTATATTCCGAATCATAGCACGAGGGAACATTAGACAAAGCCAAACTGAGGGGCATTTACAACAATTATTGGCTTGTCCAGTTTTAAAATATTTACATGAAGAAGCAAAGAAAGGCTGAAGAGTCACTACAGATTGAAGGACAATGAAGATACATGCCTATCAAATGAAACTCTTAATCCTGGTTCCTAGATCAGAAAAAAAAAGGTGGGGTGGGATAAAGTTTGTTTGTGCTTTTGCTCTTGTATGGTTTTTTATCCTCCTCCTTATCCTTTTTATCTGTTTCTACAAAGGACATTATTGGAACAACTACTGATATTTTCATGGGGTCTGTGAGTTATATAGTAATACTGTACAATGTTAATTTTCTAATTTTGGATATATCCATTATGGATGAGTAGGAAATACTGCTTTATTTAGGAGTAACAGAGCATCACATCAGCAACAGACTTGCAAATGGAAATTAACAATATTAGAAATGGAAGATAGATGGTAGATAGATAAAAAGAAAAAAGCATGTGCTAAATATGTTAATAGTTGGAGAATTAGGATGAAAGTTGAACAAGATTTCTGTGTACTGTCCTTGCAACTTTTCTGTAAGTTTGAAAGTATTTTGAAATAAAAGGTCTATAAAGCAAGAGTATTATATATCCTCTCCCTTCCTTTTTTTATGTCTTGTATTACACAAAAATATAAATGACCAGTTAGAAATATTTATTATTATATTCCTCCTTTATATTTCCTATAGTTTTTCAAATTTAAAACGGCTTAAACCTTGCAATGTTAGGCAAAAAACAAATCACTTTTATGAAAGCCATGAATATTGTACAATCATGTTTTTTTCATTTATGTGATCGTGACAGTTTCTTTAATTTGGTCACAGTTCACAGTTGTGAATATATCCGGCCTTGTGACTCTCTCATAAAATCTATTTAGTAAGGTTTTCCTTCAATAAAATGTAGTATGAAGAAAGTCTTTTGACCTGACACCATACAACATTGGAATGAAAAATACTTTTCTGGTGAAATATTTGAAAACCCACAGTTATTTAGTGATAGATATGTGTATAGTTGACTAAAAGTATGAGCCTAGTTTGTATGAGGTTTGTGGGTATATAATTACCAGTATTAAATTCTGTGTTTCATGTTGACTTACCGTCATATTTATTATTGCTATTAAAAATGCTGACTGCAGCAGGTGACATGGTCTTCTTTTGATAATACATGGCCTTTATCTAAAATAAAGCACTCTATTTTCTTTTTCCATGACCTTTGTGAAAGAGGTCTAATAAACTTCATAGATTTTTTTAGTGGTGGATACACGTTGGGAAGGAAACCTCAGTACTGATTTCTTCTAAAAGAAGAAACAAAAGGTTGAAATGTGATTTTAAATCCACAGAAGCTAATTAAAGAGAGAAAATGTAGCACTAGCTATAAAATTCAAAGTGTTTTATTGTGAATCACTGGACATACCCATAACTATCACAATAACTGACCAAACATAGAAGAAACTGAGAAAGTTGTTTTTTAACTTTTGTTGCTTTGCTTTTTCCTTTGTTGTTGTTTATTTTACCAGATCCATTCCAGTGTGAAACTTCTCACACAATAGGCAATAAATATAAAGTATCAATGTTCACAATGCAGAAAGAGATGAGCTGTGCTTGTGGATGCCCTCCTTTATACTCAGTCACTGCCAAGCAAATGGTACATACATTCTTAGAGTGGGAGGGAATTGCAGATCACACTGAGCATTTTCAAATCCCAGTCAGACCTGCAGCAGGCCCTCATCCCACCACAACCACCACATTGTCACCGCTACAAAGGCCATGATATGCCTTTTAAAGAACAGGATAGACTTCGGGTAGTTTGGGGAGAGATTATTTCAAAATATATTCTAATTTTGTTTTTGTTCTCTAAGTAAACGTATGAATGAGTGAGGATGTCGCTTACACTCCTTTGCTCTTCAGTCCACAAGACTGAAAAAATTTTAAAGGCAAGATGTACTTGAGAAGGCATCAACAATCAGACCAACAGGTAGACCAATCCCTAGTGGGTTTGTAGAAGGAGGAATTGTACATTTTCACAATAAGATTAAAACCTTTCAGTTAACAGAATGTTGCTCAAAGGCCAGCAGGCATAATCATTTTTATTTCTAGTCTAGCCTGAAGCAGGCCTCTATGAGTCCCTAGGCTGTACTTCTCCATGAAGGAGCCTTTGCCATCTCATTACAAACTGAGTTTTCATTCATTTGGAAAATATGTCCACTTTCTAACTGCAAATCAAAAGAAAAGGCATAGTCATAGCAAAATGGGGAAAAATGTGGCTTACTTAAAATTTTTAAAAAATTAAAAGCAATGCCTCATCTCCCAGGACCCTGTCAGACCATCACTCAATCAATGTTACTGGGCAATAATCAGCCTCTACACACAAGGTTTTAAATGAAATCTTGCTCTAACGCTGAGTTTTCAGAGCATTGCCTATTTCATTAACTAATGTGCTCAAAATTCACATGCTCTATTTAAAAAACACAATCCAAACTCTTGCTACCATTTCCAATTTCACTGTATACAGGGATAATGTGCACTGTAGTAGAGGGATAGAATGACAAATTCTAGTTTTTAGCAAAATAAGTAAAACGATAATTTTTTTACCAGCCGGCTTTAGTTTCCTGATAGCACAAGTAGCTGCCTGTATTTTAACCATCTGATACAACTTTCAGTACCAAAATTTAAAAAGTTCCAGAGTTTTATTTTTCTGTGCTGTGAGGAACTATGTAGTCCTTAAAACCTAGATGACACTGCTGTGGACTGATCTAAGCCAATTTGGTTTTATACAATACTTAGGTTCTTTTTTGTAAAAACTGGAAGACAGTGAAGGCACTGAGAGTTAGCTATTCCCCAGGACTTCATCAGTTCTAACTGAAGCAAGTTTCAAGCCAGATTTTACCCAACATACAGGCATTGGCTTAATAAACAGGCACAGAATTCCTTCATAAACTCAGTGAAGTCTCAGCTCTGTCCTTTCCAATGTCCTTGCATGAGAAGTTAATTCAGCCTATTCTGGCTGATTTGCATGGCCCAATGCAAAACAAAAACATGGGGCTCCTTGTTTCAAATTGTTAAGAATTTCAAGACAGTGACAACAAAGTATTAAACCGAGCACAGATCCCTTGATTTAAAAGGATCCCTTTAAACCAACAATACCTTGGTTCATATGGGCATATGAAGCTGACCCTACCCTCAGCACAGATGCAAGAGTGCAGAGGCCAGATGCTGTTCCCTTATAGTCAGAATCAGAGTCCAGCAACAACAACTCTCCTACATCAGTGACTGGACAAAGAACTGAAATCAGGCCTGAGGTTCCACCCATCACTGTAAAAAACTTCCAGTATCACTGTATTATTATATCCTATCAAGACAAGTCTGAGAAATGTCTCTAAAACATTTTAGCCAATCCATAGATACTAAATATCTTTAATTTTATCACTGACAATCTATTTCTAAGATTCATCTTGCTGTTATCAAGCTACTATATACAAGGAGAACCCCATTTCTGATATTTAATATGCTCATTAACAAAGTCAGATATTGATACAAATTACTGAAGTGCCTAAAATACCCACCTCTGGGTAATAGAATTATCACTTAAAATATAGAAAATAATTCCCAAACAAAGGCTTCCTGATTAGGGCATGTGACTGTCTTCAGAGTGAGGCTTAACATAACTGGTATATACACAGCCACTATATCTAGAAGCCTGCATATATGACAGCCATTACAAAAGACAATGACTTCCAAAACACATAGGCTACAAAGAAAAGCAGAAACTGGAAGGCCTTTAACTAAAACTGACAATTCCCAAACACATAAGTGTTTCTGCTTCTCCAGTGATGTATCAGAATAAGGTTGGGCATATCTGCTGAAACATCACACCAGCTATTAGGATGGAGTTGCAGGAAGTGGAAAGAAAGTAGCAAGGAAAGAATGGAAGGAAAGATTCTCTTTAAGCTTATTTTGTGATTGGATTAAACATACCCTCTTACCTTCAAAATATTTATAGAAGACAAATCAAACTTCTGGCCATTTTAGATTTAATATTCAACATTTAATTTAATCAAGAGAGTGCTTTGTTTCAAACTATTAGCAATCACAGCAAAAAAATGTGAAAATGCAATCTGTCTGAAACCTCACCTCTAGTCAAGAGCTGCCAAATCAAATAGCAATAATTGAAAGGAAAGGGGGAGGGGGAAGAGAAATAAAAGGAGAAGACAAAAGAGGGAATAGGTAAAGAAATTCTAGGAAGAGGAATAAAGGAAAAAAAGGAAACGGAGGAAAGGAGAAGAGAACAGCTAAGGGTGGGAGATGTTCTTTAAGAACTCAGAAAAAAATTTAAAATTTCTTGAGAAGCAAGTATAACATTAGCTATTAAATTAAGACTAGAATAAGAGAAGAGACAAATATAGTCAATAAAACTTCAGTGAATAATATTGCCCTCTTTGAAACGTCCTTCATTAAAGAAAACTTTCCCATTCTTCCCTCTATTTTTATCTCTGCCCCAATTTGTGTTTGAATCTGACAGATTGGGAATCTGGCATTGGGCTGTCGCTATAAATACAACCCACTCACATTTTTTAACTCCAAAGCTGTCACTGTTAGAATCCCTAATGGTAGCTTTCCTGTGGGCCCTAATACACATTCAACATTATAATATACTATGTCCTTTACATTCTTTTTTTCATTAATTTTAAAATTTATATATGGTAATCACTGTTTTAATTGCTATAGAATGTATATATGGACAGAAACACTACACTGTATCATGTAAATTCTTAAGATGGTGATCTAGTTAATATCTTTCCATTTCAACCCACTGTTCCATACTCTGCTTTGTGCTGTGGGGATATGTATCTACAAATCACATTTCAGCTTTGCTGGCTATTTCTCAGTTAGGCTTTGTTAATGGGAGCATTAGAGGGACGATTCAAGGTTGTAGCTATAGCAAAACATGACATTGTACTACATAAATATATACAATTATATTTTGTCAACTCAAAATAAAATCTTTAAGAGAGAAGAAACGTTTTTTTTCCTGTTTGTTTGCTGTTTCTGTCAGCTTAACCCTGGCAATGACTGTCACTCTGGCAATAGCAGTTCATTCCAGTGGCATCAGTCAGGTACACTTTTAGCTTTTCCCATGTTTCCCACAGCAGCCTGCTCAGAAATGCCAGCAGACGACAGCCAAAGGTTTGAGTCCCAGCTCCATAGCAACTTTCCTTGATTCCCCAAGTCCTGGAAATAGCTGCTTCTTGCAATTAATAACTCTGCAATATCTCAGTTTTCCTTTTTTGCCTTTTCAGTGCTCCAATACCTATCTAATGCATATTTTATATATAATCTGTTGGAATTACTAGTGTGGTTTTTATCTCCTCACTAGACCTTGACTTACACAGTTCCTTCTCATCAAAAAAAAAAATCCAAGAACGTTTTTGTATATGATAATCATTTCTGAAGTTTAGCAACCTCTCTACCCTGTATAAACCATTTAAACCATGACAGACAATGCTTTCTCAGCTAGAACAAAGGTAGATATTTTAAATAGCTAGATTAAAATAAAGGAAGAACATAAAGTTTTAACATTACTACAGTTAGAGAAACAAATGTAATTATGGAGAGAAAAATTATGGAGTGGCACCTAAATTTGTGGTGTTTGTCCCTAGTTGATGAAACATGACATCATTTTGTCCTAGAACTGAGGCAAGTATTACCTGTGCATGAGGCTTTAACTTGCTTCTGATCTTCAGAGCTTAACAGGTATCAGTGTAACCCTCCTCTGGGATGCTAGACCCAAAATTTAAAGAAAAATTTTTTCCTGTCTTTCTCCTGCCTCCTCCTTTGTCTCCCACATATATGTCCCTTTGACCAGAGATTTCTTAAAGATTTGGCAATTAAACAAATCTTCCAGAAGCCCCAAGCCAAGAGCAAAAGGATAAATAAAGTGAAAATTCCAAACATTGAGAATTGAAGCCTTAGCCTTGGAAAAAAGGGGAGAAGTGATTCACCCAGAACAAAAGTAAAACCCCAGAATCAGTCGATTAGATTTAAAGAGAGATCTGGGAAGTGCAAGTCAATGGACTGGCAAAAAAAAAAAAAAAAAATGTTCAACATTTACATCTTTGCAGGTCAAGTTTTTATTACATTTCTCTACTTAACCCTCATTAAAAGATGCAGAAGCACTTAATGACCAATTTACCCATTATCACACAGCAAATAAGCAGCAGCCCTCAGTTAAAACTCAGATCTGTCTAACTCCATAATTTCTGCTCTTCACACTATTCAATATTGCATCCTGATGGGAGGAGATAAAGGCAATTATAAGGGATGATGTAGGAGTAGAACACTGATTATCAGCATGATAGAGAGAGGGACTGCAGGGATAGATGGTTGGTTGGTAGGCAGGTAGGTAGATTATCAGATAGATAGATAGATAGATAGATAGACAGACAGACGGACAGATAGATATTACATCTTACTTACCTCTGTTTCTGATCTTAGACCAGCTTAAATGCAACTTCTCCTCCCCTAAATGGACAGCACAATAAAGATCCAACCCAACATTTCCGGATGTAGAAAATATTGAATGTGTCAGTGCACCAAGGCTGGTGTCTTTTCATGATACTCAGAACCAGGGAGCTCTAGCAGAAACTGAATTCTATTGTCACAGGCCTATTATAAATTTACAAAGTTAAGCTCTCACATAATATTCAATCATTCTTTCTGAAAAGTTCATAAAATATTTCACAGTTCTTCAGCATCTGGATAAATCTTTCATAGCTGACAGAAACAGACATAAATAAGCCATGAGACAAGAGGAAATAGACTACAATAAAATTGTCAATATTTCCCACGTGCCAATTTAAGAGAAAGTGTGATACAAGGAAACTGAAAGCTGTGAGAAATCTTTCTATGCTTTTAAAATCACCCTTTTAAAATGCACATTGGTCAGAAACTCAAAATAGAACCATTTAAAATTAGTGGTATTAAATACAATATAATAATGGGGAAATATCATAAATGTCTTTCAGGGAAATAAACAACTACAAATTAGCAAAAGAAGCATGGAAAGTAATTATATAAATCAGGTTTTCATTCTGAGCTAATGGCTTGAATGAGGTTACAAGTAGTTGGCTGTGAGTGAAAGAAAAACAGAAAAGGATACTCTGTCTCTTGCCGTATGTGGTGATGCAGGTTGCATATGACTCTACAGAGAGGAATTACTTGATGTTGTTGCATAACAAAATAACCCTCACAGAGATGTCCAGAGGCTAGACCCCAGCTTCCCATTTTCCTGTTCTGGGATCTTCTGATCCGTAAATTCTCCCCAAGCTAATTTTGCCTGCGTTGACATTATGTGAGCACTTGGTTTTGTTTTATTTTTGCATTCCAAATTATATATCTGTCTTTGGATTTTTTTTTTTTTGAAGCCTCCTTTTACCCTGCTGGTCTTGCACTAAATGCCCCACTAGAAAAAGGGAATACAATGTCTCTACTTTGCATGTTTCCTATTTGGTCCATCAGATGTCACATGAGGCATAAATCTTTGCAGAATTCAGTGGATTTCACATAAACTTTAAAATTATATCTCAAATAAAATAATACAGACTTAGTCTTCAGAAATCAGGGAATTCATCATATGATACAATGGAACAACAGCCCTGAGACATTAGAAGAGTTTGAATGAAGGGGGTAGCACTTAGAATGAAAATAATAATAATAATAGATAAGCTTTATTGAGCACTTACTATGCAAGGCAGTCATTCGAGGTCATAACATACATTACCTTTTAATATTCAAAATGATTCCATGAGATAATATGCTAGTAATACTACCTTCCCCAATTTATAAATGAGGAAACTGAGGATCAGAATCTTAAAAATATTGCCCAAAGTCACAGAGCTAGAGCATGGCAAACTCAAGCAGTTTGTCTCCAGAAGCCACATCCTTAACAACTGCACATTGCCTCTCAGTATTGGTAGAAAGAGCAAGAAATGCCACTTAGGTGTATTGCACCTAATGGCAACTAACTATTAATAGATAAAGGAAAATAGAGGACGGATAAATATGACTCCAAAGTTAGAGGACAAGAAGAATGCTGTCACTAGAGGAAATGAAGAGAGTTTGGGGAATGCTGAGTTTAAGTTCCAGCAGAACTACCAGGTTGCAATATCAAGCAAACATCTAGACATACTTGTTCAGAGCTCAGGGGGAAGACCTGAAATAGACATTTGGGAGTAATCTTCACAGAGCTAATACGTAGAAATAAGAAGTGGGAAAGTTACCCAAGGGGAATAATGAAACACTAGATATATAACCTTAGTGAATGTTTCCATTGAGATGGTAGAAATAATGGTAGAAAACTGGGACTGGGCTATTGTCCAGTAGAAAAAAAATTTTAAGGGGCAGAGGTCAAATATTCTATGAGACAGAAAAATTAGAACTGAGTCTTCTGCATTAGACTTTTAGAAGTTACATCAAGAACTTTGAGACAGTGGTTTCATTTAGTGGTAAATATTTTATTATATATGTAATGTAAATAAAGGAAATTAGAAGATATATTCATCAAATCTATAGACGTCATGAGGAAATAAACATTAATGTCAAATGACTAAACATTGAAAAAAATATTCAATGTACCATAAGGATAAGCTGAAGTACACATAAGATTTCGTAGGGGCAAGTAAAATGTTGTATATTGTCCAGAAAATAAATTTCCTACAAAATCTATCAGAAAGTGAATTATCAGTAATTCATATAAAAATTTTAATCCAACATTTTATTTTATTATAAAGTGACTATAATCACATTATGAAATATTTATTCAAATAGATTTTTTTCAACCAAGAAAAATAACCTTATATAATTTTAACACCCTAACCAGATCAGGGTCAGCATTAGTAGGCTTACTTATAAGTCTTTGGTTTCATCTATGTGTCTTATACAGGGAAGTGATGTAGGGTAGCTACAATTTTATACACTACTTTTTTCACTTAACATTATATCACTTGCAACACACTATAATATTATATCATATTTATATGTCTCAATGGCTATGTAATAATTTTCCAACAAGTTAATGCACAAAAATTTGATTACCCAATCGTCTTAATTTTTTAGAGGATTTTTAAACATTATTTTTAACATTATTTGTTTTCAATTTTTCATTTGGGATGCAAAATTACACTGACTTTGTGAATCCAGTTGGGATAATTTTAATATTTTTTATTTACAAGTATATTATATATATATATATTACACACACACACACACACACACACATATATATATACATACATATTTTTTAGTTTAGGGTCAGGAGGATTATCTGATTCATTCATGGTTACATGGAGTCACTATAAAACATAGATCACAATCTTAAGAAACAATTCCTTGACAGCACTTCTAAATTTGTCCACCATTTGTTGATCTTTTTCAAGTCTCTAAATCATTAGTTAAATTTTGATGTTTCACGTTGTCCCATAATTTTTTCCCATTTAATTTTGATTTTATAGATTTGTTAGAAGAGAATTATATTTTGCAGGAGGTAATACTTTTTTTTCCATAGAGGGGACAATAGCAAATATTTTAGGTTTTATGATTTATACCATCTCTGCCCTAGTCAACTCTGCTGTTATATACAGAAACAGATTATGTAAACAAATGAGTATGGCTGTGTTCCAATAAAATATTATTTATTGACATAAATTCAACTTTTTTATTATTTTCAATGTCATTTTTCTACATAAAAATCTGTAAAAATCATTCTAAGCTCATATTCCTTCCAAGATGAAGGTCACATGGCTGTCTGACTCCATCTACCACTCATAAAGAAACAGTGTCTCATGGTCCTGTTTGGATTGTAGAGATAACATGTATCATTTTTGGGCATGTGACTCTGACCTTTTTCCAAGTAACTCAAAAAGCTATCAGTTTTGAGTTGCTCTCAGAACAAGATACAACACTGCAAATTTTCCAGGATGACCTGCAAGCTGCTCTGAGACTTGGGTTATAAAATCCAGTTAAACCAATGGTGCTTCAAGTCTTTTTGGTGGACAGGAATGCTGTACAGAGCTTGTATCAACCCCTAATAGGTAAATCACAACACAGACCTGTTAGATTTTAAGCAAATGCTCTGCCTTCCTCTGGCATCGTGATTCTCTTTTTGTCATAGTATAAGGCCTTACTAGAGATCAATACTTGATCATCAACCATAAAGTTACCATGTAACCTGAAATTTCTATCATGTATTGAGTGTTGTCTGAATCATCATACCATAAATTTGGGACTGCACTATAGCATTCATCATCAAACAGAAGTAGAATATACAAGATCAGGCTTGAGAGGTCCTGAAGGTACAACTAAGCTGCATGAGCAAGTGACTCAGACATTCATGAACCCTATTCCTGCTACATTATCTCCTTTCCTCTCCTGCAACCTGCATCTGTATTCTCATGGGAAGTGCCTGTGACCAGGTGACGGAGGAAGAAATTAATTTTTGGCTACATTTAGAGATGGTTCTACATGATATGCTTGTAATACCCAAAATAGACAACTACAATTCTACAGCTTACTCTGGAGAGACCATGAAAGAAAATCAGGAAATTATATCTTCTCCATAAACATAATTCAAGCAGATATGATTGTCTGCATTGCCTGGAAAGAGACTGCCAGTGATGTATCCCATTTCATGAACGGACGCCAATAGATTTCCTAGCCACCCAGGAACTTTATGCAACTTGAAAAATGCAGAGCACTGGAGGCTTCTCCTCACACTATCCACTCTTACAATGGATTATACCTTCCAGATTCCCATGCCCCACTGCCTGTCCCCTCTAATAATCCTCACAATATTCTCTTTCTATATCTATTCAGGGACTATAATTTCTAGTATATGAAGCAGAGGCCATGCTTCATATACTAGAAATTATAGTCCCTGAATAGATATAGAAAGAGAATATTGTGAGGATGGTCTGGAAACAAGTAAACTGGACTTGTATAACTTATAAAACAATTCTTATACAATGGAACATTTGTCACTGTCTTTCTACTTGATGGAAGTTTATTTCTCTGAAAAATAAATAAGAAGTAGAAGAAATAGAAAGCTACACTTTATATTGGAAATTTCTGTTTTGATCAGGCCTCATTCACTTTAGCAAGTCAAGACCTCATCTATAGTCTACCATAAAACTGTTAATTTTTTAATGTTAATTAATTTTCAAAATTATTTTGATTGTAATATGGGGGAAAATTAAGTGGTGCTGGCTAAATGATATTGCAACACAGAAGTCATAACTACTTCTTCAATAACAGGGACTCTAATTAAATAATTTATCTAGAAGAGTACATCCTAGATGCTGAAACAACTGGAAGCTATGGTACGTGAACAGTAGTAGAGGTAAGACTTTACACCCAGAAAAGAGAGGACAAATGTCTGAGTCACCATTGCAGAATGGCTACCTTCAAATACTTAAAGCTATTTGAGATAGGGGCGGCGCTAAGATGGCCAAGAGGAGGCAACACCAGAATGCAGCTCCCAGCAAATGAGATGCAGAGGGCAAGAGGACTTCATGATTCCAAGTGAGGTGCCAGTCATTTTGTGGAAACTGGAAGGACTCTGAAAATAGCCCAGAGAAGAAGCCAAAGCAGGGTGAGAGCTTCGCAGGGAGAACAAACCAAGACAGGGCGGGACACGTCCCCCCACATGGAACATGCAGCTGGCTCACAGGTTTGGGGACTTCACCCCCTCAGTGCTCCAATTTGGATCCTGTCCTTACTTCATCCCTCCTGCAACCCATGGTCCATGAGATCCCTGCCAGAGGGGTGCCATGCATTGTCAATGCAAATCTGAGTGGGGGCTCCTGCCTGGTGCAGCAAGTTGTCGGTGGGACCTGGGCAGAAGTTTGGACTAATGCCAGCGGGACAGAAAAACCCATCCCACAGAAAGAGGCAGAGTTGAAAGCAGGGAAATAGGTCATAAGGCCTGGCAGGCCCCACCCCCATAAAACTCAAACTGAAGCCCAGGAGCTTGGCAGCAAATACATCAGTTTGACCCCAACCAAGAAAATCGAGCTTCAGGGAAGAAGAGAAGCCATGGTGAAGGCAGGGCTAATTTCACCTGCAAACAAACCCCAGGGGAAGACCACCCACCCAGCAACCTGACTGAATCCAAGGCAGCCCAGCAGTGCCTCTACAGACCAAAAAAGATATAGCTCCAACTGCAACAGAAAGGACATCCACTCAGAGATTTCTCCCAAACTCACTAACTTCAAAGATCAAAGGAAGATAAATCCATGAAGATGGGGAAAAAACAGTGCAAAAATGATGAAACCTTCAAAGACCAGAACACGTCTGCCCCTTCCAGGGGTAACAACTCCTCACCATCACAGGAACAAAACAAGATAGAAAATGAGTTTGACAAATTGACAAAAGCAGGCTTCGGAAGGTAGATAATAACAAACTTCTCTGAGTTAAAAGACTATGTCCTAACCCAAGGCAAAGAAACTAAGAACCTTGAAAAAAGGTTAAACTAAATGCTAACTAGAATAACTAGCTTAGAGAAGAACATAAATGACCTGATGGAGCTGAAAAACATAGCACAAGAACTTCGCAAGGCATGCCCAAGTTTCAATAGTCGAATCACTCAAGCAGAAGAAAGGATATCAGATATAGAAGATCAAATCAATTAAATACAATGAGAAGGCAAGATTACAGAAAAAAGAGTGAAATGAAATGAACAAAGCCTCCAAGAACTATGGGATTATGTGGAAAGACCTAATCTACGCTTGATCAGCATACCTGAATGTGACGGGAAGAATGAATCCAAGTTGGAAAACACCCTTCAGGATATTAGCCAAGAGAACTTCCCCAACCTGACAAGGCAGGCCAACATTCAAACCCAGGAAATACAGAGAACACCACAAATATATTCCTAAAGAAGAGCAACCCCAAGGCACATGATCATCAGATTCACCAGGGTTGAAATGAAGGAAAATATCCTAAGGGCAGCCAGAGAGAAAGATCAAGTTGCCCACAAAGGAAAGGCCATCAAACTCACAGCAGATCCATTGGCAGAAATTCCTACAAGCTAGAAGGGAGTGGGGGGCCAATATTCAACATCCTTAAAGAAAAGAACTTTCAACCCAGAATTTCATATCCAGCCAAACTAAGCTTCTTAAGTGAAAGAGAAATAAAATGCTTTATGAAGAAGCAATTGCTGAGAGATTTTGTCACTGCAAGAGCTGTCTTACAAAAAGTTGAAAGAAGTACTAAACATGGAAAGAAACAACCAGTACAAGCTGCTGCAAAAAGGTACCAAATGGTAAAGAACAATGATGCAATGAGGAAACCACGTCAACTAATGGGCAAGATAACCAACCAGTAACAAAATTCAAACATAACAATATTAATGTTGCATGTAGATGGCCGGGGTAGCCATCCTAGTCTCTGATAAAATGGACTTTAAACCAACAAAGATCAAAAGAGACAAGGAAGGGCATTACATAATGGTAAAAGGATCAATGTAACAAGAAGAGCTAACTATCCTAAATATACATGCACCCAATACAGGAGCACCTAGTTACATAAAGCAAGTTCTTAACAACCTACAAAAAGACTTAAGACTCCCACATAATAATAGTGGGAGACTAACACTCCACTGTCAATATTGGACAGATCGACAAGACAGAAAGTCAACAAGGATATCTAGGACTTGAATGCAGATCTGGACCAAGCAGACCTAATAGATATTTACAGAACACTCCACCCCAAATCCACAGATTACACATTCTTCTCAGCACCACATCACACTTACTCCAAAATTGACCACATAATTGGAAGTAAATCACTCCTCAGCAAATGCAAAAGAATGGAAATCATGAGAAACAGTCTCTCAGACCCCAGTGAAATCAAATTAGAACTCAGGATTAAGAAAAGCACTCAAAACTGCACAATCATATGGAAATTGAACAACTTGCTCCCAAATAATGAATGGATAAACAATGAAATGAAGGCAGGAATAAAAATGTTCTTCGAAACCAATGAGAATGAATACACAATGTACCAGAATCAATGGGATACATTTAAAGCAGTGTCTAGAGGAAAGTTTATGGCAATAAAACTTTGACATGACAAATAAGGAAAGGTCTAAAATTTATACCCTATCATCAAAATTGAACGAGCTAGAGGAGCAAGATCAAAAAAACTCAAAAGCAAGCAGAAGACAGGAAATAACTAAGATCAGAGCAGAACTGAAGGAGATAGAGACACAAAAAAAACCTTCAAAAAATCAATAAATCCAGGAGCTGCTTTTTTGAAAAGATCAGCAAAATAGACAGACTGCTAGCTACACTAATAAAAAAGAGAGAAAAGAATCGAATAGATGCAATTAAAAATGATAAAGGGGAAATCACCACTGATTCCTCAGAGATACAAACCACCATCAGAGATTACTACAGACAGCTCTTTGCACACAAACCAGTAAATCTGGAAGAAATGGATAAATTCCTGGACACTTGAACACTCCCAAGACTAAGCCAGGAAGAAGCTGAAACCCTGAATAGATCAATGACAAATTCTGAAGTCAAGGCAGTAATTAATAGCCTACCAACCAACAAAAGTCCAGGTCCAGATGGGTATATAGCTGAATTCTACAAGACATCAAAGAGGAGCTAATACCATTCCTGTTGAAACTATTCCAAACAATACAAAAAGAGGGGATCCTCCCTAGCTCTGAGACCAATATCATACTGATTTCTAAATCTGGCAGAGACACAACTAAAAAAGAAAACTACAGGCCAATATCCATGATGAACATTGATGCAAAAATCTTCAATAAAATACAAGCAAACCGAATCCAACAGCACATCAAAAAGCTTATCCAACATGATTAAGTATGCTTCATCCCGGGGATGCAAGGCTGGTCAAACATACACAAATCTATAAAAGTAATCCACCACATAAACAGAACCAAAGACAAAAAACACGTAATTATCTCAATAGATGCCAAAAGTCCTTCAACAAAATTCAACAGCCCTTTATGCTAAAAACTCTCAATAAACTAGATATCAATGGAATGTATCTCAAAATAATAAAAGCTATTTATGACAAACCCACAGCCAATATCATACTAAACAGGCAAAAACTAGAAGCATCCCCTTTAAAAACTCGCACTAGACAAGAATGCCCTCTCTCACCACTCCTATTCAATATAGTATTGGAAGTTCTAGCCAGAGTAATTAGGCAAGAAAAAGAAATAAAGAACATTCAGTTAGGAAAAGAAGAAGTCAAACTGTCCCTATTTGCAGACAACATGATCATATATTTAGAAGACCCCATCGTCTCAGCCCGAAACCTCCTTAAGCTGACAAGCAACTTTGGCAAAGTCTCAGGATACAAAATCAATGTGCAATAATCACAAGCATTCCTATACACCAACAACAGACAAACAGAGAGCCAAATCATGAGAAAACTCCCATTTACAATTGCTACAAAGAGAATAAAATACATAGGAATACAACTAAAAAAGGATGTGAAAGATCTCTTCAAGGAGAACTACAAACCACTGATCAAGGAAATAAGAGAGGACACAAACAGATGGAAAAATATTCCATGCTCATTGCTAGGAATAATCAATATTGTGAAAATGGCCATACTGCCCAAAGTAATTTATAGATTCAATGTTAACCCCATCAAGCTACCATTGACCTTCACAGAACTGGAACAAACCACCTTAAACTTCATATGAAACCAAAAGAGAGCCTGCATAGCCAAGACAATCCTAAACAAAAAGAACAAAGCTGGAGGCATCACGCTACCTGACTTCAAGCTATACTACAAGGCTCCAGTAACTAAAACAGCATGGCACTGGTACCAAAACAGACATATAGACCAATGGAACAGAACAGAGGCCTTGGAAAAAATGCCTCACATCTACAACCAACTGATCTTTGACAAATCTGACAAAAACAAGCAATGGGGAAAGGATTCCTTGTTTAATAAATGGTGTTGGGAAAACTGGCTAGCCGTATGCAGAAAGCTGAAACTGGACCCCTTCCTTACACCTTATACAAAAACTAACTCCAGGTGGATTAAAGATTTAAACATAAGGACTAACAACATAAAAACCCTATAAGAAATCCTAGGCAACACCATCCATGACAAAGGTACAGGCAAGGACTTCACGACTAAAACACAAAAGCAACGGCAACAAAAGGCAAAATAGACAAATGGGATCTAATTAAACTTAAGAGCTTCTGCACAGCAAAAGAAACAATCATTAGAGTGAACTGACAACCACTAGAATGGGAAAAATTTTTTGCAATCTACTCATCTGACAAAGGGCTGATATCCAGAATCTATAAAGAACTAAAGCAAATTTACAAGAAACAAACAAACAAACCCATTCAAAATTGGTGAAGGATATGAACACTTTTCAAAAGAAGACATATGTGCAGCCAACAAACATATGGAGGAAATGCTCATCATCCTTGGGCATTAGAGAAATGCAAATCAAAACCACATTGAGATATCATCTCACACCAGTTAGAATGGCGATCATTAAAAAATCTGGAGAAAACAGATGCTGGAGAGGATGTGGAGAAAAAGGAACACTTTTACACTGCTGGTGGGAATGTAAGTTAGTTCAACCATTGTACAAGACAGTGTGACAATTCCTCAAGGACCTAGAAATAGAAATTCCATTTGACCCAGCAATCCCATTACTGGGTATATACCCAAAGGATTATAAATCACTCTATTATAAAGACACATGCACCCGTATGCTGGTTGCAGCACTGTTTGCAATAGCAAAGACCTGGAACCAACCCAAATGTCCATCAGTGATAGACTGGACAAAGAAAATGTGGCACATATACACCATGGAATATTATGCAGCCATAAAAAAGACGAGTTCATGTCCTTTGTAGAGACATGGATGAATCTAGAAACCATCATTCTCAGCAAACTGACACAAGAACAAAAAACCAAACACCACATGTTTTCTCTCATAGGTGGGTGATGAAAAATGAGAACATTTGGCACAGGGAATAGAACGACACTCACTGGGCTAGGTGTGGGGGTGGAGAGGAGGGCAGCGAAAGCAGGGGGATGGGGGAGGATGGGGAGGCATATCACTGGGAGAAATGCCTGATGTAGGCAACGGGGGGAGGGGGTATGGATGGGGACAGCAAACCACCATGGCATGTGTATATCTATGCAACAATCCTGCAGGATGCAGGATGTGCACATGTACACCAGAGCCCAAAATACAATTAAAAAAAAAGAAAAAGGTATTTGAGATAAGAGGCAGATCAAAGTATCAAAAAGTAGACCTGACTATCAATTGATATATCTGATAAAATTAAAATGTAGGTTTTGATTCAATACAAAAAAATGAGCTTCTCTAAAGAATTAATCAAGCAGAGGCTGGATATCAACTACCATGGATTCTGTAAAAGGGGTCCCTGCACTGAGTAGTTTAGTCTATTCTACATTACAGCCTAAGGTCTCACCAATGTTTTAATTTCAAGAGAAAAACAATTCCTCTGAACTAGGAAAGAGCAAATTTATTCTATTCTAACCTGTAACACTGTTTTTTTAAAATAACAGTTACTGAATGATAATTTTGCGACCACAAAACAGCAAGTGACGTATTAGAAGGCCTGTTTGCCAATTGGTAGGCAAATAATCATTCCTATAAATTCCTCTAGACCAAATGACAATTAGAGAAATGTTTCCTGGAATATCCCCCTAAGCCATGTAATATATAACTAAGTTCTGACGCATATGGTAAAATACAGTCTCACTTGGCAGAGAAACTCAACACACCACAGGAAGAATCACAAGACTTAACAATATTGAGGATTAAAATTTTCTTTTAAAACTTGCTAAAAGAAATATTTTGAAGCAGTAACTTTCTGAATATTGAATGCTTAGACACTGGAAATACTAGAAATGTGATACACCAGCATTTCTTCAAAGACTTCAAGACTCAAGTGTTCAACTATGGTCATTGGAAGAACTATGGTTTCTGATCATTAATCTTGCACATATTGTTTTGTTCTGTTGGCTTTATATATGAACGTAAGCAAAAGAGAAAGGAATCAGTGGTTCAAAATTCTCTTACATTCAGTCTATCGAAGTGGCAGGAAATAGGACTATTTTGTGAGTTGACTCTCAGGGGCTCACACATAGACTCCTAAAATGTACCTTCTTTTGAATTATCCAGGCTTATCAAGCTCCTAGTAACTTTATTTGATAGTACTAAAGGAAAAAAAAACTCTCTAAACCCTAACACTATCTTTCATTCATACTTGGTGTGATGGTTAATATTAAGTGTCAACTTGAATGGATTGAAGCATGCAAAATATTGTTTCTGGGTGTATCCTGGTGTTTCTGGGTGTTGCCAGGAGACATTGACATTTGAGTCAGTAGACTTGTAGAGGAAGACTCATTCTCAGGAGACCACCCACAATGTGGGTGGACACCATCCAATCTGCTGCCAACGTGGCTAGAAAAAGGTAGAAGGTAGAAGAAACTGTGTCTTCCAGCTTTCATCTTTCTCCCATGCTGGATGCTCCCCACCCTCAAACAACAGACTACAAGTTCTTTGGCTTTTGGAATCTTGGACTTATACCACTGTGTGGCAGGGGCTCTCCAGCCTTCGATAACAGACAGAAGACTGCACCGTTGGCTTCCCTACTTTTGAGGTTTTGGGACTGAGGCTGGCTTCATCACTCCTCAGCTTGCTGATGGTCTATTGTGGGCTTCCAACTTGTGATCGTGTGAGTCAATTCTCCTTAATAAATTCCCCTTCGTAGAGACATCTTTCCTATTCTCTCTTTCTAGGGAACCCTGACTAATACACTCACTAACCTTGGCACAAAACCTTTTATGGATATCATTTTCCAAGCCCCCATTCCTTTCTAATTGACTCCTCCCTCCACCCTACTTCTCTACTAGGTTCCTTCACTGACCTCAAGAGTATCTCTATTCTGAGTAGATTGTCAACATCCTCCATTTTTACTGGTATACTTTTCCAATTCTTCTCCTTCATCTCAGGCAGCCTCTTCAATAAACATTAGTCTTCACATTAAGTTCAATATAATTGTCAAAAAGGAAAGGTTTTACATAATGTATTGTTTTTGTCAATCAGTAATCACCTTTTTTTGACAATTATCTAATGTGTTTCTAGTATATACTTGCCCTGAATTTCTTTCCTCTAGCCAATAACTTCTTCTCTGTTCCTTTTCATTTGCTATGGTATTCTCCTGATCACCTGGGTAAAGTAACCTAAGGCTGATGTGTCATTTAACCCCCTTTCTCTCTCTAACCAGTCATCAAGTTCTATTGATCCATTCTTCACTAATATCCCTCACATCCGTTATTTCTTTTCATTTCTAAAATATCTCCATAGTTCCAGTTACTGCCTATCGCTATGACTATTGCTTCCTATTCAGAATCCCCTCTTGAAATTTATCTCAAATCCCTTTAACCCTGTGTATTACTTCTGGATGAATCACTTTCTGATCAGTAATGTGGATCCTCTCTGCTGCCTACTAAATTTATTTAAAACCTTTGGCTTAACATTCAAGGCCCCAAGTGCTGTACATCTATCTACCAAGCCACACATATAACCACCAGATAAATATGTCTTGAGTTTCTGCTTAAATGTTCTTCAGTCATTTTCCAATGCCTAAAGAATTCAATCCTGGGGAAGGTGTGGGTGCAATGTTTCTTCTCCACTCCTCTTGTCTTCTAAACACTCTAGCTCTTTTAACCTACTTCTTAATCCTCTTCATTGAAGTAGCATTCATTTTCTCATGGAGAAGTTTGAGAAAGATTAATTCCTTTCTCTTCTTTCTCAATGGAACTCGTAGAGAGCACATATGCTGTCCTGCTCCTCCTTCCAATGCTCCATGTGAGGTGGTCTGTAGCTGTCAGTGCTGCCTTTGACAAGGTGCAGAAATCTACCTAATTCTGGGCTTCAGTCCAAGGAAGCCCACCAATGCCACACATCCATGCTACCTTCTCTCATGTGAGCCTTATTGTTAACAAAGTGGATATTTAGTTTTGCTGACTCCATTGCATCGTATCATTTACAGGCCCCCTCAAAGTCCACAACACTTAATGTTTCTTACTCTGCCCACCTTTGGCATCATCTCTATCAGTCTCTATGTGTGTCCTGTGCACCTGCCACGCTACTTGTCACTTCCCAGATGTGCTTGCTTGTGCTCATCAACATAGCTGTGAACATGTCATTCTCCTATTTGTGAAACTCTTGCCCATTATTCAAAAGAATCAAGACAATTAGTATTTTATTACAGTCACAGCTTATTTTACCATGCTTCGCAGTTATTGCATTTTTACAAATTGAAGGTTTGTGGCAACCTGGTGTCAACCAAGCTTATTGACATTATTGTTCCAACAACCTGTGCTCACTTCATGCCTCTTCGACACATTTTGGTAATTCTTGAAATATTTTAAACTTTTAAATTATTATATCTGTTATGCTAATCTGTCATCAGGGATCTTTGATAGTACCACCATGATTGTTTTGGGCTACCATAAACTGTATCCATATAAGATAACAAGCCTAATAAATGTGTGTGTTCTGACTGCTCCACTGACCAATCATCTCCTCATTTCTCTCCCTCTCCTCAGGCCTTCTTATTCCATGAGATACAATAATATTAAATTTAGGGCAATAAATAACCCTACAATGACTTCTAAGTCTTCAAGTGACAGAAAAAGTCATATGTTTCCCACTTTAAGTCAAAAGCTAGAAATAATTAAGCTTAATGAGGAAGGCATGTTGAAAGCTGAGAAAAGCTGAAAGTTAGGACTCTTGCATCAAATAGTTAGCTAAGTTATAAATACACAGAAAAAGTTCTTGAAGAAAATGAAAAGTGCTATTCCATAAATTATGAGAAAGTGAAACAAACAGCCTTATTGCTTATATGGAGAAAATTTCAGTGGTCCAAATAGAATATCGAGCAAGCCACAATATTCCTTTAAGCCAAAGCCAAATTCAGAGCAAGCTCCTAACTCTCTGCAACTCCATGAAGGCTGAGAGAAATGAGGAAGCTGCAGAAGAAAAGTTGAGAGCTAACATAGGTTGGTTCCTGAGGTTGAATAAAAGAAATCATCTCAATAAAACAAAAGTGCAAGATGAAACAGCAAATGCTGACAGAAAGCTTCAGCAAATTACGCAGAAGATTTAGCTAAGATAATTGAGGAAGGTGGCTACACAGTCATCATTGTAGATTTTCAAATCATTGAACATTTTTAATGTAGACAAAAAAGGCTTCTTTGGGAAAAAATACTATCTAGGACATTCATAGATATGAAGGAGAAGTCAATGCCTCACTTCCAATCGCTAAAAGACAAGCCTATTTTATTGTTAGGGGATAATTCAGCTGGTAAATAAGTTAAAGCCAATGCTTATTTACTATTTTGAAAATCCCAGGAGCCTTAAGAATTATATTAAATCTACTATTCCTGTGCTCTTTAAATGGAACATCAAAGCCTAAACAGCACAACTGTTTACAGCATGTTTTCTATTTTAAGCCCAATGTTGAGAACTACTGCTCATAGGAATCTGTTTTCAAAATATTACTCCTCCTTGACAATGAACTTGGTTACTCAAGAGCTCTAATAGAGATGTACAAGGAGATTAACGCTGTTTTCATACCTGCTAACACACACCCATTCTGCAGCCCATAAGTCAAGAAGTAATTCTGACTTTAAAATCATACTATTTAAGAAATATATATTGTAACACTAAAAGTGCCATGGATAGTGATTTCTCTGGATCTGGATGGAGTAAATTGAAAACCTTCTGGAAAGAATTCACTATTCTAGACGCCATTAAGAACATTCTTGATTCATGGCAGGAGGTTAAAATACCAACATTAATGGAAATTTAAAAGAAGTTGATTCCAACTCTCATGGATGGTTTGGAGGGGTTCAAGACAGGTGGAGAAAGTAACTGAAGATATGGTGGAAATAGAAAGATAATTAGAATCAGAAGGGAAGCCTACTGATGTAACTAAATTGCTAAAATCTCATGATAAAACTTGGATGAATAAGGAGTTGCTTCTTATTGATAAGCAAAGAAAAGTGGTTTGTTGAGATGGAATCTACTTACGGTGAACATGCTGTGAATATTGTTGAAATAACAAAAAGGATTTATTGTAGAAATGACAAAAAGGGTTAAAGACATAAATTTAATTAACAAAGCAGCAACAGGGTTTGAAAGGATTGACTCCAATTTTGAAAAATGTTCTATTGTGGGTAAAATACTATCAAACAATATCACATGCTACAGATAAATCATTTGTGAAAAAAGGAGTCAACTGATATGCCAAACATTATTGTTGGCATACAACTTCAAGACTTCCAACTTGTTGGTTTACTTCAAGATGTTACCACATACAAGCAAACCTTTAGCAACGACCACCCTGATAGTTAGCAGTCATTGACATTAAGGGAAGACCCTCTACCAGCAAAAAAGAATATGGCTTGCTGAAGGCTCAGATGGCAGCATTTTTTAGTAACAAACTATTTTTAACTATGGTATATACATTTTTTAGACGTAATGCTATTGTACACTTAATAGACCTCAGTACAGTGTAAACATAACTTTTATATACACTGAGAAACTAAAAATACCGTGCGACTTACTTTTTGTGATAGTTCACTTTATTGTGGTGGTCAGGAACCAAACCCACAGTATCTGTGAAATATGCCTATATTTCCTACAAAGTATATATATCATACCGTATCTTAGTATGTCATATCATTTAGGAGTGACTCAAATTCCGCCAAAAAGCCATCATCTAAAAACACCACTATATACACTCTAGATTCAATACAACTATAATTACTCTCAAAAAGTGCAATAATGGGCAAGTCAAACAGCTAAAAGTTGATATGGAATTTAGATTTAATGCATGAATTCTGTCCCAGACCACAGCTGTCCCTTGCCACATGGCTCCTAAGGGAAGGAGAACGCAGGGAATACTGGGAGGGTGAAAAAACCAACTTTATTATTAGCTGGGTTTGGGGCCCTAAACTCAAGTGAAGCCTACTCTATAGGAAGCTGAAATTTGCTGGGTATTACACTAAAGACCTAAGGGTCCGCTAAGTCCACACTGAAACTCAGATCTTATTCTCTCTAGCCAACTACAAAGAGGGAAAGACAGAAAATAGCTAACTCTAGAGAGGATCCGGAGTCTGGAGGAGACTATATTGGAGATGTGCCAGAGGAGTCACTTACCTAGAGCTGGTATTGCATGTTTTGAAACTACTAGATGAAATCATCCCATCAGTGCGTGAATGAGAAAGAAAAGATAAAACTGAGCCCTGGTAAAATAAGGAAGCACCACCTGAGATTGAAGCAGTATCTAGAATGAGTAAAATAGTGAGTATATGCTATCCCTGGAGCCAAGAGAGAAAAAAAGTACTTGGAATAATAATATTCTATTATTCAAATTCTACTAATGGTTAAACAAGAAGAGGACTGAGAAATGGCCACTGGGTTTAGCAACATTGAGAACTGGTGACTTTGCATACTCAACAGAGATGGCAGATGTCCCTGTTTCACTGCTGACTAGGTATGTGATCATGGGCAATCTTTGATTTTTCATCTCTTAAAACTTTAGTCTGGAGGTAATAATAACAATAATAATGATGATTCCTAATTCTGTGGGTTGTTTTGGATATTAAATGAGATAACACATAAAAATCTTCAACATAAGGCCTATCACAACACAAGCATTCAAATATTAGCTGGCTATTAGGTCTGGAGGGGTAGCAGAGGTCAAGGGCAAATTAATCTCCCTTGCTTTTATTTCTCACATGGGCACATTGGGATATTTCATAGTTGTTTCCCTACTTACATCAAACTAGTGCTTCAGCTTTCTAACTCTTCTATTCTCTCCTCCCTAGGATAAATCTTAGGAGTTATCCTTTCTCATACAGCTATATATTTGCAAAATTAAATTTCTCAGCATTTCCATGAGGAAAAGCAGCATAATGTATCCTAAGTAGCTCCAGTTGCTTTACGTATTTTTGTACAAAAAACGAAGCTGAACATCTATTTTTCATCTGAAACTCAAACCCCAAGGTACTATTACCATCCTAAGAAGTTTTCAGTTAGTGCTGAATACATGTGCACACAGTATATATGCATATGCAGTAACTGTGGAATATGTAAACTTCAAATTTATTGTACCTAATAAAATTGTGTGCTGAAATGGTCCTATCTGCCCACAATATGTCTATGGTAGAATGTTGGTGACCTCATAAAAAGCTTTAATTCCCATTTGACATTCTTCATAGCTGTAATCTCTGTGCTGACAGGTGGCAAGTAATTTCAAAAGTAATTATGGAGATACTATCTGCAGATGTTTGGGAATTTATTACAAAGTCTTGTAAATGGGTGCCATAGGAATACATGGAAAATGATGGCTGATATAACTTTTATTTTAAGGAGACACATTCTCCTTAGAAACATCTGGAAGACCTTGTGTGTGAAAGAATTAGAGGTGGGTAAGAGGGACCTTGCAGAGAACCTTGGCATTTCATAAGTACACACAGCTTCACAATGTCAGTGAGACATTCATTTCGTGCAAAGATTCTAAGTCTTCACCCTATATCACCTCCCTCTTGGGCTCAACTTCAGGACAGGAGCCAGATGGATAATTTCTCTCTGTTCTCTTTCCAACAAAAGAACAAACCAGGACAATATATCAAGTTTATAACTGCTAGCAAAAGTCCATGGGTGTGCATAGATAAATTTTCTTCCTACAAGTATTCTTTAAATGAAATGTTCTGCAAGCAATTGAAATATAACTGCTGGTTATTTAACGTCTCAAATGATAACAATTTCAAAAAAGTACAAGTATTATTTTTCAGGACTTGCATTTTGCTAAACAAATTAATACCTATATACCCAAGGTGTACAGGGTCTTGTCCAAAGGCAGCTTTCTACTAGTTAACTATGAATCATAATTAACATTATTATTCACAATATAAAAAGTATCAGCATAATATATCCCTGCCATGGTTAAATATTTCACTCTTAATAATAACATGACCCCTATAAGATGTGTAGACCAATGCATTATATGAATAATTTGTCCCCTAGCGATATCAAGTTTCTGGGATTATTTATCTTTAAAGCTCATATTTTTTTATGTTAGCAGAGTAAGAGAATTTTATCCATAAAAATGTCTTGTTCTCTATTGCTGGTAATCACATATCTGAAGTAAAATATTTAAACATTTATTCTTTGTATTATAGACCTAAATTTTACTTAAAACCATCATGTCCCTTGCTGACAATATCTTCAAAATTTCAATTCAAAAAGCAATAACTCAAATAGTTTGGTAAGTTATAACTGAAAGCTCTTTTTCAGAGATATTAAATATTATAAAATACAGTTACATGGTACTTTGTGAAGCAATTTTGCCTTTTATTATTTAATTTTCCCTATAATCCAGGGAAACAGGTACAGTTGATTATTCTAGTTTCATCATCCCTGAAAGTGAACCTAAGAAAATAAAACAGCTTTTTGGATTACATGCCCAGCAGACATATAAACCAGGGAACATAAACTGAAATCTGATTCCTAATTGATCACTTTTGACTACTTATGTAGCTTCTGCAGCAAAAAAAGAAGTCACATTCTGGAAAACAGTCTTCACTTTCAAAATGTCCAGCTCTTTTTTAATAGTTATCCGCATTGGTTTCTGTGTATTAAAGAGTTACTCTTACCCAAATAAAGGTCTGACTTTTGCCTTCATTACCTGGGAGGTGATCTCCAGGAAGAGTGTCTTTGTTTATTTGGGGCCTTGGCCACCAAACAGTCTAACTATGTGATTTATGATGGGGCTTTGAGCCATGTGGTATCCATGCCTAGGGAGATGAAGGCTAAGGCACAGCCATTCAGGCAGTCAACCATGGAGTTCCAGTAAAACTCTGGACACCAACCCTCAGATGAGCTTCTCTGATTGGCAATACTCTGTATATGATGTCACAGTTGTTACACAACCTTGTGGTAAGGTAATGTTGGCCATGACTACACAGGGAGAGGACAATGGAAACTCCACATTTGGTACTTTCCTGGGCTCCTCCCTATGCACTTCTTCCCTTGGCTGATTTTAACTTTTATTCATCACTATAATAAACTAGAACTCTTGAGTATAACAGCTTCCAGTGAGTTCTGTGAGTCTTCATAGCAAATTATCAAACCTGAAGGCAGTCTTGAGAACCCCCAAACTTGCAATTGGTGTCAGAAGTGAGAGTAGTCTTATGAACTATACTCTCTAACTTTACAGTTGATTAACAACTCACCTTCAGATGAGTGCAATATTTCTTTGTAGTATCAGCTAGCCCTTACCTTAAAAGAGCTCCATTTTCAGTTCATATGGAAAAATTTGTTTTCTTATAAAAATTCTGTGAGAACAAAGATTTTTACTCGTCTAATACACAAAGAAACCATTCAGCTGTAGTATACCTTGTTTTCTCTCAGCAGTAGTCTACAGATGTTCCTTGACTTACGACAGGATTATGTCCACATAAACTCATTGTTACATGAAAATATCATTAAGTTAAAAATGCATTTAACACACCTAACCTATAATCATTGTAACTTAGCTTAACCTAGCTTACCCTTACTCAGAGCACTTACATTAGCCTACAGTTGGGTAAAATTATCTAACATAAAACCTATTTTAAGATAAAATGTTGAATATGTCATACAATTTATTGAATACTGTACTAAAAGTAAAAAACAGAACAGTTGTATGGATACTTGAAGTATGGTTTCTACTAATTGTGTATCGCTTTTGCACCATCATAAAGTCAAAAGATTGTAAGTTGAACCTTCATTAAATTGGGATCTGTTTGTACTTTTCTTGCTCTGATGGAAGAAACCAAACTAGAATTTAATACTCAATGTCCTAGATGTTATATAATAGTTCTTTTCTTTCTGTTATAACTAAAAAGAAGTCAACAAGAACATGCATCATTTTCACTTGCAAAACATTAAATCATTTTTTTCAGAAAATTTTGAGCAGTACTAGTCAAATTATGAAAAGAATATACTGCATTAAAACTCCTAAAAACACTGAGAAAACTAAGAAATTGATACCTGTACGTATAACAAATCCGACTTGGAAAATGCATAAGTCAGTTCATAAAATTTTACATATTCCTTAGGCACAAAACTCTAAGATCTAGATTATACATGCATCACTTAATTCCTCTTTTTCCAATAGGAAGAGGTAAAATAAGATCCTTAATCCCTTCAGAACCTGGGGGCTCTAAACATCTTTGTAAGTAGGGTTTCTCCTTACAGTGACCACTGAATATATTTTTAGGCTTTAAAGTGTGCCGAAATTTAAGCTTTTCTATTAGAAAGAAATATAAAATTGAGAAATTGATTGAGAAATGTAAATCTCCTGGAAGATAGCACTGAGCTTCCTCACATTTTCTCATTGCTATTTAAATTAAATACTATTTTTTAAAATATATTTTCCTGATGTCCCAAAATTGTGATGACAAAGGCAGAGTATCTCAATTATTATTAATCTCAACAAAGATTAATTAAAGACCTAAAACATAGTCAACTTACTAGAGATGGTGCAGTGATCTAAACAGTATCATTTTGTTTAATATTCCCATGTCATCAGAAAGCAAGTAGTATGCATTCTTAGGAAAGTTTTGATAACTGTAAATAAACAATGTATTATATCTCAATCATCTTTTTAAATATTTTGATTTTGATTTTCTTCAAAGGACACTGAATTGATAATATTGACTAATAAGGTATAAAACATTATTTAAAAGGAAACATCAAAGTTATAGTTTAATCTTAAGGATCCCAGAGACAACTGAAAAAAAATCCACATTTAAGGATTGCTTTTCAAGTTTTAGGTCAAATTGATTTTTCTCTTATTATGCAAATTAAAAGGGCATAGTCCCCCCAAATTAATTAACCGTGTGTTTAATATCACCTGGAGCAAATAAGAAAATACCAAATAGGCATAACTCCCTAACCAAAAGGGAGGGCAGCATTGATAGTATTTACACTCCCTTGTTGTAGAGAGTTTCAAGTCCACCTGCTACAATCACAGCATAGGGTACAAGATTTTAGATTCATGAGCACAAATGTTTCTCTTTATAGGCCTTTTGCTTTACAGGCTCATGAATCCGTGAGAAACAACAGACTTTATGAGAATTTTCCATGGGAAAATGTTCATGAATCTTAGCAATGACCCAGTTATTATTTCATCAGCATCACACTGAATTTCATTATAAAACCAAGGTTACTGACTTCCTAATGAAAATGCAAATAAGGGAAATGGCGCACAAGTCCTCTGTGTCTTTGATTAGAAAATAATTTCTCCCAAATTCCTTCCTCTAAACTTTTTTATGCTCTGTTCTCTTCTTTTCCCATCTTTTTTTAATGTAGCAAATTCCTGCTCTTTGTTCAAGACTCAGGTCAAATCATCTCTGAATCTTTCCCTGAGGATACCCCACCTACCCACATAAGGTCATAACACCATCCCTGTGCTCCTTTAATACTTGGTACTTAGCCTCATTAGCACTCACCTCTCTATATTGTAGTTCTTTGCTGAACCTTTTCAATTTTTGTATCATCAGCACTTAGCCTTTGCAATGCCACATAGTAGACATTCAGTCAGTATTTATGGCATAAACGGATAAATAGATGAAAGAAGGAAAAATGCCTCTGAAATTGTGATTAGTTTTATTTATACTTATGCCCATAAAACACTGATAACCATGAACATTGATATCTATTACAAAATTAATCATGAATCCAGAAAAGATGTAAACAGAATTTCAAGTAATTTCTGTTATAGCAAAACCAAATCACAGCATTACATTTCTACTCATAATAAAGCAAAAATAACTACATAGCAAAGATATTTTTCTTCTGTCCTCAAGTTGTTCAATATGTATCATCATTTTAATAGTCCTGAATGCAATCTAAATGATACACTGATCTAATCACCTGAAATTAATATGACCAGCATATAAGCAATAAAAAGTGGGTGAAATATTCAGTGGAAATGTTCATCTCACAGAAGAATTCTTACCCAACTCAAGTTTTTGGATTCCTAGATTATATAAATATTGAAAACACATTAAAAAAAGAAAAAAACAGTCTTGTTCACAGACTCATAGAATCATTGAACCTTTAACTTTTCTGGAGGGAAGATACCAGAAAGAGGGAAGAGGAAAGAAGCCAAAATGCATAAAAATATTTAAAAAGTGAGTTAAGCCTTCTTTATCTTACAGATAAAGAAACTGAAGCCCAGAGAGGCTGAATGGTCTATACAAGGTCCTTTTCTTGCTGACTTCAGTTTAAAATGAAAGGCAACCTAACATAGCTTAGAATATCCATTTAACATTGTTATTCTGCCATCTGCCACTGACGCCTCTGAGCTTTATGACTGCTTTATGAGAAGAACTGAGAGCCTTTATGGGATAAAAACGCAAATTTTAGATGCTGGTAATTTACTCTAGTTTTTCTCTAAACCAATTCTACCCCTACACTAAGATCTTATTTATATGTTTGCTTAGCATCATTCTGAGTCATTACTACAGACTGCACTGCTTGCCCTTATCAGTCATCGGACAAATATACAATTTGTTATCAGATTTACTAAATAAGAGGTTTTGCTTTGTTTCCTATTGAAAAAGCCATTTCAAAGGCTAAACCCTACTGATAATGACTGAGAAACAGCAATGTGTGCTTGTGGGGTTTGTTTGTTTTAATGATTGCAGATTTCCCTAGAGGTTACCCTTAGTATCTAGAGAGATGTGTCTCATATTTGAATATTAATGAAAGTCACCTGTGAAACTATCAAAGTAAAATTGCATCAAACAGTTGAAATGGGAAAGGAAGACTTTCTTCAAGACTATTCCTAGTGGGGAGAGAGATTTAATGCAATGTGGTAAAACAAAAGGCAGGGGAGTTTTTAAGTGCTAGCAAGACCTAGTAGAAAAGCACTGGAGGACGTTAAGGGGAGTCTGGTCAGTGTGATTAGACCATCTGTGTTTTCTAGTTGGTACTTACCGAAGTTACACTCTTACCTCCCACAGAGGGTGACCAACAGAGGCACTCCCTTGATGATTACATTTCAAAGTAATGACACTCAGGTCCTTTTTTCCCCAAAATGAATTGTATTGTGTATATTCAAAGTATACAACATGATATTATGAGACATATAGATACTAAAATGTTTACTATAGTGAAGCCATTTAACATATCCAACATTTCAAATAGCTACCCATTTTTTGTATGTGGCAAGAACGTGTACGTGGCAAGTTTTGTATGTGGCAAGAACTATCTAAGCATTTAGCAAAAATCCGAACTATAAAACACTGTTACTGTTAGTCCTAATGTTGCACATTAGACCTCTAGACCTGTTCATCCTATATTATCTGCTATTTTGTATCCTTTGACCTACATCTCCCATTTCCTCCCCTTACCCTACTCTTTTTAACCAGTTTTATTCTCTCTGTATATTTTATTTTTCCGGATTCTACAAATAAATGATATCATGTGATATTTCTCTTTTTGTGTCTGGCTTATTTACTTAGCATAATGTTCTCCAGCTTCATCCATATTGTAGCAAATGACACAACACTTGTTACCTTTTCTATTTTTGATAATGGCAATCCTAATGGGTATGAGGTGGCATTTCATAGTAATTTTTATTTGCATTCCCCTGATGATTAGTGATGGTGGACATATTTTCATAGACTTCTTGGCCATTTTTATGGCCATGTCTTTGAGAAAGATAGTCTTGGGTTTTAAAACCGACAAGAGGCTGGGAGAATATTTACATCTCAAGGAGGAATAGGAAAAAGCTATAACAGAATGTTTTCTAAAGTTGAATACTTTAAGAAAAAGTAGGCCAGGGCCTAGGTTCATATATAAACCTGTCAATAAACTTAACCAAGCTGACAGGAAAACTAAAGCTGTCTTTTTAAAAACCTGTTAAATAACAAACTCCTGAGCTCAATCATTCTTATTCAATAGACTCTTTTGTGAGCCCAGGAAATCTGCATTTTTAACAAACACATCAGTGATTCTCAAGCAAAAGTTTCATGTAATAGCAAACAGATTTCAACTCATCAATTGGTTGGCTTTGGCTTGTTTAAGACCTGTATTAAGCACCATGGAAAATTATGCAGCCATCAAAAAAAATGGGTTTGGGTCCTTTGTAGGGACATGGATGAACCTGGAAACCATCATTCTCAGCAAACTGACAGAAGAGCAGAAGATCAAACACCGCATGTTCTCACTCATAGGCGGGTGTTGAACAATGAGAGCACATGGACACAGGGAGGGGAGCAATACACACTGGGGTCAGTTAGGGGGAAATAGGGGAGGGACGGTGGTGGGTGGGGAGCCGGGGAGAGATAGCAAGGGGAGAAATGCCAGAAGCAGGTGATGGGGAGGAAGGCAGCAAATCACACTGCCATGTGTGTACCTATGCAACAATTTTGCATGTTCTTCACATGTACCCCAAAACCTAAAATTCAATAAAATAAATAAATGGGGGGAAAAGAAAGACCTGTATTAAGAATACTGAAACAATATTCAGGCTCAGAAAGAGTGTCATGATCAATGAGTGACACCTCCAATGAGCAAAGGATGGGAGAAGGACAGGGTATATAGGCATGCTATGTAATTGCCACCTGCCCTGGGTATTTCCCTGATGGTGCAACTCCCACCTGTAGCTACTTAACAATTTCATCCAAAAAAAGAAAGAGAGATAAAAGAGAAGTTGAATCCTTAAAGTCTACTTACTTAGTACCCAAGAACTTTAGTGACCCTTGAAATATCACAACTTTAAAGAGAAACTACATGGCTTAAATAATTTGGACAGATGTTTTCCACTTGTGAGTGAAAATTTAGAGGCCTATTATCTTGAAGCCATTTCAGTGGGTCCAGTGACCTGGAGCATGGTAGTGGTACTTCCTTCCAAAGTGCAAGATAAGTTGTTAAGCCTTGAACTCACCTAACATTTAACAAGAGGCACAATGCTTGGTAGGTCTTCTTGGATTCTGGAGGTAACATACATCATATCTGAATACACTGCTCAGACCCATTTATTGAATAACTCCAAAGGCTGCCAGTTTTAGGCAGGGCCTAGAGCAATGGAAGGCTCTGCAGCAGTACCAAGCTAAAATACAGGTAGTCACTTGAGATTTATAATCCAGCAGATTCAATGATTCTCAAAGTGTCTCTGGCAAATACAGGTGCTGGATTAAGACTCTGGCAAGATCCCTAAAGGAGAATTACAGAACAAAACCACCAAATTTTAGAAAAATAAATGCACCTTCTTCTGTAGATAACTTGTGGACAACTATTTTTCTTTTGAAAAATAGCTTCTACCTTATCAGTGAGTCCTAATGGAGACTGTACCCTTTGAGTATGAGACATTAAGGAACCATATGACCTGAGATTTTCATTTTGAGATGATATTATATGATATTCCCAAACTACAATGCTAGCTATTGGAAGCAAATCATCATCAAGTGAAAATAGTATATATGTGACTAAGTTTGTAGAAACCTGGATGACAGAGATAAGTTACATGAGCAGGTGGTCACACTCCTATGTCACTGACCATTGCTTCATCGTCCCCCTCCCCTAATCCACACTCAAGACTTCATGGATAATTACCTTTGATAATTTGAGTAAGGAAGAAAAATTCTTGGTTTATAGATAATTCTGCTTAATGTTTTTATAACCTAAATGGAGGCTGCTGCAATTATTCACCCACTGAGCAAAGCCAACTAGGAAATGCATCTGAAAAAAAAAAGTGGTGAAGGAATCCTCCCAGTGGGTAGCACTTCATACAGTTTACCTGGTTTTCTCCTTGGTCTAAGCTGAGAAATTCAGAAGCACAGATCTAAAGTAACTTATGGTGATGGAACTAATAGATATTTACAGAACATTTCATCCAATGGCTCCAGAATACACATTATTTTTCCTCAGTGCATGAAACATTCTCAAGAATAGACTATATGTTAGGCCATGAAACAAGTCTTAAAACATTCAAAAAACTGGAATAATACCAAGCTTCTTCACTGACCACAATGGAATAAAACTAAAAGTAAATAATAAGAGGAATTTTGGAAACTATACAAGCACATGGAAATTAAAAAATATGCTCCCGAATGACCAATGAGTCAATAAAGAAATTAGGAAGGAAATTGAAAATTTCCTTGAAACAAATATTAATGGAAACACAATATACCAAAAATTATGGGATACAGTAAAAACAGCACTGAGAGAGAAATTTAGAGCTGTAAGTGCCCACATCCCAAAAGAAAAAGAACTTCAAATAAATAACAAGTCATCTTAAAAACTAAAAGAAAGAACAAACCAAACCCAAAATTAGTAGAAGAAAAGAAATAATAAAAATCGGAGCAGACATCAAAGAAATTGAAATGAATGAAACAATACAAAAGATCAATTAAATGGAAAATTGGTGTTTTGAAAAAATAAAATTAAGAAATCTTTAGCCAGAGCAAATAAGAATAAAAGAGATGAGACCCAAATCACTAAAATCAGAGATGAAAAAGAAGATATTACAACTGAAACTGCAGAAATTCAAAGGATCATTAGTGGTTACTTGTTATGGTTTGGCTGTGTCCCTACCCAAATCTCATCTTTAATTTCCACATGTGGTGGGAAGGACCCTGTGGGAGGTAAGCAAATCATGGGACTGGGTCTTTCCCATGCTGTTCTCGTGATAGTGAATAAGTTTCACATGATCTGATAGTTTTAAAAATGGGAGTCTTTCTGCACAAGCTCTCTTCTCTTGTCTGCCACCATGTAAGATGTGCCTTTTACCTTTCACCATGACTGTGAGGCCTCCCCAGTCACATGAGTCTAATAAACTTCTTTCCTTTGTAAATTGTCCAGTCTCAAGTATGATGTTACCAGCAGTGTGAAAATAAACTAATACAGTAAATTGGTACCAGAAGAGTGAGTACTGCTAAAAAGAAACCCAAAAATGTGAAAGCAACTTTGGAACTGAATAACAAGCAAACGTTGGAACAGTTTGGAGGGCTCAGGAGAAAAAATGTGAGAAAGTTTTGAACTTCCTAGAAACTCGTTGAATGGCTTTAACAAAAATGCTGGTAGTGATATGAACAATAAGGTCCAGGCTGAGGTGGCCTCAGATGGAGATGAGGAACTTGTTGGGAACTGGAGCAAAGGTGATTCTTCTTATGTTTTAGCAAGGAAACTGGTGGCATTTTGCCCCTGCCCTAGAGATTTGTGGAACTTTGAACTTGAGAGAGATAATTTAGGGTATCTGGCAGAAGAAATTTCTAAACAGCAAAGATTCAAGAGGTGACTTGGATGCTGTTAAAGGCATTCAGTTTTATAAGGGAAGCAGAGCATAAAAGTGTGGAAAATTTGCAGCCTGACAGTATGATAGAAAAGAAAAACCCATTTTCTGAGGAGAAATTTGAGTCTGTTTCAGAAATTTGCATAAGTAAAAGGGAGCCAAATGTTAATCGCCAAGACAATGGTGAAAATGTCTCCAGGGCATGTTAGATGTCTTTAGGGCAGCTCCTCCCAACACAGGCCCAGGAGCCTAGGAAGAAAAAATGGCTTCATGGGCCAGGCCCAGGTTCCCTGTGCTGTGTGCGGTCTATGGACTTGGTGCCCTACATCTCAGCTGCTCCAGCCATGACTAAAAAGGGCCACGGTCCAGCTCAGTATGGTTTCAGAGGGTGCAAGCCCAAAGTCTTGGTGGCTTCCACGTGGTATTGAGCCTGTGGGCACACAGAAGTCAAGAATTGATGTTTGGGAACCCCTGCCTAGATTTCAGAGGATGTATGGAAACACCTGGATGTCCAGGCAGAAGTTTGCTGCAGGTGCAAGGCTCTCAGGGAGAACCTCTGCTAGGGCAATGCAGAAGGGAAATCAGGGGTTGGAGATCCTGACAGAGTCCCCACTGAGGACTGCCTAGTGGAGCTGTGAGAAGAGGGCCACCATCCTCCAGATCCCAGCTCAACATCAGCCTATGAAAGCTGCCAGGAGAGAGGATGTACCCTGCAAAGCCACAGTGGGGAGCTGCCCAAGACTATGAGAACCCACATCTTCCATCAGTGTGACCTGAACATGAGACATGGAGCCAAAGGAGATCATTTTGGAGCTTTAAGATTTGACTGTCCCACTGGATTTTGGACTTGCAAGGGGCCTGTAGCCCTTCTATTTTGGCCAATTTCTCCCATTTGGCACAGCTGTATTTACACAATGCAATGCCTGTACCCCCATTGTATCTAGGAAGTAACTAACTGGCTTTTGATTTTACAGGCTCATAGGCAGAAGGGACTTGCCTTATCTCAGGTGAGACTTTGGACTGTGGACTTTTGAGTTAATGCTGAAGTAAGACTTTGGGGGACCATTGGGAAGGCATGATTGGTTTGAAATGTAAGGAAATTAGATTTGGGAGGGGCCAGGAGCATAATGATATGGTTTGGCTGTGTCCCCACCCAAATTTCATGTAGAATTTCCATGTGTTGTGAGAGGGACTCAGTGGGAAGTAATTGAATCATGGGAGCAGGTCTTTCCCATGCTGTTCTTGTGATAGTAAATAAGTCTCATGAGATCTGATGGTTTTAAAAAGAGGAATTTCCCTGCACAAGCTCTCTTCTCTTGTTTGCCCCCATGTTAGATGTGCCTTTCACCTTCCACTAGGATTGTGAGGCCTCCCTAGTCATGGGAAATTGTAAGTCCAATAAGCCTCTTTCTTTTGTAAACTGTCCACTCTCGGGTACATCTTTATCAGCAGCATGAAAATGAACTAATTCACTACTATGATAAACTGTATACAAATACATTAGAAAATCTAGAGGAAACAGATAAATTGCTAGGCACATAAAACCTAACAAGATTAAACCATGAAGAAATCTGAAACCTGAACAGACCAATAACAAGTAATGGGATCAAAGCTGAAGTAAAAAGTCTTCTAGCAAAGAAAATCCCAGAACCTGATGGTTTCACTGCTGAATTCTACCAAACATTTAAAGAAAAACTAATATTAATCTTACTCAAGATATCCCTCAAAAAAGAAAATAATACTTTTGAACTCATTTCTGCAAGGCCAGTATCACCCTGATACCAAAACCAGAGAAATACACATCAAGAAAAGAAAACTACAGGCCAATATTCCTAATATGTATGGATGCAAAAATCCTCAAAAAATACTAGCAACCTGAATGCAGCAATACATTAAAAAGATCATTCATCATGACCAAGTGGGATTTACCCTTGGGATGCAAGAATGGTTCACTACATGCAAATCAATCAATGTGAATGGGTCATATCAACAGAATGAAGGATAAAAACTATATAATTATTTCCATTGATGCTGAAAAACCATTTGATAAAATTCAACAATACTTTATGATAAAAACCCTCAAAAAACTGGGCATAGAAGGAACATACCTCAACATAATAATACTCATATATAACAGACCCACAGCTGTATCTTACTGAATGAGGAAAACCTGAAAGCCTTTCCCCTAAGTTCTGGAACAAAACAAGGATGCCCACTTTCATCACTGTTATTCAGCATAGTACTGGAATTCCTGGCTAAAGCAATCAGACAAATGAAATAGATAAGGGGCATCCAAACTGGAAAGGAAGAAGTGAAATTATTCTTGTTTTCAGATGATATAATTTTATATTTGGAAAAACCTAATGACTCCACCAAAATACTATTAGAGCTGAAAAACAAATTCAGTAAAGTTGCAGGATACAAAAGCAACATACAAAAAGTAGTAGCATTTCTATATGATATCTATTTGTCAACAGTGAACAATCTGAAAAAGAAATTTAAAAAGTAATCCCATTTATAGTAGAAACACATAAATTTGAATACTTAGGAATTAACCAAAGAAGTGAAAGTTGTCTACAATGAAAACTATAAAACACTGATGAAAGAAATGGAAGAGGACAAAAAAAGGAAAAGATATTCCACATTCATGGATTGGAAGAATTAAATTGTTAAAATATCAATACTACCTGAAGCAATCTACGGATTCAATGCAATCCCTATCAAAATTCCAATGACATTCTTCACAGAAATGGAAAAATCAATCCTAAAATTTATATGGAGTCACAAAAGACCCAGAATAGCTGAGCAAAAAGAACAAAACTGGAGTAATCACATTACCTGATTTCAAATTACACAAAGAGTTACAGTAATTTTTATAAAACATATAAAAACAGATATACAGACCAATGAGAAAAAACAGAGAACTCAGAAACAAATCCTACATCTACAGTGAATTCATATATGACAAAGGTGCCAAGAGCATATATTGGTGAAAAGATAGTCTCTCCAATAAATTTTGCTGAGAAAACTGGATATCCATAGGAAGAAGAATGAAGTTAAACTCCTATCTCTTGCCATTTATTAAAATCAAATCAAAATAGATTAAAGACTTAAATCTAAGAATTCAAACTATGAAACTACTACACTGGGAAAACTCTCTAGGACATCAGTCTGGACAAAGATTTCTTGAACCTCACAACCATAGGCAACCAAATAAAAAATGGACAAATGGGATCACATCAAGTTAAAAGCTTCTGCACAGCAATAGAAACAATAGAAAAAAGTGAAGAGACAACCCATAAAATGGGAGAAAATATTTGCAAACTCCCCTTCTGACAAAGGATTAATAACCAGAATATACAAGGAGCTCAAACAACTCTATAGGAAAAAAATCTAATAATTTTATTTAAAAATGGGCAAAAGATCTGATTACATGTTTCTCAAAAGGAGACATACAAATGGCAAACATGCATAAGAAAAGTGCTCAACATCATTGATCACCAGACAAATCAAAACTACATAGAAATATCATCTAACTCCAGTTAAAATGGCCTTTATCCAAAAGACAGGCAAGAAAAATGCTGGAGAGAATGTAGCAAAAAGGGAATCCTTGTACACTGTTGGTCGGAATAAAAATTAGTACAATTACTGTGGAGAACAGTTTGCAAGTTCCCCCAAAAATGAAAAATAGAGCTATTATATGATCTAGCAACCCTACTCCTGAGTATATACTCGAAAGAAAACAGTTTGGAAGTTCCTCAAACAATGAAAAACAGGGCTATTATATGATCTAGAACCCCACTTCTGGGTATATAACCAAAAGAAAGGAAATCAGGATATCAAAAAGAGATTTTCACTCCCATGTTTGTTGCAGCACTATTCACAACAGCCATGATTTGGAAGCAAACTAAGGATCCATCGACAGATGAATAGATAAAGAAAATGTGATACATACACACAATGAAGTGCTACTCAGCCACTAAAAAAGAATGCGACCCCATCGTTTGCAACAACATGGATAAATTGGAGGTCATTATGTTAAGTGAAATAAGTCAAGCACAGAAAGACAAACTTTATGTGTTCTCATTTAGTTGTGGGAGCTAAAAATTAAAACATTCAAATTCATGGAGATGGAGACTAGAAGGATGGTTACCAGAGGCTAGAAAGAGTACTGGAGGGGCTGAGGAAAAAGTGGGGATGGTTAAGGGGTACAAAAAATAGTTAGAAAAAATGAGCAAGTCCTAGTATAGCAGAACAGGGCGACTACAGTCAATAGTAATTCGATTGCATATTTTAAAATAACGAAAAGTATAATTGGATTGTTTGTAACACAAATGATAAATGCTTGAGTTGATGGTTACCCCATTTACCTTGATGTGATTATTATGCATTGCATGCCTGTATCTTCATGTGCTCCATAAATATATACACCTATTATGTACCCACAAAAATTAAAAATTAAAAATATATATACAAAGTGACTTGTGGTCAGTAGCTAACTCTACTTTGCAGAGAATATTTGTGTCACATGTGAATGCTTACCAAAGAGGATTAAATGCAGAGGAAGCTCTCAATAATTAGGTAGACAGAAAACAAATTCTATATATGTCATTCAGCATCTCTATGCAACCATTCAAGTGCTTGCTCAGAAAACTACTGAGTTTCAATATCTACCTTGCCAAGAACAAAAATAGTGTTGAGACCCCAAGATAGCACTAATTCCTGAGGAAAGCAGTTGGCTACTGGATGAGAGGTTTACACATTACACCCTTTCTATCAGAAGAGTATGGTTTGTCCTCACAAGCAGACACATATTCTAAATGTGGCTTTGCCTCCATAGTCTATAATACTTCTGGCAGCACTACTGTCATTAGATATATGGGATGCTTATTGATCATCATGGTACTCTACACACCATTGCTACCTGCTATGAACTCATTTAATACCAAAGAAAGCATGAAAATGAATTTATACTCATGAATTCACAGGTCTTACTAGTTATCTCATTAGCTGGTAGCACCTTGCTTGACAGAATGGCGGACTAGCAAACTGAAGCCTGAGTTATAGCACCGGTTGCCAGACAAACCCAGAACAATTGGGTTCTGTCTTACAGAATGCAGTATATATTTAAGTCATTTTTTTTCTCCCATACTTACAATACATGGGTCTGAATTTCAAGGGGAAGTCATGAGAGTGACTCCTACTGTTACACTTAAAAACTCACTAACAGAATTTTTATTTCTGGACAGAGTAATTTTGAGTTCTGCTAGTTTGTATGTCTTAGTTTTCAAAATAGAAATGTCTCCACAGAAGTAATATTGGTTTCATCAAATTGAAAGTTGAGATTTCTATCCGTCATTTTGGGCTCCTCCTGCCACTGAACCAACAGGCAAAGATGTGGATTACTGGCTAAGATGACAGATTCTGATCATCAAGAAGATACTAGATTGATGCTACAAAATAGGAAGAGGAAAGATCATTTTCAAAACACAGAGGATGCTCTGGAACACCTGTTAGAGGTTCCATGTCCCATAGTAAAAGTTAATGAAAAACTACAATAACTACAACATCAAAGGCTGGGCCACTGAAAATTCAGACACTCCAGAAATGAAGATTAGGGTCACTTCACAAAGTAAAGAACATTGAACAGTATGTTGAAGATAAAGAAAGATATAAAGGAGGGCTGGGCGCGGTGGCTCACACCTGTAATTCCAGCACTTTGGGAGGCCGAGGCAGGCGGATCACGAGGTCAAGAGATTGAGGCCATCCCGGTCAACAACCCCGTCTCTACTAAAAATAGAAAAAATTAGCTGGGTGTGGTGGTGCGTGCCTGTAATCCCAGCTACTCGGGAGGCTGAGGCAGGAGAATTGCCCGAACCCAGGAGGCCGAGGTTGCGGTGAGCCGAGATCGCACCATTGCACTCCAGCCTGGGTAACAAGAGTGAAACTCCGTCTCAAAAATAAATAAATACATAAATAAAAGGTTGTGGAAGAAGGACATCATAAATGCCAACTATGGCCTTATGACCACTTATGGAAATTAGAATTTTAGTAACTTATTTTTCCTTTCTTTCCCTTTCCTCTTATTATTTTATGTAAGAATTATTGTGGCTGGTTAACTTTCAAGTTCATTTTTTATTACACATTATTGAAATGGAGCAATGACTAAACTTAAGGAGTAATTAACATCATGTAGGGAGGGATAGTGTGACTTTCCTGAGATGGATACTGTAACCTTTGGGACATTGAGTCTCCTCTATTTGGAGACAGAGGAAGATAGATGAACAGAGAGAGAGAGAGAGAGAGAGAGAGAGGGAGAGAGAGAGAGAGAGAGAAAATCTTCCTTTTTATGAAGGTTATTTGCATCTTGTTAAGTTAGGACTTAGGATGATTATTGCTGTTTATGGAAGTTCAAATATGCAGATGTGTATGGATGGTAAGTAGCCAATGGGTGAACTACAGCCAGTTGTTAAGCTGTGCACTTAAACACTCTGGTTTGTAATGCTGGGGCTGGGACTCAGCAAACTGCATTTCTCCTTTGCCAGCTGCCTCTATAATAACTTTTACTAGTAGAGACATTAGTCAAGAGTGGAAGACAGGAGGGGGAAAGAATGGATGTGTTCCTTTATCTTAGCTTGCTGTTTCTGATGTTACCATTCCAGGAACTTCCCTTCAGCCCTGGCAGCAGAACTTAGTTCCAGAAAAAGTTGGCTCTAGCTATTGTGATTTTCCCAGAATCTACCTTATCACGCCATCCTAAATGTACCAGCATCAGCTGGCAGCACCTTTCCATTAGCAGTCGGAGTCCCAGTTCCACTAGGCCCTTCCTTTCTTTTCCTTCAGTAGCAGCAGCAGTTGGGCACCCCTCTCTTCTCAATGTTTGGTTTCCAGTTCTGGGGTTCCTGGGTTCTAAGATTGTAGCATCTGATAACACTCATTTCTTCCTTTGGCTCCCCATCGGGAGGCATAGTGGCAACTTTTTGTGCTTATGCCTTTTATGTTCCCTTAGTGCCTTCTTTCTGCCTTAGCATGTTCTCGCAACTCCTGTAGAACAATTGCATGTATTGCAATCACTCTGCTAAAAAAAATTACTGTGGTTCTTGTTTTCTGATTCTGATAGATTGGATCATTTATATGTCATACATTATATATATATATTTGAATATATAATAAATATCAAATACATTTTCTTTCCAAAGTGTATATGAAACTACATGTTATAGAAGAGGATGCATTCCATCACAATTTTGAGTAAATTTGACAACTATGTGAAAACAAGTGATTTGGGTTGGAATTTTTTTTAAAATTGTTTTCTCGTTTAACTATTTGCCAGTTGTCCAGGCCAAAAATTTTGGAAACATCCTTTGCTGCTTTTGTTTGCTCATGCTACACATCTAACCAATAAGAAAACCCTGTTGAGCACATGATTAGATATAGCTAGAATCCAATCACTTTCTATCATGTCCATGGTTATTACCTTGGTTATTACACTTGTTCTCAACCTTGCTTGCTTATTGAAATCATTTGGGGAGATTTAAAGTTATCAATGCTAGGTCCTGCCTATATGTATCTATATAGAGACATTTAGGTATTTCTATCTATATAGAGAGAGATACGGATTTAGAGATAGGGGTCTCACTCTGTTGCCCATGCTGAAGCACAGTGGTGCAATCATACCACACTGCAACCTCAAAATTCTGAGCCACATGGTTTTATTTACTTGCTCTAGGTTTGAAACTGGTAATTTTTAGAAGCACTTTAAGAGGTGCCAACATTGCAAAGCACTGACTCGAGACAAAGTCACCATCTCTCTAACTGATAGCATTACAATAGTCTATTACCTAGTTTCACTTCTTGGATCTTCTAGCTCTCTAACCCTACAGTCTATTCTCTGTAATGCAGCCCAAATAACATTTTTTTGAATTTGCATAATAGTCCAATGGCATTCCTTCACAGAGTAAAATATGACTGCTGACCGTGGCCTACGGGCATTACGTGATCTGACACCAGTGACCATGTTCCCCTCTCTCCCTCTCAGCATCCATCAGCACTGGCCTCCCATTTTCTTGAACACACCAGTCATTCTCCAGCCTCAGGGACTTTGCATTTGTTCTTTCCAGGTATTCATGTGAATCTTTTCTTATCTCTTTCAGGTCTCTGTTTTAATGTCACCTTTTTTCAGAGAGAACTTCCCTGAACACCCTACCATAAAACAGCTCTCCCAGCCTGTCCGATTTCTTTGCTGCTCTACTTTGCTTTCCCCAGTAGAATGAAAATTCCATGCAGGTATAAACAGTGTTGCATTCACCTGTGTATCCCTAGTGTCTAGAACAGTGCCCAATACAAAAGAGACACTCAATGAATACTTAATGAGGGCATGAGTAAACGAATTCTGCTTCGGCGTATCTGTTATTGACAGACAGATGAACTAATACACTCAAAATTTTTAATCCTTGCATTGCATGGTTCATTTCTTTTTAATAATTCAATTTAACAAACAAGTATTCATACCCTCTTAGCTATCACCACTAAAACTCATTCTACAACAGTATTACCTATTTAATATAAACAAACTAGAGAAAATGAAAAACATAACTATCATTAAACCTTAAATTCCAGCAATGTATAATTTAAATTAATTTTTCTAGATTCTTGGAGTTTAAAAACTGAACCTTCCTCTTTTTTGGTGCTACTTTAAATCTGTAGCACTTTTCTACATCGAATGAAGGTTTTTACCCCTAGTATGAGAATTAGATACCCTTCTAAGGATCAATGAAATCCTTAAAGGCAGCCTAATGCAATGAAAAGATCATTGAACTTGTTCTGTCTTGGCTACACACTCCCTTATGAAGTGATCTGGGACAAATCTCTGACCCAACTGGGATCTCAATTTCCTTATTGATCAAGGAGATGAATGAAGAAAATATTTTCTAAGCCTGTTCCCCAACTCAAAGATTTTATGACTCTAAGAAAGATGAATTAACTTCCAAGTGCAACTCACAGTTAATTATCTCATATTAATTTTTAAAAGAATAAAAAATAGGAATTACTCTATTGTCTCTGACCTCATATTTTTATCAATTCATATTTCTGCTGTTATTTATCTTTGAATACAAAACACTTGGAATAAGGAAAAATCGCAAAAGATTTTAAACTTCAAGTCCAGTGGTATGTTGGGCCTGCTTGCACCAGCTCATGAAAGCATATTGTTAAATTTTCAAGAATTGTGCCTGCCTGTTATTAAATACAACTAATATTAAAAACTAAATGATATACTTACCATTAAATGGACTACTTTTTTAATAATAAAACTCAAGGCTTGTCACTTTGATATTATTTTGCAGTTTGCAGTTGTCTATGCCCCTGAAGTTACTTATGGCTCTTCTAACAATATGGTGAAATGGTTAGCCACCACACATCTTTTCCAGAATCCCCAAATCTGTGTTCAGTGACATGTTGGTAACTTGAAATCATTCATGGTATGGTAGTATTTACACTATGGAAATAGGCAAATGCTACAAATCAAGGCTTTTTCTTTTTCTTAGGAAGTCTGTTAAACATGTACATCACAGACTCACTTTAGAAGCCCTGCTTTAGAAGCTAGAAATTAATAGAACATATGGGCCTATATTTTTCAAACCCAAAGACAAAACATTCAGGTTTTCTTATTATGGGAAGCCTTTCCTAATCTTGCCAAATTGATCATCAATCTGTCCCTTTGAGGCAATGAAAGGAAACAGCATGTCTAGCTGAGATTAGCTACGATACGACAACCAATCAGTTCTTTAAATCCAAAGAAAGAAAATCACTTCTATAATTTCTCTAAAGTAACTGCAAAGAAAAAAGATAATTTTAGAATCTGAAATATTGTGGAGTTAAGTTATGACTGCCATATTCCAAAATTCCAGACCAGGGCTAGACAATATTTCTCTTTCTATAAAGAGCTAGATGGTAAATATTTTGGGCTTTATGGGCTATACAATCTCTGTCGTACTCAACTGTGCCATTGTATCATGAAAGCAGTAAAGGACAATATATAAAAGATTAGGTGTAGCAGTGTTCCAATAACATTTTATTTATAAGCCTAGCACTGTCCTATGTGCCTGTAGTTCCAACTGCTTTGAAAGCTGATGCAGAAGGATCACCTAAGGCCAGGAGTTAGAGGATATAGTCTGCTATGATCGTGCCTGTGAATAGCTACTGCACTTCACTCTGGACTATGCAGCAAGACCTCATCTCTAAAAAAATAAATGAATGAGTGAATAAAATGAAAATTTTATTTACAGAAACAGGAAGGTGGTCAAATTTGGCCTATGAGCTTTAGTTTGCTGACCGCTGTCCCAAGAAGTTCCTAGAACACTATAGATGCTAAGGAAATATTTATTAAATGAGCTTATAATAATTAGTTCAGGCTGCCATAACAAAATACCACAGATCAAGTAGCTTAACAGAACTGCCATAACAAAATACCACAGATCAAGTGACTTAACAGAAATTTTTATTTTCTCACATTTCTGGAGGCGAGGAGTCCAAGATCAAGGCTTCAGCCAATTTGATTACTGGTCAGGGCTCTCTTCCTGGCTTGCAGACTGCTGACTTCTTACTGTGTGGTCACATGACCTTTCCTAAGTATGCACAGAAAGAGAAGGCTCTGGTGTCTCTTCCTCTACCTATAAGGGTACCAGCCCTATCAGATTATGGTCCCACCCTTAGGACCTCATTTAATTTTTGTCATCTCCCAACAGGCCTCATCTTCAAACACAGTTGCATTGGGGGTTAGGGCTTCAGCATAAAACGTGAACTGGGGGTAAGGGTGACAACTCAGTGCATAGCAGAGTTGAATATTAGCATCAAGCAATCTGCCTTACTGTTTTTCACTCCTAACATTTATTTGCAAAACACTTCCTAGTTTACAAATCTTTTACCTGAGTCTTACCATACTTTATACAATGTATACAAAAATTTGAACTGTATAAAAGAAAAAGCTGTGGAAAACACTATGACAAAGAAACATCTCTCTACCCCATTCCTCTCATGGACGTAGCTTTTGAATACAAGTGTGAATAGGATGAAGAACTGATTTATCTGATGAATTACTTTATCTGTCTGTCCCATGCAACCACTTCATTATGGTGTCTTAAACTTGTCAAAGATAAGCTTAATACATTGCAGCAAACTCATTCTTTGCAGACAGTGAGATAAAGTTTAACTCCACAGGTCTTACTATTGATAACTGTGATATTCTTGTTAGATGCAGGTCCAAGAGATAGCTAAACTTCTTTTCATCAGCATGAAACTCAACTAAGACTTTTTCCTTTTTATTTATTTTATTATTATTAATATTTTGAGCTTCCTGTGAGAGACTTACAATTACACAGGTTTTTCGGAGAAATCACTAGAAAGGTTTTTAAGTTGGGATTTTCTTTTTCTGAACAATTTTAGTACACATAGCCAGCTGGAACCTATTGATGGTTTCTGTGTATGCAAGTCAGGGAGGGAAAAAGCAGGGGCTTAAAGGAGAGGAATGTAGTATCAGGACCTCAACCTCCACATGTTTTTCAGCAAATGTAATTGTTTTATTGTGCAGTAACATTTGCAAATGAATGTAAAATTGCCTACAAGACAGACTAGGTCAGAGAAAGCAATTTTATGGTTCTTGTTTTCATTGGCATCTAAAGCAAGCTAAAACTCTTTATGACTTCATCCCAAATTTGTTCTCATAATGAGGTATTTTTTGTTTTATTTTGCTACCCTGGAAAATACATCTTAAGACAATCGATGTTGCAATATTCCATCCATTGCAAATTATTGGTAGATCGAGCAATAGTTCTGTCAGTCTAAACACCAGATAAGACTAACTACACATAAGAGTTTTGAAATGTATACTTTGAAGAAGACTCAAAAAATATTGTAACTTCAATTATTCTTTCCCACTAAAGAAAACAGATCCATTCTTTCGTTTGGTTTGGTTTGGTTTTTACCTTGTAAATAATTTTCAAATGCTATACCCATGCAGGATCACAACAAGGCTTGCTGAAACCTCCCCATTAGATCAAATGGAAATACATGAAAGATTGGAGACAGTGGGACAAGAATTTTGGAAACTGGGCTGGGGGGCTAACCTCAGGAAAGACAGCCAGAAGTCCAAATAAAAGCTATCACTGTATCATAGAAATTGGGTCAATCCAAGACAACATCTTTATTCATTAGAAGCTAGTCTTTATTATTAAGATCCAGTCTTACAATTGAGTTGTGAGAACAAGAATTTCCAGACAGTGGCAAAACTCTGGATTAGGTGTATGGGTAGTAGTATTTAATACCAAGTTTTCCTCTTAGTTTCCAAAAAGAAACAATAAGTTTCCATCACTTGTGAAACATGGGGAGTTGGGAATCAACTCTGAGGCAAAGAACTTTCAAGGTAAGGTTTCAGTCTTAACAATTAAGCCTTTCATTTCTCCAGTTAAGATGCTTATTTTATTAGTTAAAAGATTTCCTAACTTCTGAGTTCACAGTGAGGTCACTTTTACATTAAAAAATTTGTTCTTCGGGAGATCGAGGTAAGATGGCTGACTAGGAACAGCTCAGGATTGCAGCTCCTAGTGAAAGTGCAGAGGGTGAGTGGACGCTGCATTTCCAGACGGATTTTTATTGCCCACAGACCAGGAGATTCCCAGGCAGACGAGCCCCACGGGTCGCCAGCTAGGCTGTTTCAGCCGGTGCGGCTGCTTTGCCCGTGCCCTGGCGTGGCGGTTCTCCCTACAAAAGACACTGTTCCAGGTGCCCAATTAGCTGGTGACTGGAGCCCTGAGATGGCAGAGTCACCCATTCATCTGAAATAGCGAGCCAGGCCAGGAGATTCCTAGGCAAAAAAAACCACCAGGAATCTCAGCGCGGCTGATTCAGCCGGCTCAGTGAGTCGCGGCACAGGAGATCCCGGCGCCTTTTCAACAGGGATAGAGTCGACCATTCAAAAAAAACAACAAAAAAAGACTCTGAGTCAGGGAGCCAGGTGATCAGGCTCGGTTGGTCCCACCCCCCTCCACTAAAAAAAGAAAAACAGTAATTGAAAACACTCTGGGTTGAGAGTTTCACAGCAAGCACAGCTGAACCCGGGACAGTACAGCTATGTGGGGGAGGGGCATCCGCCACTACTGAGACACTCCACCACTACAGAGGCAGTCTGACCATCGTGGAGGCAGCCCACCATTGCTGAGGCAACTCGCCACTACAGAGAGAGTCTGCCATAACAGAGGCAGGCCATCATTGCCAAGGCAGTTCTGACTACACCCATATAAACAGGACTGCAGGGAAGATCACACGGCAGCTGGGCAGAGCCCGAAGCAGCTCAGCAAAGCCTCTGCAGGCAGATAGTGACTAGGCTGCCTCCTTGCTGGGCAGGGCAGCCCTGAGAGAAAAAAAAAAAAAGGCAGCAGCACAAGGGAAACTCATAAATAAAGCCCTAATTCTCTGGGACAGAGCACCTGGGGGAAAAAAACAAAAGGGAGTTTATGAGTTCTGCTGCAGCATACCTAAACGTACCTGCCCAGCAACTCTGAATGAACAACAGAGCTCACAGCTCAGGACTTGAGCTCCAATAAAAGACAGACTGTCTCCTCAAGCAGCTCCCTGACCCACGTATATCCAAAGAGTCACCTCATAAAGGAGAGAAAAGACTGACATTTGGCGGGCATCCTACTGGGACAAAGATAGCAGAAGAGGAAACTGGCAGCAACCCTTACTGTTCTGCAGCTGCTGCAGGTGATCCTCAGACAAGCAGGGCCTGGAGTGGACCTCAGCAGTCCCACAGCAGAGGGGCCAGACTGTTAGAAGGAAAGCTAAGAAAAAGAAGTAACTTCATCATCCACAAACTGGAAGTTCACTCAGAGGCCCAATCTGAAAGTCAGTAACTACAAACAGGTGGATAAACCAAGAAAGATGGGAAGAAACCAGCACAAAAAAGGATGAAAACACCCAAAACCAGAACACTTCTCCTCCTAAAAGGGATCACAGCTCCTCACCAGCAAGGGAACAAGGCTGGATGGAGAAGGAGTGTGATGAAATGACAGAATCAGACTTCAGAAGGTGGGTAATAAGAAACTACAGTGAGCTAAAAGAACATGATCTAACCCAATGCAAAGAAACTAAGAACGTTGAAAAAAGATTTGACGAAATGCTAACGAAGCATGCACAAGTTTCAACAGCCAAATTGACCAAGCAGAAGAAGGATATCAGAGGTCGAAGATCAACTCAATGAAATAAAATGAGAAGGCAAGAATAGAGAAAAAAAGGTAAAAAGGAATGAACAAAGTCTCCAAGAAATGTGGGACTATGTGAAAAGACCTAATCTACGTTTGATAGGTGTACCTGAATGCGACGAAGAGAATGAATCCAAGCTGGAAAATACTCTTCAGGATATTATCTAGGAAAACTTCCCCAACCTAGCAAGGCAGGCAAATATTCAAGTCCAGGAAATACAGAGAACACCACAAAGATATTCCTCAAGAACAGCCACCCCAAGGCACATAATCGTCAGATTCACCAGGGTTGAAATGAAGGAAAAAATGCTAAGGGCAGCCAGAGAGAAAGGCCGGGTTACCCACAAAGGGAAGCCCATCAGACTCACAGCAGATCTCTCAGCAGAAACCATACAAGCCAGAAGAGAGTGGGGGCCAATATTCAACATCCTTAAAGAAAAGAACTTTCAACCCAGAATCTCCTATCAAGCCAAACTAAGCTTTGTAAGTGAAGGAAAAATAAAATCCTTTGCGAACAAGCAAGTACTCAGAGATTTCATCACCACCAGACCTGCTTTACAAGAGCTCCTGAAAGAGGCTCTACACATATAAAGGAACAACCAGTACCAGCTACTCCCAAAACATACCAAATGGTAAAGAGCATCAATACAATCAAGAATCTGCATCAACTAACAAACAAAACAGCCAGCTAGCATCAAAATGGCAGTATCAAATTCACACATAACAATATTATTCCTAAATGTAAATGGACTAAATGCCCCAATCAAAAGACCCAGACTGGTAAATTGGATAAAAAGCCAAAACCCATCGGTGTGCTGTATCCAGGAAACCCACCTCACATGCAAGGATACACAAAGGCTCAAAATAAAGGGATGGAGGAAGATTTACCAAGCAAATGGAGAGAAAAAAAAAATAGCGGGAGTTGCAATTCTCATCTCTGATAAAATAGACTTTAAAGCAAAAAAGATCAAAAGAGACAAAGAAGGACATTACATAATGATAAAAGGATCAATGCAATAAGAAGAGTTAACGATCCTAAATATATACGCACCCAATACAGGAGCACCCAGATACATAAGGCAAGTTAATAATGACTTACAAAGAGACTTAGACTCCCACACAATTATAGTTGGAGACTTTAACACCCCATTGTCAACATTAGACACACCAACCAGACAGAAAATTAACAAGGATATCCAGGACCTGAACTCAGACCTGGACCAAGCAAACCTAATAGACATTTACAGAACTCTCCACCCCAAATCCACAGAATATACATTCTTCTCAGCACCACATCACACATACTCTAAAATTGACCACATAATTGGAAATAAATCACTTCTCAGCAAATGCAAAACAACGGAAATCATAACAGTCTCTCAGACCACAGTGCAATTGAGTTAGAACTCAGAATGCAGAAACTAACTCAGAACCGCACAGCTTCATGGAAACTGAACAACTAGCTTTTGAATGTTGACTGGATAAACAATAAAATGAAGGCAGAAATAAAGATGTTCTTCGAAACCAAGGAGAACGAAGACAAAACATACCAGAATCTCTGGGACACATTTAAAGCAGTCTCTAGAGGAAAATATATAGCAATAAGTGCCCACATTAGAAGAAAGGAGAGATCTAAAACTGAAACCCTAGAATCAAAATTGCAAGCGCTAGAGGAGCAAGATCAAAAAAACTCAAAACCTAGCAGAAGATGAGAAATAACTAAGATCAGAGCAGAACTGAAGGAGATAGAGACACAAAAAACCCTTCAAAAAATCAATAAATCCAGGAGCTGGTTTTTCAAAAACATCAACAAAATTGACAGACCACTAGCCAGATTAATAAAAAAGAAAAGAGAGAATAACCAAATTGATGCCATAAAAAATGATAAAGGGGATATCACCACAGATTCCTCAGAAATTCAAACCATCATCAGAGATTATTACAAACAACTCTATGCACATAAACTAGTAAACCTGGAAGAAAAGGATAAATTCCTGGACACTTGCCTCTTCCCAAGCCTAAACCAGGAAGAAGTTGAAACCCTGAATAGACCAATAAAAAGGTCTGAAGTTGAGGCAGCTATTAAGAGCATACCACTCAAAAAAAGCCCAGGTCCAGATGGGTTCACAGCTGAATTCTACCAGACATACAAAGAGGAGCTGGTACCATTCCTTCTGAAACTAGTCCAAATAATCCAAAAAGAAGGAATCCTTCCCAAATCATTTTATGAGACCAACATCATTCTGATACCAAAACCCGGCAGAGACTCAACAAGAAAAGAAAACTTCAGGCCAATATCCATGATGAACATAGATGCAAAAATCTTCAATAAAATACTGACAAGCCAATTGCAACAGCACATCAAAAAGCTTATCCACCATGATCAAGTAGGCTTCATCGCAGGGATGCAAGGTTGGTTCAAAATATGCAAGTCTGCCGGGTGCAGTGGCTCAAGCCTGTAATCCCAGCACTTTGGGAGGCCGAGGCGGGTGGATCACGAGGTCAAGAGATCGAGACCATCCTGGTCAACATGGTGAAACCCCGTCTCTACTAAAAATACAAAAAATTAGCTGGGCATGGTGGTGCGTGCCTGTAATCCCAGCTACTCAGGAGGCTGAGGCAGGAGAATTGCCTGAACCCAGGAGGCGCAGGTTGCGGTGAGCCGAGATTGTGCCATTGCACTCCAGCCTGGGTAACAAGAGCGAAACTCCATCCCCAAAAAAAAAAAAAAAATATGCAAGGCTATAAACATAATTCACCACATAAACCGAACCAAAGACAAAAAACACATGATTATCTCAATTGATGCAGAGAAGGCCTTTGACAAAATTCAACAGCCCTTTATGCTAAAAACTCTCAATAAGCTAGGTATTGACAGAACGTATCTGAAAACAATAAAAGCTATTTATGACAAACCAACAGCCAATATCATCCTTAACAGGAAAAAACTGGAAGCATTCCCTTTGAAATCTGGCACTAGACAAGGATGCCCGCTGTCACTACTCCTATTCAATATAGTCCTGCAAGTTCTAGCCAGAGCAATCAGGCAAGAAAAAGAAATAAAGGATATTCAAATAGAAAAGGAGGAAGTCAAATTGTCTCTATTTGCAGACAACATGACTGTATATCTAGAAGACCCCATCGTCTCAGCCCAAAATATCCTGAAACTGATAAGCAACTTCAGCAAAGTCTCAGCATACAAAATCAATGTGCAAAAATCACAAGCATTCCTATACACTAATAACAAACTTAAAGAGAGCCAAATCAAGAACGAACTTCCATTCACAATTGCCACAAGGAGAATAAAATACCTAGGAATACAACTAACAAGGAACGTAAAGGACCTCTTCAAGGAGAACTACAAGACACTACTCAACGAAATAAGAGAGGACACAAACAGATGGAGAAACATTCCATGTTCATGGTTAGGAAGAATCAATATCATGAAAATGGCCATACTGCCCAAAGTAATTTACACATTCAACGCTATTCCCATCAAGCTACCAATAACCTTCTTCACAGAACTGGAAAAAACCACCTTAAACTTCATATGGAACCAAAAGAGAGCCTACACAGCCAAGTCAATTCTAAGCAAAAAGAACAAAGCAGGAGGCATCATACTACCAAACTTCAAACTATACTACAAGGCAACAGTAATCGAAACAGCATGGTACTGGTACCAAAACACAGAGATAGACCAATGGAACAGAACAGAGGCCTCGGAGGCAACACAACATATCTACAACCATCTGATCTTTGACAAACCTGAAAAAAACAAGCAATGGGGAAAGGATTCCCTGTTTAATAAATGGTGTTGGGAAAGCTGGCTAGCCATGTGCAGAAAGCAGAAACTGGACCCCTTCCTGACACCTTACACTAAAATTAACTCCAGATGGATTAAAGACTTAAACATAAGACCTAACACCATAAAAACCCTAGAAGAAAATCTAGGCAAAACCATTCAGGACATAGGCATAGGCAAGGACTTCATGACCAAAACACCAAAAGCATTGGCAACAAAAGCCAAAATAGACAAATGGGACCTAATCAAACTCCACAGCTTCTGCACAGCAAAAGAAACAGTCATTAGAGTTAATCGGCAACCAACAGAATGGAAAAAAATTTTTGCAGTCTACCCATCTGACAAAGGGCTGATATCCAGAATTTACAAAGAACTAAAACAGATCTACAAGAAAAAAACTAACAAGCCCATTCAAAAGTGGGCAAAGGATATGAACAGACACTTTACAAAAGAAGACATACATGAGGCCAACAAACATATGAAAAAATGCTCATCATCACTGGTCATTAGAGAAATGCAAATCAAAACTACATTGAGATACCATCTCACGCCAGTTAGAATGGCGATCATTAAAAAATCTGGAGACAACAGATGCTGGAGAGGATGTGGAGAAATAGGAACACTTTTACACTGTTGGTGGGAGTGTAAATTAGTTCAACCATTGTGGAAGACAGTGTGGAGATTCCTCAAGGACATAGAAATAGAAATTCCATTTGACCCAGCAATCCCATTACTGGGTATATATCCAAAGGATTATAAATCGTTCTACTATAAGGACACATGCACACAAATGTTCATTGCAGCACTGTTTACAATAGCAAAGACCTGGAACCAACCCAAATGCCAATCAATGATAGACTGGATAGGGAAAATGTGGTACATATACACCATGAAGTATTATGTATCCATCGAAAATGATGAGTTCGTGTTCTTTGTAGGGACATGGATGAACCTGGAAACCATCATTGTCAGCAAACTGACACAAGAGCAGAAGATCAAACACCGCATGTTCTCACTCACAGGTGGGTGTTGAACAATGAGAACACAGGGAGGGGTGCACTACACACTGGGGTCTGTTGGGGGGAAATGGGGGAAGGACGGAGGGGTGGGGAGGTGGGGAGAGATAGCATGGGGAGGAATGCCAGATATAGGTGAAGGGGAGGAAGGCAGCAAATCACACTGCCATGTGTCTACCTATGCAACAATCTTGCATGTTCTTCACATGTACCCCAAAACCTAAAATGCAATTAAAAAAAATTTTGTTCTTCGAGAAGGATTTAAGATGGCTGACTAGATGAAGCTGGGATGCACCTCTTTCATTGAGAGGATCCAAAATATCAAGTAAATCTTCACATTTTGAACAGATCTTTTGAGAGAAAACATCAAAATTTAACAGAGAGGTGACAGAAAACGTAGTAATTGAAGAGGAGAAATGTGGGGCTGCCTGCCTAATGTTGCCAGTGCTGGGAACTCCTAAAGAAGGGATGGGTGAAGAAACCCCCAGGCACCACATTCCCATTGTGGACTTCTGAGATCCTAGCTATGGGAGTACCCATGAGCCCCATAGATCTTTGGACTGGTAAGGGGAGCTGCTGGAAGAACACACAGCACTGCTTGAACTCTAATGGAGCCCAAAAGGCTTCAGTGCACTGGGCAGCTGCCAGAAAATGTGACTCTGGCAACCTCCCTAGCAAAGGCTCTGTGTCCTGTCCTATGTGCTCTTGCTCTCTGTCGGGCAGGAGAGAGCTGGCCTCGGGCATGTTCATGCCTTCAAGATTGACCACACTGCCATTGTTGCAGGAACAAGGTGCATCTGAGCCACAAACCACCATGCCTGCCAATCCCTCCCGACTGCCTGTCTGATCATTCCACAGGAGGTCCACAGTATAATCTGCATTGCCCTACCTGAGAGGTTTGTTGGTGGATTGAGAGCAGTTCACCCCCCACCCGGCCCCATCACAGGTGGTGCTTGACCTCAGGGGCAAGAGGGAATATCTGCTGGCCTTTCCCATACTCCCCAGAGCAGGAGCTGAGCAGGTCCCACAGCTGCCTACTTTGCTGAAAACCCAGGCAGATTCTTCCCCTAAGCAGACTCTGGCCAAGGAGAGGCATCTCTACCCTGCCCTGAAGTCTTGTCTCAACAGCCTAAAGACTGGGATCCCAGACCCTCATGAAGGTCAACGCTTACACTCCCCCTCCAGAGCCTGGTTAAGGACTGGACTGACCCAGTACCACCCAGCTTTGACCCATCCAACCCCCTTACACTTGAATGAATTTTGGGTAAAGAATGAAATTAAGACAGAAATCAAATATTTTTTCTAACAAATGAAAATAAAGACATAACCTACCCTAACTCTAGGATACAGCAAAAGCACTGCTAAGAGGAAAGTTTATAACATTAAATTCCTAAATAAAATGATGGAAGAATCTCAAATTCACAACCTAATGTCATCCCTCAGAGGACTAGGAAAGCAAGAATAAACCAAACCCAAGGATAGCAGAAGAAAAGAAATAAAAAATATCAGAGCAAAACTAAGTAAGTTTGAGGCCAATAAAATGATACAAAGGATCAACAAAAATTGGTTCTTTGAAAGGATAAACAATATTGATAGGCTGCTAGCCAGTATAACCAAGAAAAAAAAAAGAGAAGATTCAAACAAGCACAATCATAAATTATAAAGATGACATTACAACTGATACCACAGAAATACAAAAGATAAGCAGAGATTACTGTGAACATCTCTATGTGCACAAACTAGAAAACCTAGAAGAAATGGATAAATTCCTGGAACATACAATATGCCAAGATTGAACCAGGAGGAAACATAAATCCTGAACAGACCTATAATGAGTAATAAAACTGAATTAGTAATAAAAATTTTTTCAAAAAAAAAAATGCCTGGGACCAGAGAGAATCACAGCCAGATTTTACCAGAAGTACAAAGAAGAGCTTATATCAATCTGACTGAAAATATTCCACAAACCTAGGAGGAAGGCCTTCTCCCTAACCCATTCAATGAAACCAATATCACCTTGAAACCAAAATCAGGCAAGGGAACAATAAAAAAGGACAACTACAGCTCAGCTTCGCTGATGAACACAGATGCAAAAATTCTAAACAAAATACTATCAAACTAAATCCAACAGCATATCAACAAAATAATTCATCATAATCAAGTGGCTTTTATCCCAGGAATGCAAAGATGATTCAACATTTGCAAATCAATAAATGCAATTCACCACATGAACAGAATTAAAAACAAAAACCATATGATCATTTCAATAGACCCAGAAAAAGCATTTGTAAAATCCAGCATGGTTTCATGATAAAAACCCTCCACAAACTAGGGATTGAAGTAACATACTCAAAATAATAAGAGCCATTTATTATTACAAATCCACAGCTAACATCATACTGAATGGTAAATAACTGGAAGCATTCTCTTTGAGAACTAAAACAAGACAAGAATGCCCACTCTCACCACTGTTATTCAATGTAGTCCTGGAATTTCTAGCCAAAGTAATCAAATAAAAGAAAGAAATATAAAATCCAATGGAAAAAGAGGAACTCAAATTATATTGATTCTTCCTAACCATGAGCATGGAATGTAATTTTCATCTGTTTGTGTCCTCTGATTTCCCTGAGCAGTGGTATGTAGTTCTCCTTGAAGAGGTCCTTCATATCCCTTGTTAGTTGTATTCCTAGATATTTTATTCTCTTTGTAGCAATTGTGAATGGGAGTTCACTCATGTTTGTCTGTTATTGGTGTATAGGAATGCTTGTGATTATTTCACATTGATTTTGTATCCTGAGACTTTGCTGAAGTTGCTTATCAGCTTAAGGAGATTTTGGGCTGAGACGATGGGGTCTTCTAAATATACAATCATGTCATCTGCAAATAGAGACACTTTGACTTCCTTTTTCCTAATTGAATACCCTTTATTTCTTTTTCTTGCCTAATTGCCCTGGCCAGAACTTTCAATACTATGTTCAATAGAAGTGATGAGAGAGGGCATCCTTGTCTTGTACCAGTTTTCAAAGGGAATGCTTCCAGTTTTTGCCCATTCAGTATGATATTGGCTGTGGGTTTGTCATACATAGCTCTTATTATTTTGAGATACATTCCATCAATGCCTAGTTTATTGAGAGTTTTTAGCATAAAGCACTCTTGAATTTTGTCGAAGGCCTTCCCTGCATCTATTGAGATAAGCATGTGTTTTTTGTCGTTGGTTCTGTTTATGTGTTGGATTACATTTATAGATTTGTGTATGTTGGACCAGTCTTGCATCCCGGGGATGAAGCCGACTTGATCGTGATGGATAAACTTTTTGATGTGCTGTTGGATTCGGTTTGCCAATATTTTCTTGAGGATTTTCGCATCAATGTTCATCATGGATATTGGCCTGAAATTTTCTTTTATAGTTGTGTCTCTGCCAGGTTTTGGTATCAGGATGATGTTGGTCTCATAAAATGAGTTAGGAAGGATTCCCCCTGAGGTATCATCTTACATCTCAGAAGGGGTATTATTAAGAAGTCAAAAAACAACATATGTTAGGTATATGTGGAGAAAAGGAAATAATTATAAAATGTCAGTGAGAATGTAAATCAGTACGTACAGAAATTTCTCAAGGAATTTAAAATAGAACTATCATTTGACCCTGCTACACCACTACTGGACAGCTACCCAAAGCAAAATAAATTACTATAGTCAAAAAAGACACGTGCAGTAGTATGTTTACAGCAGCACTAGTAACAATAACAAAGTCAATGAACCCCCCAATGATTGATTGGATAAAGAAAATATGGTATATACAGACCATGGAATACTATATGACCATAAAAATCATGTCCTTTAATGAAATATGGATACAGTTGGAGGCCACTATCCCAAGTAAAATGGCTCAGAAACAGAAAATCACATATCACATGTTCTTCCTTATAAGTGATATCTAAACAATGGGTACATATGGACATAAAGATGGACTCAAAAAGAGGACAGAATGGGAGGGGAGTAAAGTTTTAAAATTATCTATTGGATACAATGTTCAATATTTAGGTGATGGTACAATAGAAGCCCAAACTTCAGCATTATGCAATATATTCATGTAACAAGCCTGCACATGTAGCCTCTGAGTCTAAAATTGAAAGAAAAAAAACAAACTACAGTATTAGTGAGAAGAAATATCCCAAGATCTTTTGAAAAATTATTCTTTAGCAATACTCAATATGTGTATAGTACTTTGCAGCTTTCAAAGGGCTTGCACATACATAATTTATTCTTCACAGCATGCCTGAAATAGAAATGTAACATATATTTTCACACTCACTTTATCAAGAAAAGACAGAATTGTATCACAGAGACCCAGGGACCATGCAAGTCTCTTCAGTCCTTGTCCAGTGTGGCACATCAGGATGCCTTTAAAAAAGCAGATGATGTAAATCTTCTCCTTCTTGATCTTTTCCACACGCATGTGAGAGAATGTGAATGGAAGCAACACACTGTCTTGGCTGTAGACTGGTCCTTGTCATCACCCAATTCCTCCTTGGAAATCTTACATGTCAATATTCTACTCAGAAGAAAATCTCTCATTCTTTCTGTTGTTTCACTCCCATTAAATTCACTTGAACTTTACTGAGGTCCCAGTTCCTTGAATTCTTCATTTGACTTTCTCAGGATCATTTGTTCATCCTTGCTTTTGTCCTCCTTTGCCTTGATTCTCATTTTCTACCAGATTTCCTCAGCTAGTTCTCAACACACAATAGCCTTCATTTCTGTTGTCACCAATCTGTACTTTGGTGTCAGCCATGTCCTTAATTCTTTTTTTTTAAAAAGGTGCAAATTTATTCAAACTTAAAAAGAACTCTAACTATTTCATCCTCAAAAAATGTTAAAAATTTGTTTAAGGAACAGATTATAATTTATTTCTCTACTTCACCCCTTTCCATCCTATATAGTGAATCCTCTCACATAAATTTCTACACTGTATGTAATGTAATAGGTCATAGAGTAATCAATAAAGTAAAATATGTCCATTTAAAAACTGTTAACTTCAGCTCCACTTTGTCAAGACCCATCTGTAGTGAAGCATGACCTCTTTATATGTATATACAACGTTTTGGCAAGGGAGCCCTTCAAGAAAAATGTGTTACTTCCATATTTAATTTGGTAATTTATAAATATATTATTCCAGTTACACTTGAAATTATTGTATTTTTAAAGAACAGTTGATGGAATAGAAACATATGGATTCATCAGGCATTTTTGAAGGTAGTGTGTATTCTATTAAAATTTCACAAAAATAAAACATCTTTTATAACCAGAGCATTTTTCTCATGGTTCAATTTTTAACAAGAAAGTCAGGCTTTAATGGGTATATATAGGGGTATATGTATATATATATATATATATATGTGTGTGTGTGTGTGTGTGTGTGTGTGTGTGTGTGTGTGTGTGCATGTTTACTTATAAACCTAAAAATTAAGCCCTTTCTTCAAGCTTTTTGCGATCCTTCCACTCAAGTCACCAGTATACTGATTTTACACTGAATGGCTGTGAAGCAGTTTCAAGATTCAGACTTTAGTTTTCCGTGTCAAAAATATCTATGTCTCTTACATGCTTGAAGTCTGAGTTCATTCAGACATGGTCTAGCTTCTAACAAGCTGTAGGCCGAAGACCTGAGAAAATTGCATGACTGTTTCAGAAATGCTTTCATAGTTCCTCGTGCAGTTTAAGACAGATAGAAAAGGAGGGCTTGTCAGGGAGTTCCATGGTGATACTATTGGTGTGTTCAGGCATGGATATATTATGCGGGAATGGGGCATTTACATTTAATTATGGAGGAGTTGTTCAAATAGGAAAAATATTTATTTTAACATATATAGATTATGCAGTACTGCCCCGTCATCAAATGCAAAACATCTCTTTCTTACTCTCTGTGGTATTTTGGAATTTCACCCTGTTTTAAGGCAAAAACAATGTTTAACTGCCGTTATACATGCATGGGAAATGCTTTCAGGCGCCAGGCATTTCCCAGGAGGGAATCCCTTCACAGTAAATTGCATCACTTACTCTTATTGTGGTGATGTTGGGGTATCGAAACCATACCAAACCAGCTATGATGTAGGCTGTTAACATAGGAAGGCGCAGAATCCCAGTGCAGCGAACTTCTAAAAGTAAGTTGCTATTACAATTAAGCATGGCGCTACAGATCTATTGCTAGTTATCAACCCACTGGGATATATACAATACATGTCTATAATGAAAAAATCCTGGGAAGAGGGCAGATTTTTTTTTTATAACAGTCAAAGATTCACAAGGGATATTATTTTTCTCTTTCCTTTTAATTGACATGTAGTCACTCTATATTATTCTGAGGTTGATTTCCCCATTGTGGACTCTACCAGTCACTGATTTCCCCTCATTTTCGCTCTGGCTTATGGCCTTTTGGACAGCATATTGCTCATTAGCAACCCCACCCAAAACTGGGCAGGAGAAATAGTCTGCTGGAACAGAAATCTGCCCATTCTGCTCCTTGTTAGTAGTTCACGAAGAGGATGTGCAAACTGTTCATAAACTGAGGCTTTTGGACTATGAGTAGATGTCAATTATCCATGTATCTCTGGCTTCCAATACCATGGATAATTGAGAGTTGGCCACACTACCAGACACGTATGCCACAACAATCTGTTAATTTGTTGTTTAGCTTTATTTCTACTCTTTCCACTCCCTTAGACTCTAATACTATTTCCTAAATCCCAGATTTTATGATCATCAAGTCTGAAACCTTCCTGAAAATATTTCAAAGGTAGCAGTCATCTACCTCAGACATTAAAATAGCAACAAAATACTAGATACTTATCCATCCTACATTTGCGTTGTTGGTAAAAAAAATAAATAAATAAAATCCTTGAGTTCTATATTTAGGGTGGATTCTATGTGTCATTTACTTTCTTCACACAGAACACATTGAGTGATAAAGTTTGAGGAAGAGAGAAAAAATGTAAGCTTGTCAGATCTTTAAAATTTAATAGACTCTAACCACTCTGATTTTGATGTAGATGTTTTGAGACTATTAAGTTGGATTATTTTTCTTCTTTGTTATAGATGAGAAATATTGGGTTTTAATTTTAATTTTAAACATGAGGAATTCAAAGTAAGTGAGATGAAACTGAAACCTTATCTGTAGACCAGGCTGGAGCACACATATATTAGACCATTATGCTTCATCATGATTTTCTAATTAAGGAGAATAAAAGAGATTTGAGAGGAATTTAAAGTGGTATATAAAGAGAGCAAGAGTTCAACTGAGGGAAAAAAGGGGAATGAAAATATGTTTCTATGAACATGTAAGACATAGATCTAAAAATCTACCATAGTTGCTAAGAGTAAATAGCAATGAACCGACATTATAAGGTTAGCAAGTCAGATGCAACCTGGTCAGCAACATTTGTTTCATCCTGATAACACTGACTAAAAAGAAAAAAAGACCTAAGAATTAAAACAAAGAGTACAACAATTATTTATTCATTCATTCAACAGCTATCAATTTTAAATCTAAACACTAGAACTAAGAAGAATGCTGTCCCTGCTTACAAAGAGCTCCAGAGAAATAATTTTTAAAATGAGATATAGATAACATGGAAATGCAAAACATATAAACAATTTTGAGTTAGAAGACGACAACTACAGATTATCAAAATTCTCCCTGGAGATTTCAGCTATTCTTTGTAAGATTAATGGTGGCAAAACTTGATGAAGTAAAATCTACTTTTTATCTGTTTTATACCCATTACAACTTAACCACTAAAGAGAGTCTTATTAAAAGATCAATTTCTTTTAAAATCCCCAAGTGTTCACTACAACCAGGATAAAGAGCTGACTCCCAGGATGATTAAGTTCATTCCATTTCTTTGAATCATGTTTTACTGCGCATTTACCTATATCAGTTAAATTCCTTAACTAAAGTACTCCCTCTTAAATCAAAGTGGTTATGCTTTTAAAAACTCTGATTGGAGAATTTACAGGATAGGAACTGAAAAGTGGCAGAATATGCCACTCCAAAATATGCCTCTTTGGCATAAGGGAAGGCAATTAAGAAGCAGATAATGCCCTCCCTCATTTGCCTAAAAAGAAGACATAAAAGTGGACTTCCTCACTATCTACAAGTCAACACAGAAGTTAACCATAAAAAAAAAATAAACACTGTATCCTTATCGGCACATAGAAGGCACCAGAGAAATCCACATAACAAATTTTACCAACTATCCCTTATCTACCATTAGTTTCCACATGAATTTGCCTTCCCACAATTTGCCACCCCTGGATGCTCAAAGTCCTTTTCCTTTGTTTTTTAATTTCTTTATAAATTTGCTGTTCATTGTTAAGATGTTCTGTAACCCCATATTCTAAACACTCCGAGTTACTCATCACTGAATACTCCCGTGTGCATGCAAAATGCACTTGTTAATAAATTTTGTCTGTTTTGTTAATCTGTTGTTTTTTGGTTTTTTTCAGTAAAAGAGGCTAAGATGAATAGAAGAAAAAGAAACATTTTCCTCCTGTACAAAAATTAAGACAGTATGGAAAAATTAAATCAGGAAGATATAGTCAGAACCTATAAAGAGACTGTTGTGTCTTCTAAAGATATCATGGTACTACCATTCTTGGCAAGAATTGGAGCATCTTCATTCCCTGCTGACCCACATGCTTACAATTTCACAATAAAATATTTATTAAAGAGTTTCACAAAATTTATGTAGAGTATACTTTTACTGAATGGCATATAATATTACCATTTGCTATGAAACACCATGTGGGAAGGCAGTACATATAGGCTGATGAAAATGGTAGTCCCCACCCACCTGTGGTTATCAAGTAATTGAAATGAGGCTATTCCAAACTGAAATATATTTTTGGTATAAAATAGACATGATTTTAAAATATTCAGTATAAAAATACAAAAGGTCTCAATAATTTTTATATGTATTATACATTAATATGATATATGCATATATTGAGTTAAATAAAACACATTTAAAAATTTTTACCTTTTCTTAAATTTTACTTTAAGTTCTAGCATACACATGCAGAACATGCAGGTTTTTTACATAGGTATACATGTGCCATGGTGGTTTGCTATACCTACCCAACTATAATCTAGGTTTTAAGCCCTACAAGCATTAGGTATTTGTCCTAATGTTCTCCCTCCCCTTGCCCTCACCCCTCATCAGGGCCCAGTGTGTGTTGTTCCCCTCCCTGTATCCGTGCATTCTCAGTGTTCAACTCCCACTTATGAGTGGAACATGTGGTGTTTGGTTTTTTGTTCCTGTGTTAGTTTAATGAGGATGACAGCTTTCAGCTTATCCATTTCCCTGCAAAGGACATGATCTCATTCTTCTTTATGACTGCACAGTATTCCATAGAGGATATGTGCCACAGGATGAAGCAATGTTTAATTTTATCGAAGGCCTTTTCTGCATCTATTGAAATAAGGGTTTTGTTTTGTTTTGTTTTGTTTTGTTTTTTGGTCATTGGTTGTGTTTATGTGATACATTGTAATTATCGATTTGCAAATGTTGAACCAGCCTTGCATCCCAGGAATAAAGCCAACTTGATTGTGGAGGATAAGCTTTTTGATGTGCTGCTGGATTTGGTTTGCCAGGATTTCATTGAGGATTTTCGCATCTGTGTTCTTAGGGATATTGGCCTGAAATTTTCTTTTTTGTTGTGTCTCTGCCAGGTTTTGGTATTAGGATGATGCTGGCCTCATTGAGAGGAATCCCTCGTTTTCTATTGTTTGGAATAGTTTTAGAAGGTATGATACCAGCTTCTCTTTGTACCTCTAATAGAATTCAACTGTGAATCCATCTGGTCCTGGGTGGGCTTTTGCTTTGGTTTGGGTTTTTTTTGTTGTTGTTGTTGATAGGCTATTAATTACTGCCTCAATTTCAGAACTTGCTATTGGTCTATTCATGAATTTTACTTCTTCCCGATTTAGTCTTGGGAGAGTGTATGTGTCCAGGAGTTTATCCATTTTTCCTAGATTTTCTAGTTTATTTGTGTAGAGGTGTTTACAGTATTCCCTGATGGCAGTTTGTATTTCTGTGGGATCAGCGATGATACCCTCTTTATCATTTTATATTATGTCTATTTAATTCTTCTCTCTTCATTAGTCTAGCTAGTAGTCTATCTATTTTGTTAATATTTTCAAAACACCACCTCCTGGATTCATTGATTTTCTGAAGGGTTTTTTATGTCTCTGTTTCCTCAGTTCCGCTCTGATCTTATTTATTGTCTTCTGCTAGCTTTTGAATTTGTTTCTCTTGCTTCTCTAGTTCTTTTAATTATGATTTTAGGGTGTCAATGTGAGATCTTTCCAGCTTTCTGATGTGGGCATTTAGTGCTATACATCTGCAGTACTAGAATAACTTTGATGAGAGGGAGCGAAATGCTATACAGGACTCTTGCACAGCTTATATCACTGGTCTTATGACTACTCGATTAATGAATCCATTGTGTAAGGGCGGCTGAGGACAGAGTCTAGCTGACCTTCACTGGATCAGTCATTCTACACTAGAGACCACTGATGCAAAACACAAAGATCTACATGTTTGGTGTCCACTTCCATAGATCCTTTTAAATGTTTGTAAGACAGACTTTCTTGTATTCAACCTTGCAATCTTTTTCATCTAGGCCCCTTACCAATGTTAAAGCAAACTAAATATGGCTTCAGAACTCTGTACTTTTATATTTGAGTCCTTGTGGATAAACTGTAACCCAACTTAATAGGTAGACAAGATTGAAAACCTAACTTAGGAGTATGTACCTGTAACAATTGCTGAGTCTTGGCCAATCGCAGCAGCTATACTTCAACCGCCCATACACTGCTGAGTGTTCAAACTGTGTTCAAATAAGGCAAATAACAACCTGTAACCAATCCAGCTGTTTCTGTACCTCACTTCCAATTTCTGTACATTGCTTTACTTTTTTTTTTTTGTCTATAAATTGATTCTGACCACAAGGCACCCCTGGAGTCTCTCTGAATCTGCGGAGATTCTGGGGGCCTCCCAATTTGCAAATCGTTCATTGCTCAATTAAAATCCCTTAAATTTAATTTGACTGAAGTTTTTCTTTTAACACCAATGAGGCAAGCCTTTGGCCACTGCACAGGAGTCAATGTATATCCTTACCTTATGCCATTTATTTCTCTTCAAAATGTTAACAACCAAGTGTACTATTCAAAAATCTACCTTCTTGGAGGATTTTCCCTAAATAATATCTTCCAGGGGTACGCCTGAATGGGGCTATCAGGTGATAGATAGTCTCTTTCAGGTTGCATCAACATGGCAGATCAATCTAACCATGAAACAGGCCCAGAGCTTTTCTTATTTTGACAGCTGAGAGGTAGGTGCTAGTATAACAAAGGTAGGAATATGAAATGTGGGCCTCCTGCTTGCATAAACTTTTGCCTTTCAGATATGCTTGGGCCTGCTCAACCTTATGATGTGGTGGGTCTGATAATATACAGCTCATCATATATAATTTCAGTCCTACAGTAACCTGGTGTCCCAAACACAGGTAGTTAGTTGCTTTTTAAAAAGGGACAATTCTACAGGCAACACAGCTTCGTTCGAACCCTAGGAGTCTGCATTACAGCTCTTCTATTCAAATTGGCAGAAAATCTAGAGAACATTTTTTCCTACTAGCTTCCTCTAGCAATGTTGAATCTGGTGTGTCACATAGTTCAACCAACAGGGTTGCTTGCACTACACCCTGAACTTGTTTCAGAATTCTCTCTTTCTCTGGATCCCACTCAGAACTGACAGCCTCTCATGATGAACAGTAATTAGAGATAGGCAATATTTCCTATTGTGAGGTGCCGTGACCTGGACCGCTTTCTTAGTGATAGGAGGTACGAGATGCAATAACTTTAACTAAGAAGATGTGTCTCACTATGCCCAAGACCAATAGACAACTAAAAATTCTATTGATATTGCAGGCACTGAATATCTGTCGTATTAATAGTTACCTTCCACAACTATCACACATATATCTTATCAGAGCAGGCAGCTTATTTGCCACTTTGGGCTCTCCAATTCCAGGTCAGGGAACCAGTGTGAGTGGTTCTACCAGCTGAAAAGCAAATTCATCTTGATTATATACTCAGGAACTGGGTAAATAACCATATATTCATCTTTAGACCAGTCTGACTCACAGTCTGATGAACATGGGCCAGGATTCTATCTGTCACCTATCCTCCCTAAGTCTCCATTCTAACAAGGTCTGTGGTAGTGTTACGGCTTCTGAGGTATTAGTGTCAGCCCAATCTAGTATCCAGCAGTCCTTAAAAGATCTGCATATTGATTGTGTAGTAAAGGATTTAATCTTGCCCAAAGAGAGATCTGGCCTTTGCACCTCACCTCTGGGAGGTGATCTCTAACCCCCTAGAAGGTCATACTTGACACAAGTGTCTTTGTTTGCTGGGGACTTTAGAGCATGTCGGACAGTCTAACAATGTGATTTATGGTGGGTCCTTCCAGTCGTGCAGTAACAGCTCAACCTCCAGAGGGCTGGGAAATGGGTCAGCCACATGGGCAATTGAACATGGAGTCTCAATAAAAACTCTACCTATCAAAGTTCCAATGAGTTTCCCTGGTTGGCAATAACCCATGCATATCATATATATCTCTGCCAGGAGGCATGAACACTGTCCAAACTCTATGAATAAAGGACATCTGGAACCTCCACATTTGGAAAACTCCTGAACTCTTCTCAGGGCTGATTTTAGTCTTTTTTTTTCTTTGTAAGAAACTATAATTTGTGGTTATAATAGCTTTCAGTGAGTTCTATGACTTCTCCTAACAAATTAGCAAAACTTAAGGTGATTTAGGGAAACTTTCAACTGGTAAGTGATGTCAAAAAGTGAAGATAATCTTGTAGACTGTGCTCTCTCTAAACCTGTACTCTCCCCATTGTGAAATTATCCTGGTTAATGGCCACATTCCTATGAGAGAAAATGTAAAAATATAAAAATCTACTTCATATTCTTATTCTGACATTGCAGAAAATTATATAGCATTCTTATCAAATAAAGGGCTCTGGGTGTGAAAACTGGGTCAAGTCTAGGACCTGGCTGACGGGCTGTATTTTTCCCATTGCAGTAATTAACATTATTTCTGTGCTAACCCAATGTTTGTTTGTTTGTTTTATTATATAAGTCAAGCAATGCCCTTGCTTGCTGTACACTTATCTCACTCATAGGAACAGTAGGGTACAGTAGCCATTTCCACAGATCCCTGAGTGTCAAGGTTCCTTAGCTGCCTTCCTAGTCTTGTAGCCCTTCATGGTATTTGTGTCCATCTGTTCTGTGACAATTAAGTGCCAACACCTGGCCTCATCATTCCAGAATCCAATCATTCTCATTAACATTAAGGAGCTCAATTCCATAGCAGCACTTCTTATAATCAGCCCTGGTCTGAGAAGGACAACTCCACTGAGCTTCTTAATGATGTGGGTACACCACCCATGCCCACTAACAAATTCCTTATTATTTCAGTGAACGGAGCCATCTCTAACCCTCACAGAACCTGGCTGGTCTCTTATCTCACATACTCAGTCTATTCTAGCATGCACATCTCCCTGGACTTCTTGTCCCATCCTCAACACTCTGCAAAGGCAGATCTGATGCCTCTACCTCACTTTCTGTAAACTATTATTATTTTTCAACTTCAAGGAGTAATTCCAGAAGAGAATTAGTGATGCCAGTTCCAGGTATCCTTGTCAAGGTACTAAGTTCTGAGTTATAGAAGAGTTTCCCCATATCAAAAATCTCTCCTCTATTCAGCATTATATTCTACTCTTCCTGCTCTGGGATCTTTGAGATTCAAGTATTTTCCCCTAGTTCCTGTGGAAACATATAAGCTATATACAGTAGTTTTTTTCTTGGGTAATTCTTTTTATCTCACAGCAGAGCAATACTGCCCTACTCAAGAGGCAGGAGGCATAGCTTGTGAAGGACAACCAACATCCTGCAAAATATCTACCTTATGTCCTCTGTAAGTGGTTTCTAGGCAGTGAAAGGCTATTATCTTCTAACATGGGAGAGACAGCATAACTTCCTCTAACCCAAAGGTATAAAAGAATCTAAGTCATCAAATTCTGAAGCCCAGCCACACAAATGTGCTAATCCCAGATCTCAGGATTCTATTCCTTTCCTCTCAGACCCTTTCTTAAGTATGGGAGAGTTTCCAGAATTATGAGTTCAACTTCCTTTGTAACTTCTCTATTTTTATCATCAAGTGTTGGGCCTGGTTCTTAGCACAGTCTGTTTTCTGGCTCCTGGAGAAGTGTTTCTTAAAGACTGTCTGAAGAACTTCTGGCTTTTACACCACCTCTGAAGACAATATTTGGCTGACAAAAGCCTGTTATTTTCTTTCTCCAGGACTTCTGTGACCATTAAAATGGCCATCCAACTAGACAGTTTTTATGATTAGTATTGGTCCTATGTATTTCAAGTACAGAGTCACTGCATGAACCAGTACATCCCCCTTCCACTTGTACCTCACCCCAATCCACCAGAGGTAACAGTGTTAGTATCTGTGATATTATACTTTATCAAGAGGTCTCACCAGCTCACATCCTCAGAAATGAATTATTTGCCTCTAGTTGCTAGATTAGTGATCTAATGCAGGGTCTGCTTCCTAGTACTCCATTTCTAGTAAAAACTGTCTAATTTGAATTCTTCCAGGGATCAACCCTGAGATAATATTTGAATCTATGTAATTAATGTGAGAGATTATCCTAAAAATGACTATTTGGTGACATAAACTAAGACACTCATCTTTGTGTGATGACTACAGATGAGTCTAGATGGTCTGGGCTTTATTTTCTCTGCTAACCAAACACTGACTTCAGAACTGGACATAGTGCTGTATAGGCAGGCCACACACAGGCTTAGAACACGGCAAGGTAGGGCCACACAAAAACAAAGTTCATCTCAATAATTGTATCAGAAAAAAAATCTAAAGAAAAATCTCTTTTATTTTCAGTTATCATGTAAATTTTGTGTTATGTTGCATAAATTGTTTATTACACATTGCTGTTTTATTTTTAAATAACTTGGGTGTGGGAAGCACAAATATTTTCAGTGCTTTAGGTACCTAAAAACATCTTAAATTCAGTGACCCTCTGCTGACATATTCTGCCTACTCATTGAAGCCAGAAAATCAGAAAATCAGATCCTGCCCTGCTGGCTCCTTGCTAGTCTTCTCATTAACAATTTTAGAACCAGCATTGAGTCAACTCTTTAACGTGACTTCAAGCAAGCTCTCCTCTGACTATCATAACTGGTTTCCTACTAGACTGTTGTTTAATGTCCTCAGCCAGACAAACGCACCCAGGCTCAGGTCCAATAAGCTGCTCCCCTTCCAGAGATCTCCTTTCCCTGACCTTGTGCATTTCCCAAAACAGGAAATTCCCATCTCCCCTTTTCCTTTTAATAAGGGAGATTTATGACCAAAAAGAGAGAAACAGAGAGAAGATACTTATATTTTTAGAGAGAACTTCAGTCAAAATAATTATCACATTAAGTTTTTACCCCTCCCTTTTTCTCCCCCACAATTTAAAAATCACTTTTAAGGGAAATCATCCTGAAGACTAGTAATATAATTTTAATTAACTATGTGATTTATTGCTTAGTGTCTGGATTTCATCATGGAGAAATTTTTTAATTAGAGAAATGAATGACATACTGTACTAAGTGCTTAACAGAGATCATGTCATTTAATCTTGACTATAACCGTTGCTATAAATATTATTTTTGTCCTTGTTTTAGTAATGAGAAAACTGAGACTTAAGAAATTTAAATTTAAATCTAATGGGAATACTTGCTTTTAACCACTATGCTGAGTTTCATAGGAAATATTAAATAAATATTTGTTGAATGAAGTGAAATGTGGAAAGAACAAGATAGAGAAAATGAGAAGAAAAAAATGCTGGAGGAATTCTCTAGAGTGGTTTGGATCTATTCCATTCTCCACTTTGGAAAATTCTATGACAGTTTCCAAAAGAAGAACTTCAATATTATTCCCTCTTGCTGCTCTGACCTCAAATACTCCTTGTAAACCTAGGCCTAGACACAAGTGCTTAGGTAGAAAAACATGTACACATTTCACACTCGTAAAAAATTCCAGTGGAGTAAGTAAAAACCAGGTTGATTCTGTGACATAGAGCTGAAGCCACCACTTCACTGTTCCACCACTTTCTTTGCTCTCTTCCAGCTTGTATTCATCTTCAGGCCTTACATCTGAGCCCAAAGTCCCTGCTTCTCAGACTAAACATGCTGATTGCCAATCAAAACAAACATCTTTACTGACAACCAAGTTTTGCCTGGGGAATTCTCTCCTCAAAAAAAAAAAAAAAAAAAAAAAATCAAAAAGATACAAAGCATGCTCTGTCCCCAAAGGAATTCTTTCCTTCTCTCCTACTTCTTCATGTCAAGGAGAGAATCAGATGATATGTGATAGCTAGTTGTGCTCTGACTCAAGAACTTAACAGGAATAGCAGGGATGTCTGCATGGGCTAAATTTAAGAAGAAAAACTTTGAAATTAGAATAAAAATCAAAGTTAAAATTCTGCTTCAACTTTTTAATGATCAGCCTTTCAAAAGAATTGCTAGAGAACAAGCACATTGTTGCTCTCTAGTCATGTGGATCTGAAATGACTAACAGATACATAATTCCAGACTTGATCTCATTTCTTGCCTGGCTTTGCTTTTTAACTCTGTACATCCATGCTGAGGATTCAAGCTGCTTCCCCAGTTCATAACAAGCTCTTTTCAGAGACAGGTCTCCCAGCTTCCAGCTGCCTATATTAATGAGAAGCATGAGTTTCAAATCAGAACTTCAAAAGAATAATTTTCTTGGAACATTATCCTGTAATAGGTTTCTAATACAGCCTTCCGCTGGAGTATCTGTATAGAAAGCAGTTAATCTAGTGAGAGAAAAATCCAGGGTCTTGGTAAAAAGAGGGCAAAGGAGCTTAAAGGTGGGCTGGATCTGGTATTGCACTCAAGCTGGGTGGTGGGGGAAGGGAGAATGGAATCCTGGGAGAGTTAAGACACATATGGGTCTGATTCCAAAGGCAGAATTGTAATCTCACTCACCTTTGGAAAACTAAGCTAGTGCCTTAGTGACTTAAGTTCCCTGATGTATGAGGGTATGACCAGTTCAGTATGATTCTGCATAGTTCATGAAATATGAACCCCATGCAAATACTCCAAAACCACAATTGATTGGAACTCCAAGAAGGAGATGGTCTAGGTCATTGAATTTTCTGGTCAACTCAGAAGTGAAGCAGAAAAAAATATCCTTCCTATTTCAATTCTCAGGACCTAAAATGTTTATAAAAATATTAGTCTATTTTTCTGATTTATTCGGTAGAGCATAGAGAATACAATTTAATTTCTATTTGATGGTTCAGATACTTATGGTCCCTAAGGTCATACTTTTAGAGATCAATTACTTTGGTCCCATAACTATGAAGTCAAAGGTTAAGAAATAGAGATAGAGGCATAGCTGCACTGATAAAAGGTTATAATCTATAAGAGTTTAGTACAAATTAATCACTGATAGATATTTGTTCTATTGTTTACCTATTTCTCATAAACTTCAAAAGTTAAAAGAATTCTGATTAATGGGTGATTATGATTGATAATTTACATGATTACTCTAGTTCTGTGCAGCTTTCGCTGAGAGGGAGGAGACCTTTTATCTTGAGCTGAGAAAGAGCCTGTTTCTAACTGGCTTCATGGTTCATATAGTTCCATAACTATCACAAACCACATTAAAAAGTAAAGGGACACCAGGCACGGTGGCTCATGTCTGTAATCCCAGCACTTACAGAGGCCGAGGCAGGCAGATCAAGAGGTCAAGGGTTCAAGACCATCCTGGCCAACATAGTGAAACACTGTCACTACTAAAAATACAAAAATTAGCTGGGTGTGGTGGCATGCACCTGTAGTCCCAGCTACTCAGGAGGCTGAGGCAGGAGAATAGCTTGAACAAGGGAGGCGGAGGTTGCAGTGAGCTGAGATCACACTACTGCACTCCAGCCTGGCAACAGAGAGACACTCTGTCTCAATTAAAAAAATAAAATAAAATAAGGGGACACAACATAAATTAAATAGAAACCAACCTTATGTCTCCTGACCTAAAGTTGTTGTCAGTGTTGTTATTGCTGTTTTTGTTGTTGTTTTGGTAAAAACAAGGCTGCTCTCATACAGTGAATGTACCACTTAAATTCAAAGGACACCAAACGTGATTTCAGCTTCAGTTCAAGAGGAAAAGACCTTTTTAGTAATCTCAGGATTAAGTTTTTTACTCAAATTCTCCATAACTGCACAGCCCTTGGGTAATGACAGATAAATCAGGCCCAAATCATGTGCACTGAGACCAAGAATGAGCAAGACTAACCACAGCAATAGTGACTTCAAGTGCCAGCAGGCACGGAAAGGCCTTACACCAGCAGTTTCTTGTGCCCCTATGCTCCAAAGGTTGTGCTTTTCCCGGCAAAAGAGGAGGAGGGGAAGTGCATTTCCTAACTTGTCAATGGCCTTATGCTTCCTGAGTGAGAAGAGCCCTACTGAACGCACAGGGCCCCTCTCCTTTCCGTCGGCTCCATTCATATTTGTCAGCGAGCTAGTGTTTATGGCTTCTCATATTTGCTAACAAATATCCTCACCATCAGCAATTCCAAATTGACGTATTCCTCCCTGATGATTGTCCAGAATTCTGTGCCAGGCAGGAGGGCTAGGGAAAAAAGGAGGGGCATGGAAAACTGCAGGGGAAGAAAGGGAAGGAGAAAAAGGGCACCAGGCAAAGAGAAGCCTGTCATGCACAATCAAACAATTGATTCATATCAACAATTCTAAACCTATGCTTCTTTCTCAGCCTTTCCTACCAATTTTTTCTTAGAGTTTTGCCAAGTTAAAGGCCAGAAAGAAATTGTTGCCACTTGATTCTGCCCATATGCCATCTACAAAGTCTTTAAGTAATACCTGCTTATTTGTCTGATATAAACATTATGTGCAAGTAATGCTCATCCACTTAAGAGTAAGATGAATAATAAGTAAATTTAATTTTTGACCTAATGCTCTAATCTATTTGGATGTGTACCCACCAGGACCTAAACTTTCAGCAGGTCAATAAAATGACCCCTCTGTCTACGAGTTGAAAGTCTTTTTGATTTCTACATCTTAACCAAGTAGTCAGCTACTTAGGACTTTATTGACAGAACCTTGGAAAGTCAAGGAATGAGGAGATGCAGCCAAGACAGGAATGCAGAGTTTCAGACATTCTGTGTATACTAATCGTGATACTTAAACCACTAAGATTTCCATTCCATTGATACTAATTTATTTCAGATTGCTCCATGGTGCTGTTAATCAAAGCCAGCAAATACTCACCAAGACAAGTCAAAGGCGGAAATGACCTCCCTATACCCACGTCAGTATGTCAGGAGGGTGGTAAATAGTCAGAATGAATAAAGACACAGTTGCTGGTGCTTTAATTCCATGATTAGAAAAATATTCAGTCAAATGCCAGACAGAAATTATTATAGAGTGTTTGCTAAATACTATCCTAAAATATACCCTAAAACAGATTCAGATATGAATAGCGGAATTCAGTGTGCCACTGCTTTCAACCCTTTTCCAATATTTCCTTAGTCAGAAAGAGTTAAACAAAGGGTCTTGAGCAGTAGATTTCTTAGGAATAAAGAATAATTATCCTTCAATGACAGGAATGGAATTAAAAGACAAGTACAAAATGAGCACTTTTGAAAAGAGAAGGAGATTGACACTCTTTCAAACTACTATAAACTTCAATTACATGATTGACACTCTTTCAAGCTACGGTAAACTTCAATTACATTTGCAATTAAAATATAAGTTTAAACTATATTTGAGGAACAATAGACCATAATTTTGTCTTAATTTGTGAAAAAAAGAACAGTTGAGGCTAAGTCCAAAGAAACTTCTTAAAAACTACTTTTTAAAATTGAAGCATTGGACTAGATACCTGGATGTATTTTTAAAACATAGTTCTAAGAGAAGTTCTCTAAGAAACAGAATAATATCTATAGCTTAATATCATTTATGTAAATGTAAAATACAATACATATACACTAAGCAGTAATAAACATTTAATGAGTATAATCAAAATAGAAGGCTATGCAGTAACATTAGAATAGCTACCTATGGGAGTAGGTGGGACAAGTGTAAGTAGAGAATGCAGATAAAGAGAATAAATTTTTGAAAATAAACCTTGCATAAATCAATGATGGCACTATGCCATGAGCTAATAAATATGATTATATCAACTTTCTGTACCCCAGTCCAAAAAATCATAACAATCAATACAGCTTATGAGTAAATGTGACAAAGTTAAAAACTCCAGGGATAATAAGAAAAATAATAACTAATTAGTTCAACATGAAATGCAATAATATCAGTCTAATAATTACTATGTCTGTTTGTGGTTCGGGACCCTAAGGAGTTTGTTGGAAAACTGCTCTTTTATCATGATTTCTCTCATTGATTTTAATTCAAAAAGTGAGCAATTAAAATCAAACTGGCTTTCATCTCCTGCAGTGCACAATTATCTGTGTAAAGAAGGGTACAGATCTGAAGTAAAGGGTAAACTTAAGAAAAAACACAAGTTTCTACCTAGGGAAGTGAGTGGACAACATTCTGCTGGGTGAGAAAGAGAAATACTGGTGCAAGATGGAGTGGTACGAATTAAACATCTCTATATTGGGTGCATTAGTGACTTTTACATGGCCACTTCACATAGCTTCTCCTAATGTATGCCAAAGTTCAAGTCAGGTTGAACATTTCCACAAGGATTCAAAAAACCCTGTGATGATCTGATTTGATCTAGAAAAAAAACTAGAATACTTAAAACATTCTATCTGAATACTATTTCTCACAACTGAGGTTTCAATGAGCGAAGAGCAGCAGAAAATTCGAGGCCCTATTATTTAACTAGATTCTTAAAAGTCAGTCATAAATGTTAGACAACCATCTAAGTATCAGGAGGCACCAATATCCCGCTCCACCTTCTCTTTTATAGTATGATACCACCACTTCTCCATTAAAAAGTGTGTCTCTGCTCCCTCACTTTGAAACTGATGGACCTTCATCATGGCACCAACCAATAGATTATGTTGAAAGGGACACTGATTTACCAGGCATGGTTGTGAAAGATGATATCGTTTCCACTTTTCTTTCTCTCTCCTATGACACATACCTCGAGATCTCAGAGTCAATATTTACCAAGTCCCTCTCTCATGAAGCTCCCATACTGGAAAAATACCACGAAGCAACTACATAGAGAAATATCCAGGGAGGCTCTGATATTCTCACCCCAAGCTGTTAGAGTCTTTAATCCTCACAACCTAATCTGTAAGTGAAGAAGCCTTAGTGAGGTCCTTGGGTCTTGAAAAAAAATCTTATTGCAAGACATGAGAGACCCAAGTCAAAACTGGCTGGTTCAGCCATTCCTGAATTTTTGACCAAAGAAGCCACTTGAAATTTTTAAAAGTCATTTTTATTGTTTTAAATCACTAAAGTTTGGGGAGACCTGTTATACAGCAATAGGTAACTGTTAGAGCCATCTTTCATGAAAATCAAATACTTTAACCAGGATGTTACACAATGTAACAAATATTGAGTGTTGAAGAAATGCCAATATTGACAATACATAGTTTTATCCTAACTAAAACAAAGAGAATGGAAGAAGAATCAAGAAAATAATATTTAATTTTTATCTCAATCCTCAAAAAGCACTATATTTAAATCAACCACTTTAGAATGAAAATACTGGCATAAATTCAACAGAGCTCATTATGTCTCCCGAGGCATCATTATAGAGTGTTTTCCTTTGTAAAAATAATCACACTTAAACACTTTCTGTCTTACAAACTGTTAAGAAGTATCACTATTATTATTTCATGATGAAATAAGAGGTCTCAGCATGTGTGTGGCTAGTTGTGGGTGAGATTGGAGTGGGAAGTCCTTCTCCAAATATACACCATCATGACCATCCCAAGCATTTCTCACAAAAACTGGTTCTATTACAACATGGTGGGTGCCATATTTTGGCTCCCTCACTGCCACACACATAATCGTCCAGCGGTCCATAAAGCATTACTCTAGTCCATAAACTCTAAGAGACTTTTTAAAATATTTGGCATAAGTTGTTTAAATATGAATTCTAACTGTCTGAAGCATAATTTCCCTGAGGCTAAGAAATGCCTAAAGCATAATTTCCCTGAAGCTAAATTTTAAACTACATTTCCCTAAGGCTCAGTAACATTGCATACAACACTGTTGGTTGAGTCCTAGAAATACCTTTTAAAGATTCCACAGTAGACTCAAATTCCTGGCTGTATATCCCTAGGTAAACCAAGATAAATAAATGGACAGTCTTTCCCACCAATGGTGGGAAGTGAGAGAAACTAAACTGGAATAAAGAACTAGACAGAGATTGACTCTAGTTCAGGAATCCCCAAACCCCAGACCACCAACCAGTACCAGTCCACGGCCTGTTAGAAACCAGCCCACACACAGCAGGAGGTGAGCGCTGGGCAAGTAAGCATTACCACCTGAGCTCTGCCTTCTGTGAGCTCTGTGGCGGCATTACATTCTCATAGGAGTGCAAATCCTATTGTGAACTGTGCATTTGAGGGATCCAGGTTGCATGCTCCTATGAGAACCTAATGCCGACGATCTGAGGTAAAACAATTTCATGCAGAAACCATACCCACCCCACCGTCCATGGAAAAACTGTCTTCCATGAAACCAGTCCCTGGTGCCAAAAAGGTTGGGGACCACTGCTCTAGTTCATCTATCAACTTGGGAAATGGCAACTATCACTACAAGAACAAGATTCTCAATAATTCTACCCCTGAATTATCTTTAGAAATACTGTGAATGACCCCTGAAATGGTCATCCATATCTCTCAACTTGAACTGTACTTTATATGGGGGAAAGTCTCCCAAATACATGCCTCCACCACTCCTTTACAGCCCACCATAAATCCCCCACCCCAATTCTACACCCTACTTCTTACTTTTCTTCCCCATACATATTTCACTGGCAACTTTTACCTCTAACTTCTTTCCAACATTCCTCTTTTATGTGTTTATGTGGCCATCTAAAATTTATGGGAAATTAAAGCAAGGTGCAAACATGTACCTAGAAAAAAATATTCTGCAAAGACAGTTGAATGAACTGACATTTCAACATATCTAAATCCCACTCATTCTCTTTCTCATTTTCTCTCCCCAAAATGTAACTCCTAACTTTTCTGTTATTATTAATAGTACCACATGTCTAGTCTCTCAAGCTAAAAAAGTACAAGAATTTCTCCTTTCAGTCCTATAAGAGAAAAACAAAACAAGTCTTACTATTTAACTCTCTTTTTGCATCTTCCCTTCTTCATTTTCCCTTCTTCTTTCTCACATTCCATCAGTTCAGACATTTGTCTTCTTATGCCTGGACTATTTCAGTGCCATCTAAGCTAGGCTTCCTAAATCACTTCATATGCCTTGTCCCTCCCTCATTTGAAACCTCTAATGGATCTCTGTTGCCTTCAAATTACAGTTCAAATCCTTTGGGTAGGCATCTGTGTCTCTATCTGCTTTTTACCTCCCTTTCAATCTATGACCATGCCAAGTGGAACTAGACCTCATACACTGCTGCTAGAAATACAGAATTGTACAACCACTTAGAAAAACAGTTTGGCATTTAAAAAAATTAGAAATTCTCATACCATAAGATTTAGCCATTCTATTCCTAGGTATTTACTCAAGAGAAGTGAAAGAATAGGTCCATACAAAGATTTGTACATGAACACTTATAGTGGCTTTATTTCTAATAGCCAAAAACTGGAAGCAATTCAAATGTCCATCAAAAGGTGAATGGACTGGAATACCACTTACCAACAAAAAGAATGAACTATAAATACATACTGCAACATAGATGGACCTCAGAATAATTACCCTGAGTTCAAGAAGCCAGACATTTGTATAAAGTTCTAGAAAATACATAATAATATATGGTGACAGAAGTAAATACTTATAATGTTATCTGTTAATTTATTAGAAAGAAAGCAAGCATACTACTGGTTGCCTGGAAACCCAAAAATAAGAAGAGCTGGAAGAGAAGAATTACAAAAACACTCGATTTTTTTTTTTATTGATACAAAATATTTGATCTATTATGGGTAATACAGTTTGGATGTTTGTTCCCTCCAAATCTCAGTTGAAATGTAATCCCCTATGTTGAAGATGGGGCCTGGTGGAAGGTGTGTTGATCACCAGGGTGGTGTTGATCACCAGGGTGGATTCCTCATGAATGGCTTAGTACCATCTTCTTGGTGATTAGTGAGTTCTTGCCCTGAGTTCATGTGAGATCTGGTTGTTTAAAAGAGTGCAAAGCATTCTCCCCAACTCCTGTGCCACTTCTTGCTTCCTCTCTCACCATGTGATGTGCCAGCTCTCCCTTCGCCTTTGCCATGACTGGAAGTTTCCTTAGGCCTTCACCAGAAGCAGATGCCAGTACCATGCTTCCCATACAACCTGCAGAACCATAAACCAATCAAACCTCTTTTCTTTATAAATTCCTGAGTCTCAGGTATTTATTTATAGTGATATAAAAACTAATACATCTGTCTTTGTGTGCCTGTCTTATTTCACTTAACATTATGACTCCAGTTCCATTCATGTTGCTGCAAATGGCATGATTTTATTCTTTTTTATTTTCAAATAGTATTTTATTGTGTATATAGACCACATTTCCTATATCCATTTGTCTATCAATAGGCACTTAGGTTGATTCTATAGCTTTGCTATTGTAAATAGTACTGTGACAAACATCCTGGTTCAGGTATTCCTTTGACATGTTGATTTCTTAGCCTTTAGATAAATACACAGTAGTGGGATTGCTGGATCACACAGTAGTTCCATTTGTAATTCTTTCAGGAATTTCCATGCTGTTTCCATAATGGTTATACCAATTAACAACCCCACCAACAGTGGAAAGAGTTTCCTTTACTCTGTATCCTTACCTACATCTGTTATTTTTGTCTTTTATTTACTTTTAATAGCTATTCTGAGTCCAAATGATACCTCATTGTGGTTTTGATTTGCATTTCCCTCAACATTACTAATGTTGAGCATTTTTTGATCTATGTATTGGCCATTTGTATGTCTTCTTTTGAGACATATCTCTTCACGTCCTTAAAGCCCATTTTTTAATGAGATAATTTGATTGGCATTTATTAAGTTGAGTTTCTTGTATATTGTGGATATTAGTACCCTGTCAGATGAATAGTTTTCAAATAGTTTGTCAAAGAAACTTTTAAGAATAATAGATGTGTTTATTATCTTGATAGTGGTGACAATTTCACAGTTATGCACATATATCAGAACTTATTGGCTGGGTGCACCTTGGAAGGCTGAGGCAGGCAGATCCCTTTTTGTCAGGAGTTTGACACCTGCCTAGCCAACATGCTGAAATTCCATCTCTACTAAAATGGTGCAAAAATTAGCCAGGCATAGTAGCACATGCCTGTTGTCTCAGATACTCATGAGGCTAAGGAAGGAGAATCACTTGAACCTGGAAGGCAGAGATTGCAGTGAGCCAAGATCATGCCACTGCACTCCAGCCTGGGCAAAAGATCAAGACACCATATCAAAAAAAAGAAAAAAAAAACTTAGCAAAGTGTACACATTAGATATTCATTGTTATGACATGTCAATTATACATCAATAAAGCTATTTTTTTATTTCTCCTAAAAAATAAAAAATGGGATACCTGTGCAGAATGTGCAGGTTTGTTACATAGGTGTACCTGTACCACGGTGGTTTGCTGCAGCTACTGAACTGTACTCTAAGTTCCCTCCCCTCACTCCCCACCCCCCAACAGGTGCTGGTGTGTGTTGTTCCCCTCTCTGTGTCCATGTGTTCTCAATGTTCAACTCTCACTTATGGGTGAGGACATGTGTTGTTTTATTTTCTGTTCCTGTATTAGTTTGCTGAGAATGATTGCTTCCAGCTTCATCCATGCCCCTGCAAAAGACATGATCTAATTCCTTTTCATGGCTGCATAGTATTCCATGGTATATACAAAGCACATTTTCTTTATCCAGTCTATCATTGATGGGTATTTGGGTTGGTTCCCTATCTTTGCACTTTGTAAATATTGCTGCAATAAACATACATGTGCATGTGTCTTTATAATAGAATGATTTTTACTCCCTTGGGTATATACCCAGTAATGGGATTGCTGGGTCAAATGGTATTTTTGGTTCTCGATCCTTGAGGAATCACCATACTGTCTTCACAATGGTTGAACTAATTTACATCCCAACAACAGTGTAAAAGCATTCCTATTTCTCTACAGCCTCACCAGCATTTGTTGTTTTCTGACTTTTTAATAACTGCCATTCTGACTGGCGTGAGATGGTATCTCATTGTGGTTTTCATTTGCATTTCTCTGATGTTCAGTGATGTTGAATTTTTCTTCATATGTTTGTTGGCTGCACAAATGTCTTCTTTTGAGAAGTGTCTGTTCAAATCCTTTGCCCACTTTTTGATGGAGTTGTTTTTATTTTCTTGTAAATATGTTTAAGCTCCCTGTAAAAAATTCTGGATATTAACCTTTGTCAGGTGGTAGATTGCAAAAATCTTCTTCCATTCTGTAGGTTGCCTACTCACTCTGATGCTAGCATCTTTTGCTGTGCAGAAGCTCTGTAGTTTAATTATATCCCATTTGTCAATTTTGGCTTTTGTTGCAACTGTTTTTGCCATTTTTGTCATGAAGTGTTTGCCCATGCCTATGTCCTGAATGGTATTGCCTAGGTTTTCTTCTAGTATTTTATGGTGTGGGGTTTTACATTTAAATCTTCAGTATAAGGTGTAAGGAAGGAGTTTCTGTTTTCTGCATATGGCTTGCCAGTTTTCCTAACACCATTTACTGAATGAGAGATCATTTCCCCATTGCTTGTTTTTGTCAGGTTTATTGAAGATCACATGGTTGTAGACATGTGGTGTTATTTCTGAGGTCTCTGTTCTGCTGCATTGGTCTATATGTCTGTTTTGGTACCAGTACCATACTGTTTTGGTTTCTGTAATCTTGCAGTACAATTTGAAGTCAGGTATCATGATACCTCTAGCTTTGCTTTTTTTTTTTTTTTTTTCTGCTTAGGATTGTCTTGGCTATACAGGGTCTTCTTTGATTCCGCATGAAATTTAAAATAGTTTTTCTAATTCTGTGAAGAATGTCAGTGGTAGTTTGACAGAAATAGCACTGAAACTATAAATTACATTGAGCAGCAAGGCCATTTTTATGATATCGATTCTTCCTATCTATAAGGATGGAATGTTTTTCCATGTGTTTGTGTCCTCTCTTATTTATTGAGCAGTGGTTTGAAGTTCTCTTTGAAGAGGTCCTTCACATCCCTTGTTAGCTGTATTCTTAGGTATTTTATTCCCTTGGTAGCAATTGTGAATGGTATTCTTTAATGATTTGGCTCTCTGCTTGCCTATTACTGGTGCATAGAAATGCTTATGATTTTTGCACATTAATTTTGTGCCCTGAGACTTTTCTGAAGTTATCAGTTCAAGAAGTTTGGGGCTGAGATAATGAGGTTTTCTAAATATAAAATCATGTCATCTGCAAACAGAGACAACTTGATTTCCTCTCTTCCTATTTGAATACGCTTTATTTCTTTCTCTTACCAATTGTCTTGGCCAGAACTTTCAATACTACATTGAATAGGAATGGTGAGAGAAGGCATCCTTGCCTTGTACTGGTTTCACAGGGAATGCTTCCAGCTTTTGCCCATTCATTATGATATTAGCTTTGAGTGTGTCATAAATAGCTATTATTATTTTGAGATACATTCCATCAATACACAGTTTAATGAGAGTTTTTAACATGAAGTGGTATTGAATTTTATTGAAGGCCTTTTATATGTCTATTGGGATAATCATGTGGTTTTTGTCTTTGGTTCTGTTTATGTGATGGATTACTTTTATTGATTTGCATATGTTGAACCAGCCTTGCATCCCAGGGATGAAGCCAGCTTGACCATGGTGGATAAGCTTTTTGATGTGCTGCTGGATTTGGTTTGCCAGTATTTTACAGAGGATTTTTGCATCGATGTGCATCAGAGACATTGGCCTGCAGTTTTCTTTTTTTTTGTTGTGTCTCTTCCTGGTTTTGGTATCAGGATGATGCTGGCTTCGTAATATAAGTTAGGGAGGAGTCCTCTTTTTCAGTTATTTTGAATAGTTTCAGACGGAGTGGTACCAGCTCCCCTTTGTATTTCTGGTAGAATTCAGATGTTAATCCATCTGGTCCTGACCCTTTTTGGTTGGTAGGCTATTAATTACTGCCTCAATTTCAGAGCTTGCTATTGGTCTATTCAGGATTCAACTTCTTCCTGGCTTAGTCTTTATAGGGTGTGTCTAGGAATTTATCCATTTCATCTAGATTTTCTAGTTTATTTGCATAGAGGTGTTTATAGTATTCTCTGATGGTAGTCTGTATTTTTGTGGGATCAGTGGTGATATCCCTTTATCATTTTTTTATTGTTTCTATTTGATTTTTCTCTCTCTTCTTATTGGTCTAGCTAGTGGTCTATCTATTTTGTTAACTTTTTCAAAAAACTGGCTTCCGCATTTGCTGATTTTTTGGAGGGTCTTCATGTCTCTAGTTCCTTCAATTCTTCTCTGATCTTAAGTATTTCTTGTCTGCTGGCTTTTGGATTAGTTTGCTCTTGCCTCTCTAACTCTTTTAATTGTTATCCCCCAGAGCTCAGGCCCAGGGATATCCAAATTCTGTCCCTGAGCCTCTGGCTGCACTTATTGGAGATTCCTGCAGATAAGCCCCACCCAGTGAGGAAAGATGGTTTATGCCTGAAAGGGGCACTCTGATCACAGACTGCCACAGCAGGTGTGTTAGACTATGGAGACAAGAGTTGGGACCAGGCAATCCAGCCTCTCCAGCTGCACCAGGGGAAAAGCACAGCCTGGAGCTATAGAAATGGGCGTTGCCCTTCCCCCACCCAGGGAGCCTAGACTGTTAGGCATTTGTGAGTCCCAGTGCTGGCTGCTGCCCCTCCCTCAAGGAGCTCAAAAGGCTTAGACAGAGGGCAACTACACCCAGTGCTGGTCGCCCCTTCCTTGGGAGCTCGGTAGACTTAAGCAGATTCCAGCTAAGAGGCTATAAGAATCTGCACGTTCTGGGGTTGGGATGCTAGGCCCTGATGGTGTGAGTTCACAAGTGGGCTCTTTCAATCCATGGGTTCCACAGTTCCATGGAAAAAGCACAGTTTCCCAAGCTCGGTAGCATGCTCACCGCCTCCCTTTGATGGAGGGAGGGGGTTCCCATGCCCCTGTGGCTCTAAGGTGGGCCTCTGCACCACACTGTTCCTTCTTTCCATGGATCACGTCACCTTCTAGTCACTTTTGATGAGAGAACCTGGATACCTTGGCTGCTGGTGAAGGAATCACACACTTAGGTTTTTATCAATGGAAGCCTCTGAATAAGGCTGTTTCTAGTTGGCTATCTTGGCCCTGCCCCCCAGTGATAAAGCTATTTAAAAGAAAATCTTATCTTTGATTACTCCCCTTACAGAATAATCTCTTTGAGTCAAACTGGTCAACTAATTAAAGCAAGAATGTATTATGAAGCTTCACACATCTGTATTTATCCTGCTGCCATCCTCCGACTACTCTAACTACTTGCTCTTCAGAACACAGATAACTTCATACCTCCTTCACTGAGCCTTACCAGATCATTCCAACTGTAGATTTCTCTTCTTTGAATATCTAAAATTTGAATACACAATAACTATCATTTGGCATACCTAAATATAGCACAGAGTCAAATCTAGGTTTGAATCTTAATTCTGTAGTTTACTAGCTCTGTAAGCATAGAAATTTAATCACTCTGAGGCTTTGTTTCTTCATCTCTTATACATTGCTAATAATAGCACCCATTCGATGAAGTCACTAAATGTAAATTACTTGTGCATAGTAAAAAACCAATCTTTATTTTTGTAGATTTACCTGTTTTCTTGTGATGTTTCTTATACACAGTAATCCCTACCAAATATATATTATCTACACGATGAGGTACAAGTATGTTTGTTTTCATTTTTATTAGTTGCATTTTGAAATATTAGTTGTATTTTGAAATATTTATGGAAGGAATAGTAAAATTTTTCATCAGGTCTTCTTCGTGGTGCCTATCAGAAATAATTCCATCTAAGCTGTTTAACAATAGACATAGACAATCCTTAGTTGGTCTGATTTTCCTATTCCTAACAATACCCTTTCCTGGACAGGAAGAGGAGACTAGAAAGTTTTGGATTTAAAATACTGCCATGACTGTTCCAAATATTATGGTTTTTCTGCTCCAATAAGCTTAAGCTGAGCCCAGACATTATATATAAATAACAAAATGCACTTAGTCATATTCTCAGAATTTGACTTTGCTTCACTCCAAATAATATACAGTAATCCCTACCAAATATATATTATCTACGTGATGAGGTACAAAGATGTTTGTAATAAGCCCAGAATCACAAGTATAAGTGACTAAACACAATTTGAATCAATGCCTGTCTGATTATGTCATGATACTCCTAACAATTACATCGTTTTCATTTTTATTAGTTGTATTTTGAATAATAAAATTCAGATTATAAACTTTGAATACTCAATTATTAATTTATTTATATTAATTGACTTACAGAATGCTACACCTCACTTAATACAGGGTACTTTCTTCTGGGAAGTGGGTCTCGAGATGCTTTGGTTTCTTACAATATTTATTGTCCGATATATTTGGTAAGATTTTCCCTTCACTGAAACTTTTATTTGAGGAAAATGAAAGAAAACTGGGAGTCAGCTGTCATTTTGAATTTTTCCTTTAGAACTTACAGTATCTAGTTTAGTAGTGCTGACAATGCCCTTCATTATTTACCTAATTCACTGTCAAAAGTTTTTACTTTCCTTCCAATGGGGCCATGTAAATTAATTAAGGGAGGTGGTCACTACCTTTAAACAATAAGAAGGCAGATAAAAAAGATATCACCAATGCAAGTAATTAATTGCCTAATTGGTACTTTGGAATCTTATGCTATCATTAAAGTTTCATCTCATAAATTCAAGTGCCTGAATGAAATCATGGCAACTTCAACTACAAAACCCACTTGCAAGTGGAAATATCAAAATGCATAAACTATACATTTGTAATCTCATCATACATTTTGACCCATCATAGATGATCTCTCCTAAACACTGCTTAAAAGACTAGGCATGCGACCCTCTGAACAACAATAAATGTTGTTTTTGGCTAACCTAAATCTTAGCATCTAATGGAGAAGCTTAATATGTACCTGTCCGGCAACAATTATAGCATTATCTCTACATTGTTATGATTTGTCATTGTAATAGCACTTTTAAAGCATTAATTATGAAACAAGCATTATTCTAAGCACTTTGCATAAGTTAACTCATTTTATCTTTACAACTGCATGAGATAAGTACCATCATGGGATGTAAGGCACAAACAGTTAAAGTTGTACGGTCAATAAGCGGTAGCACTAACAGCATTATTAACACTGCTAATAACAATGATGTGCTCAAAGATGGACTTAGATATCACAATTAAATTTAAAAATTGAATTTCAAACAGCTGCCTCATTTACCATCTCAAGAATCTATCCAAGCAAAAGGCCTCACCATGTCTTTCTTAAAATGTGGATGCTTGGTAATTTGTCAAAATAAGGAGAATAATGTCATGAATTCAAAACATAGATCCTTCTTCAGAAAGTACACAATTCAAACTTAAAAGCTGTGAAGATTTTACACATACATAAAATCTTGGATATATATCTCTGTCCTTTGTGCTATTTACTATTAAAAGTCCAATGAGAAGCAAACAAAAGGTGAAGAGGGCACCTACAACCTTAGAAGGTATTAGAACAGCCCACAAAGTAGAATGAAGCTTAAACTATTTTAACTTTTTGTGTGTTCTAATGCATATTTATGTTTCAAATACTTTCAAAATCACATTAGTTTTATAAAACTCTATTTTCTCCACCTCCAAATCTTCCTTTCCCCACTTTAAATCAATCCACTCCAGGTCTTTGGGGACTGCCAATTTGGAACATCCTCTGGCTTTGACAATTGGCAGCTGGGATCAATCAGTTCATAAAATCCAACTTGTCAGCTAAAACAAGTCATATTTCTTAAGCAAGACAATCTGTTAAACAGCTTAGGTCTTAAATCCATGAAAAACATTTGCAAAAACACATTTTGTGCTTGCTCTTCTTAAGTTCTGAGGCTACAGATGTTATAGAAACCACCATTCTGGAAACTCTCCCAGTCATCTCTTCTTTCCTAAAAATTTGAAGGTACCTTCTGGGCACAACAAGCAGAAGACCAGCTTCTGAGAGCCATGGGTGGGAACAGGTTTTTAAATGTGGGATGAATCTTTGCTTCACCCTGGGCAGTTATATAGTAGTTCTATCTGCTGTGCAATCAATCCAGTTCATCATAAGCCAATGTCATCACAGTGCTGTTAGACTGGCTTCCTGTTCTGGCTGTCCCTTATAAGAAAAATTTACACAGAATTATATAGACTTGAAAGCAATTGCAAAGCTTATATAGCTAAGTGATCTCAAGGAAGGCATATCTCAAGCTTCGATCTCCTTCTCAGTAAAATGAGAGGGCTGGAATGACAAAATACATTTCTGTCCAATTCTATAATTCATGATTCCTCTTCTGACCATTGCTTTCACATGCAAGGAAGCCTACTCCATCACCCTCGCTAACTCTTGAAATTCTCCAGGACCATAGTGGGTAGGTCCCTACACAACATCATTCCATGAACAGTGATAGGTTAGATAAACCTATTTCCAGACTTCATCGCACTTAACAGAGTACTGGAAGGATTCATGAGAAATAAAAGTTGGTGTTCCCCATGGTACCTCCATTTGATTATCATTCCTTCTAAATGGAATCACTTCACAACACCTCATACCATAACATCAAAGTGGGAAAATACACATTAGACAAATGATCACACTACATGGCGTGGCTCCAGACAAACATCAGTCACTGATAATTCCTCTTTCTCCCATCAAGCCAAGACAACCCTGAGAATCATCAACTCAAACTTCCAGACAGCCACCACCAGTTGTTCAGAATTGGCATCAAGAAGGGAATACATTTTATATTGTGACATATTGCATTAATTAGTCCCAATCAACTATCAACTGTTATCTATACATCTAACTGGATGTGTTCTGAGACATACTCATTATTTTCCCATGAAGCATCTCCCTCTCTTCCTATGTTTCCTATTTTGATAAATGACAATACCAGCTGGGCGTGGTGGCCCACCATGCCTGTAATCCCAACACTTTGCGGGCCAAGGTGGGCAGATCACTTGAGGTCAGGAGTTTGAGACCAGCCGAGCCAACATGGTGAAACGCTGTCTCCACTAAAAATACAACATTAGCCAGGCCTGGTGACACACGCCTGCAATCCCAGGTGCTCTGGAGGCTGATGCACAAGAATTTCTTGAACCTGGTAGACAGAGATTTCAGAGAGCCAAGATCACACTATTGCACTCCAGCCTGGGCAATAGAGTGAGACTCTGTCTCAAACAAACAAAGCTAATATGGATGATTCACATATCCAAATAAAATAATACTTTGCCTTAATCTCACATCTTAACAATCAAGTCCTGCAATCTTGCCTCCTAAGTCAATTTTCATATTTACTCTCTTCATTCAAACACTTCCCTAGTCCAAAGCCTTATAATTAATTTCCCTCTAACATATTGAAATAGCTTTTTAACTAATTTACCTCACCAATTATCTTGCAAAATCCTATTTCCCTATTTTAAACCCTTCAATGAATTCTAATGCATATGAGCTTAACAGCCTCAGTTTATTTAAACATCCTACATGGCAGCACAGGATTCTATGTGCAAGTGAAAACTGCATGACATTTTACAGCTTAACTTTGGAAGTAATATCACTTCTACCACACTCTATTGGACAAGGCAGTCACAAGCCCACCCATATTCATGGGGTCCTTGATTGGAGAAATGTCAAAGAATTTGCAACCATGTTTTAAAACCACTATGTGCACTTCTCTCTTTCAAATGTTATGCTACAGAAAAACTGGAACTAATAGTTCTCCAATTATGTCTTCGCACAAACTATTTTCCCAGCATAAAATATTCCCTTTCACCTCCTTGGAAAACCCCTACTCATTCCTCTAGAATCACTGAAATACTACTTCCACCGTGAGAGCTTCACTGACAGCGCCAAGTGAACAGGAAAGCCCTCTAAGCTCCAGTAAGATCTCACCTCCTAGCCCAGTGCCTCTCAAACATACAAATCGCCTGGGATCTTACTGAGATTCAGACTCATTAGTAGGCCTGAGATGAAGCCAAAGAGTCTGTATTTCTTACAAGCTCCCAGATGATAAATATATTGTCAATCCATTACTCTGAGAAGCAACAGCCCAGTCAGAAAGCTTACTCAAATTACTGTCCCAGGGTGGAGTGTTTCATCCAAAGAGAGGGTGTGGCACAGGGCAAGCTACAGAGCATGCACCTGGGGAGAGGCCATAGAGGGAGAGAAAAGTTGCAGCATGCTCAGAAGAGCAGGCAGATTGTTAAAGTATGTGTATAGGCAAAGAGTGAAATTTGGGTACAAATCAATAAGAGGAGAAGCAGACAAACCAAGCCAAAAGCAAGCCAAAGCCTTAAGTGAAGGGTGGGAGGCAGAACACAGGGAAATCCTAGAGCTGATGAAAGGGTATCTGTAAAAATTTTTCATAGGTTAAAGATAGGGAGAAAGCCATTAGGGCATTAGGCTAAGATTAATATTTTCTAAAATATTTTTTTACACTTCCATTGAGCCTATTGTCTTTTTTACAACGAAATTTTAATTTGCATATATCTAAACTAGACTTACCATAAGCTTCCTGAGACCATGGACTATTCTTATTTGTTAAAGAATTATATTTAAGAGCATATATATACTTTTTGGGGTCTATATCTTAACTCTGCCACTACCCGATGTGTGATCTTAGGGAGATTATTTAATTTTTTGTTTGCTTCAGTTTTCTTAAACATAAATTGGGACTAATGACAATAATAATGTCTGCACAAAAGAATGCTGACAGAATAAAAAGAGAATATATATAAAAGTGCTTAGCCTGGAGCATAGTGAGCCTTTAATCAGTGTTTGATATTATAAGGAGCATGATGTCCAAGAGTTTGGTATTAGAATCAAACTTCTAGAGTAAAAATCTCCAGCTCTCTGATTTACTACTCATGGGACCTTGAACATATACTTAACTCCTCTAAGCCTTAGTTATTTCAACTGTAAAATTAAGATGGTAATAGTGCTTCTCTAATAGGATTATTAAGAGAATTGAGATTATTCACTCCTGATAAATGCAATAAATTTTCAATGATTATTTGTTACTATGCTATCATCATCTTCAGAATGAGTCTGGCACATAGTGGGCTTTCGATATATATTTGTTGAATAACTAAATAATATTGTTAACATAAATAAAGTTTCCTACTTAATAATAAGTAAATAAACAAGTAATATTGTTAACATTAACCTCAGCAATTTCACTTCCTTTTGAGATACTGCGATTTACTTAGGAAAAAAACTTTTCTTAGGACAATGCCAGAAAAGAAAGTAGAGAGAGAAGGCCCCACCATCTCCTTGAATCTATTAGCACAGCTTCACTTTTATCTTTTTTATATGTTAAGCTTCCATGCAAGTTTCCCTTGAAAAACTGTTCCCACCACTAAATAATAAAGAATTATATTATATTTTCTGTGACTATGTGTTCTCCCATAGACCATGAAAGAATAGCACAGCATCCAATGTCCAATTACATATTATTACATATTGTGGGGGCCACACGTGCTAATGGATGTAAATACCTAACAATAATAAAAACTAAATGAAAGGCAGCTATCTCACCATTCTTCTCTAGCTTCCCATTTGTCTAGTGCCTGAGAATCAAAGAATGAAGTTGGCTAGAAACAAATATGACCCTGACCAGCCTGTCAGAATTAACATAGCGCTACTGTACTAGCAAAAGAATTAATAGGAATAACAGGCCTACTTCCAATATACATGGTGAGAAACCTCTTGCTGACAGAAAGATACAGAATAGGATTCATCTCAACATTCCACTGAACATTTAAAGTAAAAACCACAACTCAACTGTACCCCAAAGAATTTGAGAATTTGGAATACATTTGATTATGCTATTTTACAGTAAGTGTCTGGACTAGAATCCTAGAAGGGTCACATTCTCTACCAACTAGTATTTGTTAGAGAAATGCGTTTTGGGGGACATAAGGATGTTTTCTTTTACCTCGTATTTATGTTGTTAGACATGGGATAAATTCAAACATATTTTGTTTCATAAAGTTATATAATCTCTCTTCTGCTTCTATGGAATTTGGGAGTGTCACAAAATTTTAAATTCCAAAAGGAAAGTTTTCCACAATTTCTTCCACATGCAATTCAATGCTGCTGCTTCTGAGAATGAGCACTGAGCAGGCACTCCAGAAACTCCCTTAGAGAGGCAATGCACATTTCCATGGTTATATGTTGCAGACATTTCCATCTTAATAAAAATCCTTGCCACTGGTTTGTTTCCTTGTGGGTTCAAATACACAATGTTCTTTGTATAAGTAATAAGCCCCATGGTCTATGCAGATAGAGATTATAGAAATCAGATGATGCAACCAACCACATTTGGCATAATATTGAGCAAGAGAAAATTAAATAATTACCAATGAATTTTAGTCTTTTGTTCCCAAATGGTAGCATTGAGAAAAACCTGATCGACCCTACTCAAGTAAAAGTTGAGATTCATTACTGAAATAGCAATAGATGAGGATATGCGGGTTACATTAACAGATGGTATTTGGCTATGGGTCATGGAATATCCCAGTTCTGCTCCTTACCAGCCACATCTGAATGATAGATTCTTAAAGGACTATTACGAGGGCCAATGAAATCTTTTACTACTAAAAAGCATTCAAATTCCACTATAGAATCCCAGTGAGACAGCCTATACCCACAGTGGAACACAATTTCCCAGGTGGATCTAAGAAAGTTAACTTCAGTGTAAAGCCCAGAACCACATGCTAAATCTCAAATCTGTCCATCTAGGGGAAGGGCCAAGAGGTGAAATGAGTCAAGAGCAAGAAGTGTCAGAGAATCTCATCCTTAACAGCTATCGTATGCATTCCCATACTACAAACCCCAGAGCTATCTCCAGAGTAAGGGAAGAAGAGAGATTCAAAAGAATCTGCTTCCAAATGTATCACACCTACACTCAAGAAAAAAGGGAGAACCTTCTTTTTCTGCATGGGCTGCCATTTTGGTCAATCCAGAGAAGCACTCACTCCTCCTGAGTGGGGAATGTGATGTGTTGGTGATTGAGTAACCCTTTGAGTAAGAACAGAAAAAGGACCTAAGCACCTTTGGAGGTTCAAAGGGATGACAAAAATCTAAATCAATTACATCCAACTTTGCATGGGGGAAGAAAGAACAAGTTATCTTCATAGTCCAGTAAAATCCTAATGCCATCTGATAGAAAAATAGGATTTTCAGGAGATATTACTGATGTAAGTAGACTATGTATTTGAATGATGTGGGAGAAAATAGGACCACAGCTAGATAAACAAAAGTGTGTAGTGTAAAAAGTGAAAATTAATTCACTTAATAAATGAACAACCAGATAAGCTCTGTTTTCTCTTTTTAAATGGATATTCTGGAGTCAATAAAGCCACAATTATTCAATTAATTTTTTGCTTTTTGGCATGTCATGTTGAAATAGAATCTTATACCCAGGTTACCAGATAAACCAAAAGATAAGTAACTGGCATGAACACTGTGATACACACTCCTTTCATCTTCCCACTGATACTAACAGATCAACCACAGACTATAGACTTTGTCTTAGGACTGGCTCAATTTCCATGAAGTTGTCTGGAGTTGACATGACTGAAACAGATGTGTATCCCCTGCAGAGACAAAATGGAGCTATAGGGGAAACACTGGGACTAGAAGTGGCTTCTGCCTCAGAGTACAATAAATGTCTCCCAGTATAAAATAAATGTCTTCCAAAGTTTCTCACTTATTACTATATTCCCTGTAGCCCCAAATTATCATCTTATGAAACTGACTCCTATTGTTGAGCAATTAATGGAATACTTTTGCTTATATATAATATCTCTCTCTTCTGGGGTAGACAAGGATGATGCAAATGGCTGAGGAAGGTGATCAGCATAGCTCACCCATGCTGTGTGGTCCAGAGATTTTGTGCTTCTGTTTTGGCAACATCATAACCAACAATGGGAAAATCCTCATGACCATTAGCTCATTGTATGTTGGTTGTACCACAGTGAGTTTCTCCGGAAGTGTTCATCAACATTCATTAGTCAGGGAAAGTGTTTCAATAGTAGAAGCATATTATGTCTATTTTAATGTGAGTTTTAGGGTCCAAAAACTAGTCACTTAGGCATCCTCCAAGCCAGGTAACTTTCTGATTATAAATACTATGAAAAACTACAACCAGTATTTATTGAGCTCTTTCTAAGTGCCACTTTTTTAGAGACACTTTGTTCACACTGTCTCATTAAACCCACAAAACAATCCAATGAACTAAGTAGTATTTTATTCCCATTTTACATATGAGAAATCTTTCAAAAATCTAGATGTAAATCAAGCACAGATGACTTCACATGTGTGCATGTAACCAGATTACTACCCTGCATTCACTATAACTTGAGGTCTGACACAAACAAAAAGAAATCTTTAATTTTTGTTGTCAAAAAAAAAATTTTGTTGTCCTAGATATTTTGAGTAGGGAAGAGTAAGGCATAACTTAAGGAAAGTTTTCATGTTTTTTTCCAAACTGCCTCACAGCTAGGTAGGTCAAATAACATGTCCTTGTTGGAGCTTCCATCCATTTGACCAGCAAGACAAAAGTATCTTGTACAGATTCACTTCCCCTCCCAGTACATCAACAATTTAAATTTCTCCTTTAAAGCCCAGTTGCATGGTCCATCTGTTCAATCTGGCTCTTATCCTGATTCATGGTGGCTGCAGGAGGGAGGTGAAGAAATCCACTTGCTGAGGGAAAACCAAGCAATGTTGTATTAATTAAATTTGCATCACTGTTGTAAATACACCCAGAGGCCAGGGTGATGAGTGCATTTTATAAATCAAATAAATGAATAATAGCTTCTAGAGGTTGCTAAATGTAAAATGTTTGAAGAACAGAAACCAGATGTATCCAAACCATGGCCGAGGGTTACCCTTGCTAATTAAAACATAGACTGAAAACATTAACCTGATTCATAATCTAAATAAAACTCCATTTCTGGATAACTTTCCATCTTTATGAATTTTTTTATTACAACAGAAGGTAACCACATGAAAGTCATTCTTAATGAACTCAATATTTTTAGCTTTCTGAAATAAAAAGACAAAAAGGAAGAAACATGAAGAGAAACATTAAAAATGCCATATTTATAATTATTTTCCTGCACATATCACATCTCAAACACTTGGACTTTCCATTCCTATTGTCTTTCAGAGCTGCCTTAAAAATTCAGAAACTCTGGGAAAAGAAAGAAAGGGAGAGAAGAAGGAAGAAGAAGATAGAAAGAAAGAAAAGAAATAAAAAGGAAAGAAAAGAAGGTATTTCAAAAATCTGTAAGAGCTAGCATATGGGAACTAATATATGTAATAAAATGCAAAGTTTGAGGTCACTCAGCTTTGAACCTTAGCTGAGAATGAATTGTTTATGCTTATGATTCAAAGTAGCAAAAAAAAAAAAATACATCAGTTGGTATTTGGGCAAGTGTAGCTGAAGTTCACTGTAGACTTTTCAGCATATTCTGTCATTTTCAACTTTGGGGTTATCAGTGTTGTTTTCAACATCAGTTACTATCATGTGAATACTGATCAGGCCAATGGTATTCTGCTAGGCATGGTGGGATCACCAAAGCATATTTAGATTTAGTTTTAAAGAAAAGCTTTTTGTTTTTAAACCAACAAAACACCTGTTGATAGAGAAGGTCTGAAATAAGAATATTTAGCCCAGCTGGGCACGGTAGCTCATACCTACAATCCCAGCACTTTGGGAGGCCAAGGTAGGAGACTCACCTGAGGTCAAGAGTTTGAGACCAGTCTGGCCAACATGGCGAAAACCCGTCTCTACCAAAAATACAAAAATTAGCCAGGCATGGTGGCAGGTGCCTGTAGTCCCAGCTACTCAGGAGGCTGAGGCAGGAGAATCGCTTGACCCAGGAAGCAGAGGTTGCCTTGAGCTGAGAATGTGCCATTGCACTCCAGCCTCGGTGATGAGAGTGAAATTCCATCTCAAAAACAAAAACAAAAACAAAAGAATATTTAGCCTAAATTTATATTCCTGGAAATCAATGAAAAATCCAACAATAAAAGGTATATCTTTTTTTTTTCCTACTGATCTTCTAAAATAAATTATGATAAGGAAAGAAAAGAGGGAAGGAAAGAATTAAATGCACAGCCTAAGGGCACACACAAGTATCAGTGCCCTCAGCTCTTAGGATGGGAGCAGCCAACTACCCCAGCTTTTGATCTTAGTTGCCTTCTCTGTTTATTATAGTGTAGCAGAGAAACATTATAACTGTTTTCTCCTTTCTATTTGTACAAATTTATGGATTACATTTACAATTTTGTTATATTCACAGATCACATTTGTTTTATTCATAGATCACATAGAGGTCAAGCCAGGATTTTTAGGGTACCTATCACCTAAATAATGCACATTGTACCCATTAACTGATTTTGCATCATTCTATCATTTTATTTGTGATCCATGACATGAAATATGTAAAGAAACATTGATCCAAGGACTTATAAGTTTTTGGTGAATGTATCAGTTCCACAAATTTAGCCATCTTGTGAATTTCTCTAAATTTCCCTAAGAAATACTTACATTTACAGATTTATTCTCTATTATAACTAAATTATATGCACATCCTCTTTTTTAGCCACAATGTGAGTTAATCCTTAAGGCAGCTTTTGTCATTCAGCCTAATTTCATATAGGTTAAAATAATGCATCATCAAGCATTTGGAAAAACATAGTATTTTAGTTATTGAATGTCAACCATTCTGAAGATCATTTTCTATATTTAAAAAACAAAAAGCCTTCTGCTTGGTTAGAAGAGAGCTTTTCTGGCTTTTGCTGGCTAGCCCTGGAATGGAGGGCAAGAGGGTGGGGAAGAAGGACTCAGCCTCCTTTGCATAAGCTGGTTTGGCCAGCTGTCACAAGTATATCCTCTGAACAAAGGCGTATGACATCTGTAATCCTGGCACTGATCATCAGGAACCACACCCACTGTCTTCCACATAATTTCCAGCATGCCAGTAAACTCTATCATCCACATTACTATTAGAAAGGTTCCCATTGTGCGTTGCTATAGCAGAGCACCAATGTTAGAGACAGGGCTTCCACAGAGCATTGCAGACTTGCTGGAATTCTACATGAGCCTTCCATAAAAACAAATACAGCTCCAAAAGCAGAAGTTTTTAGCTTCTGTGGTGAAAACTATATAATTCAAACAAAAAGTGAAATAAATAAAAATGTTTAAATGTGAATTTTTTACACAATCTCACTAATTTAAGAATTTGTAACCCAAAAAAGAGAAAACAGAGTCACTGACTTTTATATAAATGTAAAACATATATTCCAATTTTTCTACTCACTATTAATGGATGTTTTTTCACTTAAAATAATATGAGTGTTGTTTAGCAGTACAGTTGTACATGAAGACTAACAATATCCACAGTAAATGATAATGAATAAACTTTAAAAACTCATGCTCAAGTAACCACTAGAGAATTTGGTAGTTGGTTGTTTGTAACAAACTTTTCTTAAACATAAACAGACCATGTGCTCACAAAAGATGCCCTCTAACTGAAGGTAAATAGAGAAACCAGTGCAACATTTTCACTGAAAATTCACAAATTAGTTCAGGCATATCTGGAAAATTATAATGTAAATAAACTAAATGCATGTGACTGATAATAGACTCTAGTTTACGTATGTCATATTTGGTGGCTGGTTTTGCCATTCAGATGACTATAGTAAGTCCTTTTTACTCTATAATTTTCATCTCGTCTATTTAGTACTAAAGTTGCCCTCCTAAGACCTTGCAGCCTTAGCCTAAGGTTTGATGATCAAATCTAGAAACAAGCTAGTATCAGTACAGACCAAGTATATCTCAAATAAGAGACCAATATTTCATTGAGTTTCCTTTGATACTGTATTGCATGGTGCATCTCTTCTGGCAGAGGGGAGAAAGGCTATTGATCTATGGTATCCAGTCAAAGACATGTGCTTACAATTATAGCCTTTAAAATAAAGACAGGACACATAACCATCTCCCTGGGGGTATGGAAATTACACCATTAGAAAAGCATGGCCAGAGGCCAGTGATTTGTAATGGTATACCTAATGAACATTGTATTTTCATCTAAATATGCATTCTATTTATAGTAATATAAAGCTATCCTTTAGGTGAACAGAAAATTCAGGCATAACTGGCACAGCCACATAACTATAGACTTAAGAATATTAAATTGATAGAGTATACTAGTGTCTGGCACAAGGAGAGGCATGCCTAGATGAGGGCATGCTGAGAAAAGGTATTGGCATATACCACAAGAAAAACTACACCCTGCTGTGTAAGAGAGGGCACACAAGACAGGATTTAGGAGATGAGGTCTCTACATTACACTCTGAATTGTTACCAAATAGCTTCAGAATCAATAAGCAAACCCCTCCAGTGACCTCAATAATAGGCAACATCCAAGTTTCAAGGGTAGAGTTGTAGTGTAAATTCCATAATGTCAAGGCCAGTGATAGAGAGAAGAGTGGACTCCACATCGGATCCTGAGCTCATAAAATCTGGAAGAAACTTAAGGGCTGCCTCATGTCCTGGCTCTTGCTCAATTTCCTTGCCTACACTGAATCAGGGGAAAGAAAAGAGAAAACTAACCACCACATGGGTCATCAGCCCAGTGCTAATCTATGGACACCAATGCTGGTTATCTTTACAAGTTGTGAAGCAAGAAGAATATAAAAATGACTAAAAGAGATACAGACAAGACAATCTGGCAAGAGAATCTCAGCTTCACTGAACACTGGAACCTGAGGGTTGCTGATACTTGCCATACGTTATTCATTGTGCCAGAAAGAGAAGAAGAAAATGATATAAGGAGCAACCCTATAGTCCAGAAAAGAAGGAGGAAGAAGTAATGGATAATGTCCTGGTAATGAGTATTTCACAGTGAACACTGCCTGTTACAGTTCCGTGCATGTTTATGAGTTTTCAAGACATCACCTAAAAAGCTCATCAAAGTGTGATTGTCCTGATTTGATCATTACACAACATATAAATGAACTGAAATATCACACTGACCTCATAAATACGTACAGTTATTGTGTTAATTAAAAACAAAAAAATACATTTTTAAAAAGATATCATCTTAATTTTACAGGTAAAGCCATTACCTATAATTCTTGCCAATATATCATATGAACCAACAGAATAACACTACAGACCTTTGACTGCAAATGCTGGTAAATGTATTCTCATAACCTTTATTAATCCATCCATTCTTAAAAGCTGCATTGGTTCTGAACAGACAGTTTATTTCACATTTAGCCAGGGATGTGGGAGTTCAAAAACAGATGAAAAAGAAAACTGAAATTTTGAAAAACAAAATAGAAGGTGAATAGTCATTTATTAATATAAAATATTAAGAATCAGAACCTCAATAATATCTTTTAATACTGTAAGGTGAGCTATATATCTTAATAGAGCATGACAAGAACAATCAACAAAAGGAGAATTTACTAAACTTTTTGAAAGCGCTTTGAGACTTTTTTAAAGTATAGGTAATATCAATGTATTCAAAGGCACTTAGCCTTGGGCATAAATAAGACCTCCTGATCTTAAGATTGATGAGAGAATGGGGCATGTTGCCAAGAAGAGCTAAAAAGCCACCACTGAAACACAATTTTCTGTAGAGGATATAACCCAAGAGTCCAAGGTTGTGTAGATATCAACATACTCTGGGCCAAAAAGGAGATATCAGACATAAAAATCAATTCAAGCTCTGTCATTTTGTGAGTGTAAAGTGATAATACTGTGATTTCCATCACAGTTTTTTCATTTCTCTAATTCTTCACAAGTTAGACAATCAGGAATTATAGCATCTTTATCCTGCATCTTCAAAGATTTTCTAATCTCCCACATTTTATAGGTATGCAATGTTACATTAAGCAATATGCAACTGAAATAATAGCAAGCTATAGGCAGAGAAATCTAAATTTACTCCCAGTTCCTACATTCCCAGTAAAATTATTGGGCAGACCTTAAACCATCTCACACTTGAGTTTAGTTTGAACCCATCTCCATAACATTCAGATTCTATCTATTCAAACATTGCTGCTGCATAGGACAGAGGTACAACACTGCACAACTGAATTCTTGTTTGTTTTGTTTTGAGACAGTTTCTCTCTGTCTCTCAGGCTGGAGTGCAGTGGCACAATCATGGCTCGCTGCAACCTCGACCTCCCAGTATCAAATAATCCTCCCACCTCTACCTCTCAAGCATCTGGGACTACAGGCAGGTGCCACCACACCTAATTTTTGTTTACTTTTTGTAGAGATGGGTCTCCCTATGTTGCTCAGGCTGATCTCAAACTCCTGTGCTCCAGCAATCCTCCCACCTTGGCCTCTCAAAGTGCTGGGAACACAGGCATGAGCCACTGCCCCCAGACACAACTGTATTCTTTAACTGAATAGATTTATTGAAGTGCCTCTTAATAGAATTTTATGCATCTCATCAAATAGCATACAAAAACTGACTTTTTTTCTCCTTTCATCTGGGCCCTCATAGTCACCAAAATAGATTTTGAAATAATTTTTCCTTCTGGTAATGACCCTAAAAATTCTCAATATTCGTGGCATAAAAAAATAAAACTTGAGAGAAAAATGTTTTCTCAAGTTTACCATTAAAAAATAGATTAATTCAAATAAACTAAAAAACTGTTTATTTTTGATCAATCAAGGCAATGTCCTGAAAATAAAGTCTTAGTGAGTATCCGATTACTTGTTTGGAAAGTAGGTAGGTAAGAATCACCTTCTGTGGATTAGTAGTTGACCAACCAACCTGGGAGATTACACAGAAGATCTAGGTTGCTTCCTTTGCAACCAGCAGAAGTCATCCATTTCATAAGAGTTTGGAAAAAAAAAAAAAAATAGAACTCAATGTAGCTACAGCCCTGCAAGGACTTGGATAAATTTTGGTGGCATGAAAGGAGAGAGGCCTCCTTATCTAGCCACTGGTCAGTGCAAATCCAGTTTATGTAGTATAAGCTCTCACCAATAGCAGAGGGGTATGCTTAAGTACATGCACAAATAAAATGAGTGTCCATTCTTGAATATCAAGGAATCAGTCCCAAGTCTTCTTGGAACAACATCTTATTTTGCATAATGAAGGTTTTGGAAATTGTGCTCCTAATTCATCTCTTCTAAAGACAGCCAGGATCAACTAAAGAAAAGAAAACATATATAGGTTTCTGTTATATGAAAGATTATTTCAAGATTTCAACAAAATATTGACCCTCAGCACTTTAAGAATTCTCAGGATTTGGGTGAAATGGTGAGAAGTAAAACAGAAAGGGGATGAAAGTGGTATCTCCTAGTTAGTACATAAGATTAGTGCTTCTTCGTGGTTTGGAAGAATTAATATTGTTAAAATAACCATATTCCCAACATGGGCTACAAATTCAATGAAATTTGTATCAAAATACCAATGATATTCTTCACAGAAATAGAAAAAAAATACTAGAATTCACACGGAACTGGAAAAGGCCCTAACACCTAAAGCAATCTTGAGCAAAAGGAATAGAGCTAAAGGCGTTAAACCAACTGATTTCAAATTGTACCAAACAGCATGGTACTAGCGTAATACCAGACAAAATAGACCAATGGAAGAGAACACAGAGCCCAGAAATAAATTTACGTATTTACAGACAACTCATTTTTTACAAAGGCACTCAAAACATACATCGAGAAAAGGACAGCCTTTTTAATAAATTGTGCTAGGAAAACTGAATATCCACATGCCAAAGAAAGAAACTAGATCCCCATTCTTTACCATATGCAAAAACAAATTCAAAATGGACTAAAGATTTAAATGTAAGTCCTGAAATTATGAAAATACTAAAAGAAAACATAGAGTAAATGAAACAAGATATTGGTCTGGGCAAAGTTTTTTGGGGTAAGTCCTTTAAAGCACAAGCAACAAAAGCAAAAATAGACAAATGAGATTATTTCAAGGTAAAAAGCAAAGGAAACAATCAACAAAGTGAAGAGACAAGCCACAAAGTGGGACAAAATATTTACAAAATTATCCATCTGACGAGAGATGAATAACCAGAATATATAAGGAACTCAAAGAACGGAATAGTAATAAATAAATAATTTTAAAATGGGTAAAAGATTTGAATAGACATTTATCCATAAAAGACATACAAATGGACAAGAGGTATATTTTTTTAAATGCTCAGCATCAACATTCATCAGGGAAATGCACGTCAAAACCAATGAAATATTATTTTTTGTCTTTTTGATAAAAGCCATTATAACTGGTTCCCAGTTATAACAAAAAATAACAAATGCTAGCGAGCAAGCAGAGAAAGAGGAATACTTGTACACTATTGGTGGGAATATAAATTAGTCCAGCTGTTATGGAAAACAGTACGGAGTTTCCTCAAAAAACTGAAAGTAGAACTGTCATATGATCCAGCAATCCCACTACTGGGTAAATATCCAACAGAAATCAGTAAATTCAAGAAATATCTATACTTCTAGATTTATTGCAGTACTATTCACCATAGTCAAGATATGGAATCAACCTAATTTTTCATTAATGGATACATTAATGAAGAAAATATGATATATATGTATATATATGTGAATATTATTCAGTCGTTAAAAATAAAATTCTGTCATTTGCAGCAACATGCACGGAACTGGAGATTATTACATTAAGTAGAACCAGCCAGGCAAAGAAAAATAAATATCGAGTGTTCTCACTTATATGTGAATGGAGAGCTGAATAAAAGTGGATCCCTTGGAAGTAGAGAGTAGAATGTTCGTTATCAGAGTCTGGGAAAGGAAGAGGGAAGGGGGTATAAAGAGGAGTTAGCCAAGGGGCACAATACAGTTAACTAGAAGTAAGTTCCAGTATTCGATAGGACAGTAGGGAAATTATAGTTAATAACTTATTGTATGTTTCAAAATAGCTAGAAGAAAAGAATTGTAATGAATGTTCCCAACATGAAAAAATAAATGTTTGGGGTGATAGGTATTCCATTTACTCTGACTTGAGCACTACATATTGTATCTAGTACTACATATTGTATGTAGTGTATTGAGCACTACATACAAATATCACATGTACCCACAAAATATTTATAACTATATCAGGTTTCAAAGTAAAAAAAATTAAAAGAAAATTGAACTTCTTTATATAGCCATTTCTATCAGTCTTTCATAGGAAAACTTTGGAAAATTTTACTCAAAAACAGAAAAAATAAGAGAATATGGATAAAACATAAACACAGTAGGATAAAATAGAGGGAAATACCCACTTCCTTGAAGCCCCTCCTCCCCTGGAACACTTCCATCCCACATTAACATAGCACTATGTTATAAAACTTTTTACACTGCCCTGAAGTGTGATTTACTTCACATAGGAAGAGCACTGACCTCTGGAAAAAATGTTTAGCCCTTGGTGAATGGAAATTGCACTAATCAACTTTTTTCTTGGTTCAGAAAATCTGCTGTGACTGAGACCTTCACCATCCCTCTACAAAACATTTTATAAAATGCCTTTGGGGTAACTTGACATTGAGTGTTTACCATGTTCCAGGGACTGTTCTAAGCATTTTGTGACAATAATGTATTTAATCCTCAAATCAAGTGAGAAAATTGAGGCACAGAGAAATAGTCTTCTGCAAAATTACACAGCCATTAAGGACAGATGTGGGACTTGAGCCCAGTCAAGCTGGCTCCAGAACCAATATCTTAATCATTATACATACAAAAAGAGTCCCTTTACTTTTGGCTTGGTGTGCCAGTTAATCCAGGACAAAAGTAACCACTTCAAAGTTTAAATCCAAATGAGGGCTATGTTTCCCTGCTATGGGTTCTCTCCTTCCTGCTCTTTTCTGGGATAGCATCAGGGTGAAATGAGAACACTACATAGCATCCCAGCAATAAAGAAAGGGGTTCTTCTCTACATCTGTGCTGGCTTCAGCTGTGTTGTCTCACACTACTTGGTCTTTGGTTGCTGGCTTCTGATCCCTGCATTGTCCTGTTGGTATCGAAACTGTGCCTCAATGACTATATTCTTGAGTTTACAGGATAACATATAAGACAAGAAATAACTAGCCAAAATGCTAAAACTCCCTCTGCTGTTGAGATTTAAAAAAAAAAAAAAAAAACTGGCTGAAACTGCTTGGAACCAAGCTGGCCAACTGGTATTTGCACAGTATGAGTTTCTGACATCACAACCTGAATTTCCAGTGTGTTTCATACCCACTGCCCATGAATTTACACAGGCAACCCATGAGGAAGCATGTAAAGATAACCGTGCTTTCCCAAGGACTTTCCAGACCTTCCATTTGCTTCCCAATTACCTAATAATCTCAGAATCCACCCCAGAACTTTTCCTAATAAAAATACTGCCTTGAATCCAACACAGGAGACAGATTTGAGCTTGACTCCTGTTTCCTTGTTAGTCTACTTCCAACATAAAACTTTGTTTCCTCAAAATCCTGGTGTCATAGTATTGGCTTCTACTGCATCAGGCAGTGAGCCCCTTTTGCTTGCTAACAAAGTTACCCATTTCCTTAGGACAGGTGCTAGCATCTGATGTAGTCCTTGTCCAGGCTTCTGATTATGATGTCTACCACACCCTGTGCCATCCAAACTTAACCTCAGTCTCTTCCAGTCCATCAATATTCAGCTTCCTTAACTTCCACTAGCACTTGGAATGAACTTCTGGGCCTCCTATTTGCCATTCTGGACCACAAAAGGCTTGGGACATATCTCAGTTCCACCATCTACTCAAACTTGTCATACTGCCATCCTTGCTCTACTATGGTCACTCCATCTTGGTATGAGGTCCTTATCCCAGAGTTTATGCAGGAAGTTGTCACAACTTCCTCTGCTTTGGGACTCCAAGATGTGTTTACTAATCCCTATCCAGGCTCCTGAGTTATAACAAAAAAGGAGAAGCATGTATCAGGTGGGGCATGGGTCAGGAAGCAGGTACCCCATCTCTCTTGCTCTAGCCTTCTCTCTCCAGGATTCTTTCATCTCACTGTTTAGGCAGGGCTGTCCGCATTCCTGGGTAACAGAGAAGTGCCCTCATATCACCTCCTGTGCCCTCCTCCCTATGAGTTTCTAATACTCCCTACCTCTCCAGCCTTAGTTTCTTTCCTCTCAACACATTTTGACTTTTTCAAATTAAATATTTGGGTTTCTAAATTTTTTTTCCACTGGAATTGGCCTCAAAATCCTATTTCGGATGCCAAAATCTGAAAACTTGTTCCTTTGTTCTTGCTGGGGTGTTTCCTTTGAAGCCCTGAAGCACTGGATGTCTCAGTCTCAAAGAGTAGCAGAAGCAGGAAATAGCAGGAGTGAAAAATATCTAAGACAATCACCTTAGTGAATGGAGGACGCTCATCAGACAAAGATCTCACATAAAGCTACCTCATGTGCTTTGGCTGGTATGAAAATGAAAATTTTAAAAAAATAGAATGAACTGCTGCTGTAAATGCTAATTTGTTAGGCTTTTTCTATCATCTCCCTTTTCTTGAGTTGTTTGAAAAGCATTCAAATTATGAGAAATCTTTTTCTTTATATATCATTGAATAGAAGATTTAGTGAATTCTGGGGCTTAAACAGGAATCATTTGCTAAGAAACAAAAAACTGAATATTTAACACTAATTTATTTATTCATTCAGCATATGTCTATCATACAGTTGCTGTGTGTCAGGAGCCATACTAGTGCTGGAGATATGGTGGTAGGTAAAATAGATAAGAACACTGCTGTCATGGAGATTACAGTATTTCAGAAAAAAGACACCAAATGAACAGTATATATAGGATTCTTCCCTGAGGATAAGTGAGAGTAATGCTGCTAGAAGCAAGGACCGGTGGGGAGTAAGCCTCTCAAGCAGAAGAAATGACACCAAACAGAGTCCCCTCAAGGAGCGAAAAGAACACCCATAAGTTTACCCTGCCCTCATGGCTCCTCTGTGGAGGATACCATTTAGTTTGTAATTAGTGGTAGGCAGGTAACAGCTGCCTACTTGATGTATTTTTACGTTATGAGTAAATACAGAACACCTGTGTATTAATGAGACTCACCTGTCTAAGAGCAAATAAACACGTGGATGAAAGTCTGCTCGGGGCCTTCAGCCTGGACAGCTGTCAGTCCCAGAGGCTCTCAGGTTGTTGGTCCCCAGGATAGATCCACTCTGTTGTGCTATCTGGGTGTCTGCCTCTCAAATACTTCAGCGCCACCTGGGTGGGGGTCTCCTGACAAAGCTGGTTCTCAATACATATGGTTGTATCATACAGAGGGAAAGCAGAGTAGTAGAAGATAAAAGTAGATAGGTAAGCAGTGGCTAAGTCATGCATGGCCTGAGGAGTCATGTTAAGGATTTTATGCTATCTTCTAAAAGTAACCAGAAGCCCTTCCATCATGTTTAACCAAAGAATTATAAGGACTGCATTTAAAACATTTTTATCAATATTACAATGTGAGGAATTGATAGAATAGAGGTTAACAATGGAAACAACAGAAGCACTTGAAGAGGATGTTATGGAAGTGCAGCTGACAAATAATGCTAGCTTGAACTTGGATCATGGTAGTAGAATGGAAGGAAGCAGGGTGAGTGGAAATACGTTTTCTGGTACAATGATAGGGATAAGTAAGAGATTAGATGTGAGGGGTAAAGAAGAACAAAAAGGTATGAAAAATCAGTGAAAGTAGCAACCATTACTTTCTTATTCATCACTGCATTCCAGCATAGCTCCTTACACATTGCAGACACACAGTAGATATGAATAGGCTGCAAATGAATTCAGATGCTATTCTTTTACTGACTTGGGAAATACTGCAGAAGAAGCAGAATTAAACAGGTTAATATCATGAATTCAATTTTGGACATAGGGAATTTGAGAGCTCTGGCTCATTCAAGTATTAATCAAAGAATTATAGGCTGGGCACGGTGGCTCATACCTGTAATCCCAGCAGTTTGGGAGGTCAAGGAAGGTGGATCATGAGGTCAAGAGATCAAGACAATCTTGACCCACGTGGCAAAATCCTGTCCTATTAAAAATACAAAAATTAGCTGGGCATGGTAGGGCACGTCTGTAGTCCCAGCTTCTCCGGAGGCAGAGGCAGGAGAATCACTTGAACCTGGGAGGCAAAGACCGCAGTGAGCCGAGATCGCACCACTGCACTCCAGCCTGGCTACAGCGCTAGACTCCATCTCAAAAAAAAAAAAAAAAAAGAATTATAAGCACTGAATATATGAGCCTGCAACTCAAAAGAGAAATGTGGCTTGGACTTACTCATTTGGGCACTGGTGGCATACAGAAGGTAAGAGAAGAAGAGGAACAGAGAAGATGACTTAGGAAAAAGGTGTTAGAATGAGAAAGAAAGAAGGCCAAGAAACCAGGCCTGAGAGTCAGTCATATTTAAATCTCATGGAGAAATTATTTTAAATAAATTATTGTAGACTATAATCACCCCGTTGTACTCTTGTGGTTATTACACTTTGTATGTCTGTATTAAAACATCATACGTACCCAGTAAGTATATATACCAATTATGTACTCATAATTAAAAATTAAAATAAATACAAAAGGAAATTGGGATGATAAACACATTAGTGGACATTATACTTGGAAAAAAAAAAAACTTAGGCAGAAAGATTTGCCCCCTGTCTCCAGTAAATTTTTTCTAATGGTGAATTAATATGTCTCACTGGCTATCCTTAAAGATTTAAAATTGAAGGGATACATTTGTGTTATTCATAAATATTTGTTCAAAATCTTTCTTTTCTCAGATAATTTCCTATGTGCTGGAGATAACAGGCCTAAAGAATAGTCTCTACCCTGGAAGAGCTTAGGGACCCAACCAGCCATGTGATTGTGCTACAATCTGCCCTACATTGTATAATACCAAAGAAAAAGTGGCAAGATGAAGCATTTTCCCTTTCATCATAGAGTGCTCTGGGCTCAGCTGCATAAAAGTAGACATATTTCTGTATATCTAAGTCATGGATTTTCTATCTGTCACACCAGGTAGTAACTAATTAAGCATTGTGTATTCCCCTTTAAAGACACAAAGAAGGAGACACAGGAGAATGATGGTGGTAGTATGACACCACTAGTATGATAGTGATAGCATGACATGGAGAGACAGCAGTATGAAAAACCACAGGGGAGTAAAAGCCATGTGAAAGCAGAAGTCAAGAGTCAAATGGAATAAAGAGTAGAATAAGAAAAGCAATTGGATATAGAGTAAACCTCTGGAGGCAGGGAGTATAAAATGATAGGGAGCTGAGTTACGAAAGGGCAGACTGCCCAAGTTTCTGATATATCATCAGTTTCACTGTAATTCTCCATGTGCCTGAAGGTTCAGCTGCTGACAGTTTTCTTACAACTATCCTTATAATAAACCCCCATAAGCAGCATCTCTATATATCTTATGCTTGAAAACTCTTAACACTCAGAGAGCAAACTTTTGCACTAGAGATAATTAATATGATTTTCAGCATTGCTCTAAAATACAAACTTAGGTTTGTAATATCTCCCTGATATATCTTATAAAATGTCTGGGAAGTCTTTGGTGATGCTGTATTTGCGTTTAATCAATGCACATACAAAATGAATTTTATACCCAAATAAATCTTTTGGCTACTCTATAAGCAGTCTAAAATTAACCAAATAGCTAAATTTCCTGTAACTTTATGCTTAATATATCACACTCTTTATGAGCTCTAAATGCTCTAAACATCCAGATGAAATCTAAGAATTATATTCTTTCATAGATTAATAAATGGTACTCACAAAGAGTATAAAAAAGAAAGTGTTAAAAATTCCCTTTAGCAGAACCCTACACTGGCAACTCTCAAAAGGTGCCCATAAGACGAGAAAAGGTATTTGATGAAAAATGAAAGACTGTATCTGCAAAAATAATTTCCTGAATGACTCATTCATAAAATGAATAGCCTCACAAATCTTTCCCCTTCTGAGAGCAGTTAGAAGCTGGATATGATGTGGTCAGAGCGGGTCTCTGGAAGTCATGAAACTCCCCATTTGAGCAGAAACCAATGAAGGCTTTTGGGTCCACAAATGTTAATCCTGAAAAGTATAGTGTTTACACTTAGAAAGAGAATCTTCACCCAAGTTTCAGCTGAATTTCCCTTCTAGATAATGATTTCCAAAAAAGGATCAACAGGGTACATATATATGTTTATATACTATATAATATAAAATAACAGAATACATAAAATATAAATATTACTATATTAATTTGTAATATAACATATAATATATATAATGTAATAATATTAAGTAATAAAATAATATATACACATATTACAGAAATGTATTCTGCATGCTAGGCTAGGTCCTAACAGTGGTGCCACCCAGGGATCATTTAGGAGAGATTGGGCACTCCCTTGATCTCAATTAGTCCATCTCAAACAAACATAATAATCTAAATAAAAATAAGAGTGCTTGCTCTCTCAATACAGTTCCAAGATAAGCCTAGGGGCCCCTCCTCCAACCACACTTTGATACCTACCTTCCTCCTACTTAGAAACTCTGGAGCTGACATTGGGCACTGAGATAACAGATGCTATGATCCCCACTTTAGGAATGAGGATGGAGACTCAAATTTAGTAATTTGCTCATATCGGAAAGATAGTAAATAATACAGCTAGTCCTCAAACCTAGATCCGCTGATTCTGAAGTCATTTGTCTTTGAAACTACTTCCCACTGCCATCCAAACCAATGTGTTAAACAAACAACTCTGAACAGTAAATATGAGCATTTGGGAGAATAAAGGTGGAAAGAATATGTTTGTCTGAAACTCTTCTAAGTCACATGAGGACAGGGAATATATTTTATTTATCACTATGTATCTAGTAGAGTACTGACTACTATGTGGTTGATGTTCAGTATGTAGTTGCTGGATAAATAAAAATGAATTAATTAATTAAATGCTAATTAATCTTTTTTTGCTTTTTGAGAAGAAGTCTTGCTCTGTCACCCAGGCTGGAGTGCAGTGGTACGATCTCAGCTCACTGCAACCTCTGCCTCCTGGTTCAAGCTCTTCTCCTGACTCAGACTCCCGAGTAGCCGGGACTGCAGGCCGACACCACACCCGGCTAATTTTTTTTGTATTTTTAGTAGAGATGGGGTTTCACCATGTTGGCCAAGATGGTCTCAATCTCCTGACCTCATGATCCATCTGCTTTGGCCTCCCAAAGTGCTTGAATTACAGGTATGAGCCACCACACCTGGTCCTCATTAATTATTCTTAATGATACAATCTACTCTGTTAGTGAGTATATTTTAAAAATGGCTCTACAGAATGTCTGACATTTTAAGTTTGAAAACTGTATTACAATAATCATTTAAGTTACACAGATTTTGTGAAAGTGTAGTCTACTCAGAAAACACTTTTAGTGTTTCATGGCTTTCAAGTGACAATCTATATCATGTTTCCAGAGCAGTGATAGCATTTGCTCTACCTAGTTTAGAAAGATAGTATTTTCTTAATCAAAAATGAGGGGAAAAAATCACTCAAAAAAAGTATTGCATTATCCACTTTTGTGAGGATATAAAGCAAAAACCACAAATATCAAATAACACTGTTTTTGAAATTCTGCAGTCATTAAAAGTTGTGTAAATCTAGTCATGTGAAATTATTTATTTTATAAAAACTAAGATCAATTTTTATTTTTTATAACATCCCAGAGAAAATGTTTCTCTTTATGATGAACCAGCTCCCAGAAAACTCTAAATTCTAAAACTGAGTTATTTATAAGTACTTTGTCTAAAAGAGGAAAAGAAAAAATATATACATTTAATTGCTTTTAAAATGGAAAATATGTAATTTTTCTACCTTTATATAACTCAAAACCAAGTCAACATTGTTTCAAATTTTTCCATGATTCTTGCAGAATTACTAAAGTAAGGATATGCATCAATTATAAGTCATAATTTTTAAATCATAACTAAATGAATATTCAGGTAACGGCTTCTATAATCCTGTCTTCAGAATGCAGTTTTCTCACCAGGAATGCAAGGATATTTCAAAACAACAGTCATTACACTATTTTTACCAAATCCTATCAAATAAGTTTGTCATATGAAACTCAACAAAGGCAGATACTTATTTTTTGTTGTTATACTTTAAGTTCTTAAATACATGTGCAGAATGTGCAGATTTGTTACACAGGTATGCACATGCCACGGTGGTTTGTTGCCTCCATCCCCCCTTCACCTACATTAGGTATTTCTCCTAATGCTATCTCTCCCCTAGTGCCCTACCAACTGACAGGCTCTGGTGTTTGATATTCCCATCCCTGCGTTCATGTGTTCTCATTGTCCAACTCTGACTTATGAGTGAGAACATGGGGTGTTTGGTTTTCTGTTCTGTTAATTTGCTGAGAATGATGGTTTCCAGCTTCATTCATGTTCCTGCAAAGCACAATGAAATCATTCTTTTTTATGGCTGCAGAGTATTCCATGGTGTATATGTGCCACATTTTCTTTATCCAGTCTATCATTGATGGGCATTTGGGTTGGTTCCAAGTCTTTGCTATTGTGAATAGTGCTGCAATAAACATATGTGTGCATGTGTCTTTATAGCAGAATGATTTATAATCCTTTGGGTGTATACCCAGTAATGGGATTGCTGGGTCAAATGGTATTTCTGGTTCTAGATACTGGAGGAATCGCCACACTGTCTTCCAAGATGGTGGAACTAATTTACATTCCCACCAACAGTGTAAAAGTGTTTCTATTTGTCCACAGCACCACAAGCAACTGTTGTTTCCAGACTTTTTAATGATCGCCATTCTAACTGGTGTGAGATGGTATCTCATTGTGGTTTTGATTTGCATTTCTCTAGTGGCCAGTGATGACGAGCTTTTTTCATGTTTGTTGGCCGCATAAATGTCTTCTTTTGAGAAGTGTCTGTTCATATCCTTTGCCCACTTTTTGATGTGGTTGTTATTTTCTTGTAAATTTGTTTAAATTCCTTGTATATTCTGCATATTAGCCGTTTGTCAGATGGTAGATTGCAAAAATTTTCTCCCATTCTGTAGGTTGCCTGTTTACTCTGATGATAATTTATTTTGCTGTGCAGAAGCTCTTTAGTTTAATTAGATCCCATTTGTCAAAGCAAATACTTATTATTGTATAAATGTCCAAAACTCAGTTTCTGTTTATCCAATTCAAAGTATCAACTGATTGATGTGTAAGCAATAGAAATCACCCATAAGCCATAAATAATCACTATTATATTATTTTTAAAATCTGGACTCATGTCTTATTTTTCCTATTAATCAAACTAGAAAACAACTCTGTTTAGGTTTTCATTTGTTGGCCATAACCTTCCTCCACCCTCACCTTTTTTTCCTTTTGGATGCCTTGTACCTCCTCATATGCTATTGAAACTATCTATTACATTGCCTACTAGCAAATAACTCAAATAATAAGAAAATTATTCCAAGACAGTAATATATAATGTTACATTTTTAGATCATTTTGCATAGTTTTAAGTCCTCATACAAGGCAAATCATTTCCTGAATGCTGGCTTTCTCTTTCAGAGAGGAAAAAAAAAAAGTACTAGCTCAAGCAAATTAAAGATGCTTGAGTTTCCATAAGAAGTTTAGTTGCATGTATACTCTTAATCTCTTCTCAACATTATTAGGACTTCTACCAAGAATTTGCTATGCACCACAATCTACCATGTATTAAAGAATAGTCATTTCAAAGCAAAAGCTGTAAAGCGGTTCCACAAAAAAGAGAAGAGAACTCCATTAGAGACATAACAATATATTAGCATTCCAAGGGCTTTGCCTAGTGGAGGAGCGTTTCTCCACTTGGTACAAATTAGCCACTCAGCACCTCCAAGGCATAACCCATTGAATTCAGCAAAGACACAAAGAAGGGAAACTCAAAAATCTTTTTAAAGTTCCCAAACTCAAAGTCTTCATGCTATGTAGGAGTGTCCTTTATATTTTGAGGTAGAGAACCGTAAGGTAATATAACAACTTACTCTGTCCTAGGCAAACTGCTTATATCCTCATGGTACTACAACACAATGTAGCCTAGAATTATATCCTCATGATACTATAACACAATATAGTCTAGAGCCTCTATTTCACATTTTCAAGTAATAAGAAGGCAAAAGAATAAAGACAATTCTCTAACTCAAGAAAAGAGTCAAAACTTCTTTCTTGTGTATTCGTAATTCAAAACTACTAGAGATATAAAGAACATTCTTGGCAAAATCAACCACTATCAAGCCCAACTTGAGTAATTACTTTTCCACACAGAGGTGGTTTGAAATTGTGTCTAGGGTAGCTAGGCACAGTGAAGGATGCCTGTAGTCTCAGCACTTTGAGAGGCCAAGGCAGGCAGATTGCTTGAGCTCAGGAATTGGAGACCAGCCTGGGCAACATGGCAAAACCCCACCTGCGAAAAATATAAAGATTATCTTGGCATGGTGGCATTTGCCTGTGGTCCCAGCTATTTGGAAGGCCTAGGTGGGAGGATCCTTTGAGCCCAGGAGGTCAAGGAGGTCAATGCTACAGTGGAACATGATAGAGCCACTGCACTCTAGTTTTGGCCACAGAGTGAGACTATGTCAAAACAAAAAAAGAAGAAGAAAAGGGAGGGAGGGAGGGAGAAAGGGAGAAAGGTGTATCTTGATAAGCACAGTAGGAAATACATCTTTTTGTTGTTTTTCTTACAGACTTGCTATGAATATTATCAAATATTTGTCCCCTCTGCTCTCCTGTCCCTACCACTTCTTTGTAAAATTTGTTCCCACTTCTTACCATCAAGATTTTTTATATTTTACTCATAAGTCAAGAAAGCCAATGTTAGCATAAGGAATGCACTTAAAAAATATATTATTTATATTAAGAAGGTGTTTCTTTAGGACATGGTTCTTTCTGCAATCCACTGTTCATTTTCTATTGCATAAGAAACAACCCTAGGATTTTGCAAACTCAGGTTGCTCCATATGACTTTGACTTCATCCATTCCTCAAGAACTCACAAGCGGGATGATTTGCCTCGTGGTCTTTTGGCCTAGCCATTAAAGAGGACTCTCACACTTACCGAGTTCCCAAATAAAAAGATTATATTTATCACATTAAGTAGATAATGTGAGATATTAGAAGTCTGAAGGTGTAAGTAATCACAGGTCTTACCCTAGGGGTTCCATCCAGTACATGGGATAGACATAGAGGGTGAAGAGGATAAAAGATTACTCACCAAAATACATGACTTCTGGTATGCTTAGTTCTTCCACTATGTTCCCCCAAATCTTACCTTGGAGCCATTTGTTTGCCACTTGGAGAGAGAGAGACAATGCTTGCATCTTGCAAGCACCATAACCACAGCCAATGGGGGAACCATAGCAGTGGGCTTTCTCCCAGAGAAATGACTGTCGATGAAAGCTAGAAGGCTGACACCAACACTACTTCCCCCTTCGAAGTGTAAATGCAAATGGCTATAGAGAAATATGAGGAGAGAAAAATGTTGTCTCTCCTTTATAGAAAAGTACAATGAACAATAAGAAAATATTTTAATTTTATCCAGTAACCTGGTGGAAAAATTTAATATCAATCACAGACTTAATTATTTGCAATACATTTTATTACCAAAACTCCATTCTCTACCATGTATAAACATTTATGAAGTAATACTGCAGCTTTTATCCAATGTGAAATATAGCTGAACACTGATATTCATTGCATACAGTTTCTCTTTCTAATACTGTATAGTGAACAAAACACATTTTCTATCATAAGCATGCAGTTATTTTCAAAATGAAAAAGCAACCTGGTTGCCAATATAAATAGGAGGTAATAAAGCACAAAGAAATGAAGAGATTGGTTAGGAACCCAGCTCAAAGAGCTAGTGACAAATATTAATTTGGGATGATATTTCCAATTGGCTAATTTTCAGATCCATGTTATATTGGCATCAATATATTCTCATATATTCTTTCAAGTGTTAAAAACTCCAAGAGGGATTAAAAGCATAAAGAAACATACAGTTATGCAAAGCCTTGAGAAAGATCTTCCTGGGATTTAATTTCCTTAACTATAAAACAATTACCTCCTAAATCACGCTAAAATTCTGTAATTCTAAAATTGCTTAATATGGTTAAACTTTAATGTTTATCTTAAATGGATATAATTAAATGAATATTACTTAATTTTTGATAAGGAGCCAATTGTGTTTCACAGCATAAAGTTTTTTTTTTTCCAATTGTTAGTTGATACACACACACACACACGCACACGCACACACACACACACATGCACAGACAGAGCCAGAGAGAGGGGGAGAGAGAGAGAGAGAGCGTTCCTGGACTTCTGAGTCTTCAGGCAATCTTATCCAGGCCCTTTAAATACCATCTGTATGTGAACATTCTCCAGTCCAGACCTCTCCCTCACCTTTCAACTCATTTTATTTTCTAATTAACATCTCCTGTGATATCTAATAGACATCCAAAGTATAATGTGCATGTTCAAGACCAAACTCTTACTTTCCTTCCCAATACCACAAACATGCCATTTTGGATGATTTCCTCATTCCAATAAATGGCAAATCCATTCTTTGAATTAGTTAACACTTTCCCCAAAATGGCGGAATTATTCCTGACACTTTTTTTCTCTCATACACTACATCCAAACCACGAACAAATCCCTTCAGCTCTGCCTTTGAAATGCACAAAATCTGACACTTTTTTTTTTCTGTAGAGATGACAGTTTTGCTATGTTGCCCAGTGCAGTGGTTATTCACAGACACAATCATAACACACCATGGCCTCAAATCCTGGACTAAAGTAATCCTCCTGCCTCAGCCTCCCAAGTAGCTAAGACTATTGGTTCACACTGCCATGCCCAGCTTGACCATTTATTATTACCTCCATGGCTACTATCCTGGACTAACGTAGCATCTCTTCTCCCAGACTACTGAAATAGACTCCTTTTGGTCTCCTTACTTCTACCTTTGAATCCCCTGAAGTCTGAGCCAAAATGATCCTTTTGTCATGCAAGGAAAACTACATGATTCCTCTGCTCAGAACCCTCCAGTGGCTTCTGCTCTTAAATATAATCAACTCTTGCCTATAAGGCTCTAACTCATTTAGTTTGCCCTCCTCCTTACTCTTTGGACTCATCACCTTCCATTATCCCCTTACTCACTGTCCTCTACCCACAAAACCCTGTATACCGATTACATTTTTCTTTATGATATTTATCACCACATGACATGCTATGTATTTATTTTTGGTTTTTTGTTTTTGCACTATCCCTCTCTCTCTCAACTAGAATATAAGCACTTCAAAGTCAGAAATTTTGTTTGGTTTGTGTATTCCTATATCCTCACAGATAAGAATATTGTCCAGAAATAACACATCTTCAAAAAGTATTGCATAATAAATGAATAAGTAAGATGACTTCTCTTTCTCATGGTATTTTGTTGGGTCCATACATCTTTTGTGAAAAATAATATAAGAAAATAGACTATACACTGGAAAGATTGTGCAGTACCTAAGACTAAAGTATTAATATCTTTGTTACATAAAGAGTTTCTACAAATCAGTAAGAAGACATAAATGCCCAAAAATATATGAAAAGCTCAGCATCACTAAACATCAGAGAAATGCAAATCAAAATGACAATGAGATCAACTCATCCATTACATGGCTTTTAACAAAAAGACAAAAAATAACAAAGGCTGGTGAGGATGCAGAGAAAAGGGAACTCTTACATGCTGTTGGTAGAAATGTAAACTAGTACACCTGCTTATATATAAAAAACAGTATGGAAGTTCCTCAAAAATCTACAGATAGAACTACCATATGATCCAGCAATCCCACTACTGAGCATTTATACAAAGGGAAGGAAATCATTATATTGAAAAAGATATCTTTACCCCCATGTTTACTGCAGCACTATTCACAATAACCAAGATTGAAAAAAAGCAACTTAGGTGTCAGACAACAGATGAATAAAGAAAGCATGGTATATAAACACAATGGAATACTATTCAGCAATAAAAAAGAATGAAATCCTGTCATTTGATGCAATGTGAATGAAAATGAAAGAGACAGGAACAGAAAGTTAAACACCATATGTTCTCATTTATAGTGGAAGATTAAAAAGAAGTTGATACAGAGCAAAAAAGTAGGACAGAGGATACTAGAGGTTGGGAAGGGTAGGGAGAAGAGATTTGTTAAAGAATACAAAATTACAGCTATGTAGAAAGAATAAGTTCTAGTGTTTCATACCATGTAGAGTTACTATAATTAACAAGAATATGTACTTTAAGGTAGCTAGAAGGATGATGTTGAAGGTTCCCAACACAAAAATTATAAATATCTGAGATGATGGATAAGCTAATCACACAGATCTGATTACTATACATTATATGTATCAAAACATCACTATGCATCCCATGAATATATTCAATTATTATTTGTCAATTACAAAATTAATTTTTTTTGAGAGAGTCTTGCTCTGTTGCCCAGGCTGGAGTGCAGTGGTGTGATCTCCGCTCACTGCAACCTCCACCTCACAGGTCAAGCGATTCTCCTCAGCCTCCCAAGCAGCTGGGACTACAGGCATGCACCACCATGCCTGGTTAATTTTGTATTTTTAGTAGAGATGGGGTTTCACCATATTGGCCAGGCATGGTCTAGAACTCCTGACCTAGTGATCCACCCACCTCAGCCCTCCAAAGTGCTGGGTTTACAGGTATGAGCCACTGCACCCAGCCCCAAAATTTAATTTTAAGAATAAAAATAAACAACTTTTTAAAAGAAAAACACAAAGACAGAGATATTCCATACCACTTGCTCCTTATGTTTTATGCACATCTACGGAATTTTCAAGGGGTTCACTCTCTGCCAAGAATATCCTTTCTCCCTTATTCATCTTGTAAATTCTAAACCATTCTTCTAAATCTATTTTAAATAACACCTACTCAGCAATTTTCTGAACAAAAGAGGAAATATAAGTGATAAGCATAAATGATTCTGCATAAACTTCCTAGTATTAGAAATGTAAAATAAAACAAATAATTTTTATTAATTAAATTAAAATGTTCATTTAAAATCTGTTGTTTATGATGGTGTATTATACCTCATAGTTTTATACGTTGTCTGCTACTGGGATGGAAAATTGTAAAACACTTTTGGTAAACAATTTAATAATATGTTTTAATGTCCTTATCAGATTTTTGAAAAGATAAAAATATTAGAAAGCCAAAGTGGAAGATAGTATGTATTTATTAAATACATTATGGCAAGTATAAAATAAAATATTCTATATTTAAAATATGCTTATGCATATAATATTGTAAAGTGAGAAAAATCTCTCCCTGGACTCAGACTCTTTTTGGATATTGCAAACGATGCTGTTTCTACCTCTGACCCCATGACCTTGTGTGCCCACTCATTGGCACTCCTCCCCAAAGTCTCACTCTTACTGTAATAGGTCCCAATAGCATTATAACCTACCAGAGAAACAACATAGCTGTCTTCTTCTCTAAAAGTCAATGATATCATGAATACTATGAATGTATGATGGTAGATATCCAACCTGATGAAAGATGTACATCTGTATTTACATCGTGGAATCTCAAGCCAGGGAAATAACTTCTATTATGGGTAGCTTAGCATTTAAGGGGAACATGTCCCAAAAGATCACTATAGATAATGCTGAAGGTTTAATAGAGGCCAAAAATTTTTAGATTCAGTGCACTGATCATAATTTCTTTTTGTTGTTAAGAATTGATGAAAAAAAGGACTAATGAAAAGCAGTGTGCAGCTATTAATACAGAAGATCCTATACTCACAAGATCATCAGGAAATTCTAATTAGATGTGATCAATCTTCTAGTTTTACATACTTTATACCGTATTTCTAAATCATATGGTAGAGATGTAGGAAATCAAGCTGTTCTACAGTTCTGGTCTTTATTAAACCCTTCTGTTCTTTGCTTTGGAAAACACACTTTGACTTATAGTTCTTTGGATGCCTAGGAGCCAGAGGACACCACATGAATTACATTGTATTATTATTAAATGCATTATTTCAGAACCACATCTGTAGACATATTTGTTTACACTGTGAAGGCATGCCCAAACCTGTTCTGCCTGATTCCTTTATAGCCTATGGAGTCCTTTTCTCTCTATGTGCCCAAGATGAAAAAAAATCAATCATACCCTTTTTTGAAAGGAAAGTCTTAGCAGTTTTCTACTGAGGAAAAAAATCATAGAGCAATATATTTTTTCAAGATGCAGAAAGATCAGTTGGAAGAGCAAATGTAAAATTATAGCCAATAATTTTTTGAAAAAGGAATATTTAAGGATTTTCTCTACCATAAATCAGAACCACAGTAATGTACATGGAAACAGCATGATATTAGTGTAGGAAGTTGGTACAGGACTAGAAAAGTAGATGAATAGGACAAAATGGACAGCCTAAAAACAGAAATACATGTACTTTATGTGAGTGAGTGTATGTGCATTATGTGAGGTGTGAGATATATATATATACACACACACACACACACACACATATGTATATATATATATATATATTTATATATATATATGTTTGTTTAGGGTGATATTTCAAATCAGAGTGAAAAGTAATCATCAATAAGTGACAATCAGCAATTAGATATACATTTAGAAGTAAATAAAGTTACAGTCTCACATTACGCTATAGATATAAAAGATTTCCAGGAAGATTAAAGAGATAAACATTTTTAAGCTATGAAAGTAACCTCTCTAATTTTCTTTTTATACTTTGACAGTTAAAAATGTAAATTATCTCCTATCCATGAAGCAGAATAGAAAGTCAAAAAATAGATCCACATATCTACGGCAATTCATTTTTGATAAATATCAATGCAATTCAAAGGAGAAATAAGTCTTTTCAACAAATGGTGGCTAGCATAAGCATCCAAATGCAAAAAAAAAAAAAAATGTTTTTTGAGCCATACATCACACCATGTACAAAAATTAACTTCAAATACAGACCTCAGAGACCGGATCCAAGATGGCCGTTTAGGAACAGCTCAGGATCGCAGCTCCCAGTGAAAGCGCAGAGGGTGAGTGGACGCCGCGTTTTTATTGCCCACAGACTAGGAAATTCCCAGGCAAGGGTGCTCCACGGTCGCCAGCGCGGCTGTTTCAGCCAGCGCGGCTGTGCTGGCCAGCGCCGCCGCTTTGCCCCGCGCGGCTGCTTTGTCGGCGCCCCAGAGCCGTGGTTCTCCATACAAAATACACTGGTCCAGGGGCCCTTTTGGCTGGCGATTGGAGCCACGGGAAGTCGCCCATACGCCGGCTCAAAAAGGGGACTGAGCAGAGAACCAGGACAGTAGATTCCAGGGGAAAAAACAAAAAAAAGCGCCACAAACCTCAGTGCCGCTGTTTAAGCCAGCACAGTGAGTGGCCGCAGGGGAAAACAAACAGACCCCGGCGCCTCTTCAACAGGCGACTGGAACACCAATTCAAAAAAGGCTCTGAGGCAGGGAGCCAGGCGATCAGGCTCGGCTGGCCCCACCCCCACAAAAGAACAGCAACCAGAAACTCTGGATTGAGAGTTTCACAGCAAGCACAGCTGAACCCGGGACGGTCCAGCTCTGTGGGAGAGGGCCGTCCGCCATTACCTAGGCAGCCCACCGTTGCCAAGGCAACCCGCCACGGCAGAGACTCCGCCCCAACAGAGGCGGGACACCATCCCCAAAGCAGTTCTAACTACACCCATATAAACAGGACTGCAGGGAAGTTCACTCTGCAGCGGGGCGGAGCCCACAGCAGCTCAGCAAAGCTGCTATAGGCCGACAGTGACTAGGCTGCCTCCTTGATGGGCTGGGCAGGTCTGAAGGAGAAAAAGAAAAAAAGAAGGCGGCAGCATAACGGAAACTCATAAATAAAGCCCTAAATCCCTGGGACAGAGCACCTGGGAACAAAAAGCAGTTTATGAGTACTGCTACAGCAGACCTAAAAGTACCTGTCCAGCAGCTCTGAATGAACAACAACAGAGCTCGCAGCTCACCATTTGAGCTCCTATAAAGAAGAGACCATCTCCTCAAGCAGCTCCCTGACCCCTATATATCCAAAAAGACACCTCATAAAAGAGATATCAGATTGACACTAGGCGGGTATCCTTCTGGGACAAAGATAGCAGAAGAAGAAAACTGGTAACAACCCTTGCTGTTCAGCAGCTGCTGCAGGTGAACCCCAGGCAAGCAGGGCCTGGAGTGAACCTCAGCAGACCTACAGCAGAGGGGCCAGACTGTCAGAAGGAAACCAAGAAACAGAAATAACCTCATCATCAACAAACAGACCGTGAATCTGAAAGATTTGAGACACAATCTGAAAGCCAACAACCACAAAGTCGACAGGTGGATAAATCCTTAAAGATGGGAAGAAACCAGCGAAAAAAGGATGAAAACACCCGAAACCAGAACACCTCTCCTCCTAAAAGGGATCACAACTCCTCACCAGCAAGGGAACAAAGTTGGAGGGAGAACGAGTGTGATGAAATGACAGAATCAGACTTCAGAAGGTGGGTACTAAGAAACTTCTGTGAACTTAAAGAACATGTTCTAACCAAATGCCAAGAAACTAAGAACCTTGAAAAAAGATTTGACGAAATGCTAACAAGAATGGACAAAATAGAAAGGAATATAAGTGAATTGATGGAACTGAAAAACGCAACACGAGAACTTCGTGAAGCATGCACAAGTATCAACAGCCGAATGGACCAAGCAGAAGAAAGGATATCAGAGGTCGAAGATCAACTCAATGAAATAAAACGGGAAGGCAAGACTGGAGAAAAAAGGGTAAAAAGGAATGAACAAAGTCTCCAAGAAATGTGGGACTATGTGAAAAGACCTAATCTATGTTTGATAGGCATACCCAAATGCGACGAAGAGAATGAATCCAAGCTGGAAAATACTCTTCAGGATATTATCCAGGAAAACTTCCCCAACCTAGCAAGGCAGGCAAACATTCAAGTCCAGGAAATACAGAGAACACCACAAAGATATTCGCCAAGAAGAGCAACCCCAAGGCACATAATCGTCAGATTCACCAGGGTCGAAATGAAGGAGAAAATACTAAGGGCAGCCAGAGAGAAAGGTCAGGTTACCCATAAAGGGAAGCCCATCAGACTCACAGCAGATCTCTCAGCAGAAACCCTACAAGCCAGAAGAGAATGGGGGCCAATATTCCACATCCTTAAAGAAAAGAACTTTCAACCCAGAATCTCCTATCCAGCCAAACTAAGCTTCATAAGTGAAGGAAAAATAAAATCCTTTGGGAACATGCAAGTACTCAGAGACTTCGTCACCACCAGGCCAGCTCTACAAGAGCTCCTGAAAGAGGCTCTACACATATAAAGGAACAACAAGTACCAGCTCAACTAAAGGGCAAAACAGCCAGCTAGCACCAAAATGGCAGTATCAAATTCACACACAACAATATTAACCCTAAATGTAAATGGACTAAATGCCCCAATCAAAAGACACAGACTGGCAAATTGGATAAAAAGACAAAACCCATCGGTGTGCTGTATCCAGGAAACCCATCTCACATGCAAGGATACACAAAGGCTAAAAATAAAGGGATGGAGGAAGATTTACCAAGCAAATGGAGAGCAAAAAAAAGCAGGAGTTGCAATTCTCATCTCTGATAAATTAGACTTTAAAGCAACAAAGATCATAAGAGACAAAGAGGGCATTACATAATGGTAAAAGGATCAATGCAACAAGAAGAGCTAACGATCCTAAATATATACACACCCAATACAGGAGCACCCAGATACATAAGGCAAGTTCTTAATGACTTACAAAGAGACTTAGACTCCCACACAATAATAGTGGGAGACTTTAACACCCCATTGTCAACATTAGACAGATCAACCAGACAGAAAATTAACAAGGATATCCAGGACTTGAACTCAGACCTGGACCACGCAAAGCTAAGAGACATTTACAGAACTCTCCACCCCAAATCCACAGAATATACATTCTTCTCAGCACCACATCACACCTACTCCAAAATTGACCACATAATTGGGAGTAAATCACTCCTCAGCAAATGCAAAAGAACGGAAATCGTAACAAACAGTCTCTCAGACCACAGTGCAATCAAGTTAGAACTCAGAATTCAAAAACTAACTCAGAACCGCACAGCTTCATGGAAACTGAACAACTTGCTCTTGAATGTTGACTGGATAAACAATGAAATAAAGACAGAAATAAAGATGTTCTTCGAAACCAACGAGAATGAAGACACAACATACCAGAATCTCTGGGACACATTTAAAGCAGTCTCTAGAGGAAAATATATAGCAATAAGTGCCCACATGAGAAGCAAGGAGAGATCAAAAATTGACACCCTATCGTCAAAACTGAAAGAGCTAGAGGAGCAAGATCAAAAAAACTCAAAGTCTAGCAGAAGACAAGAAATAGCTAAGATCAGAGCAGAACTGAAGGAGATAGAGACACAAAAAACCCTTCAAGAAATCAATAAATCCAGGAGCTGGTTTTTGGAAAAGATCAACAAAATAGACAGACCACTAGCCAGATTAATAAAAAAGAAAAGAGAGAAAACCAAATTGATGCAATAAAAAACGATCAAGGGGATATCACTACAGATTCCACAGAAATTCAAACTATCATCAGAGATTATTACAAACAACTCTACACACACAAACTAATAAACCTGGAAGAAATGGATAAATTCCTGGACACTTGCCTCCTGCCAGGCCTAAACCAGGAAGAAGCCGAAACCCTAAACAGACCCATAACAAGGTCTGAAGTTGAGGCAGCAATTAAGAGCTTACCACCCAAAAAAAGCCCAGGTCCAGATGGGTTCACAGCTGAATTCTACCAGACATACAAAGAGGAGCTGGTACCATTCCTTCTGAAACTATTCCAAACAATACAAAAAGAGGGAATTCTTCCCAAATCATTTTATGACACTAACATCATACTGATTCAAAAACCCGGCAGAGACTCAACAAGAAAAGAAAACTTCAGGCCAATATCCATGATGAACATAGATGCAAAAATCTTCAATAAAATACTGACAAGCCGATTGCAACAGCACATCAAAGAGCTTATCCACCATGATCAAGTAGGCTTCATCCCGGGGATGCAAGGCTGGTTCAACATACGCAAGTCTATAAACGTAATTCACCACAGAAACAGAACCAAAGACAAAAACCACATGATTATCTCAATTGATGCAGAGAAGGCCTTTGACAAAATTCAACAGCCCTTTATGCTAAAAACACTCAATAAGCTAGGTATCGATGGAACATATCTCAAAATAATAAAAGCTATTTATGACAAACCAACAGCCAATATCATACTGAATGGGCAAAAACTGGAAGCATTTCCCTTGAAATGTGGCACCAGACAAGTATGCCCTCTCTCACCACTGCTATTCAATATAGTATTAGAAGTTCTAGCCAGAGCAATCAGGCAAGAAAAAGAAATAAAGGGTATTCAAATAGGAAAGGAGGAAGTCAAATTGTCTCTATTTGCAGACGACATGATTGTATATCTAGAAGACCCCATCGTCTCAGCCCCAAACCTCCTGAAACTGATAAGCAAGTTCAGCAAAGTCTCAGGATACAAAATCAATGTGCAAAAATGACATGCATTCCTATACACCAATAACAGACTTAAAGAGAGCCAAATCAAGAACAAACTTCCATTCACATTTGCCACAAAGAGAATAAAATACCTAGGAATACAACTAACAAGGAATGTAAAGGACCTCTTCAAGGAGAACTACAAGCCACTGCTCAACGAAATAAGAGAGGACACAAACAGATGGAGAAACATTCCATGTTCATGGTTAGGAAGAATCAATATCATGAAAATGGCCATACTGCCCAAAGTAATTTACAGATTCAATGCTATCCCCATCAAGCTACCAATGACCTTCTTCAAAGAACTGGAAAAAACCGCCTTAAACTTCATATGGAACCAAAAGAGAGCCCGCATAGCCAAGTCAATTCTAAGCAAAAAGAACAAAGGGGGGGCATCACACTACCAGACTTCAAACTATACTACAAGGCTACAGTAATCAAAACAGCATGGTACTGGTACCAAAACAGAGATATAGACCAATGGAACAGAACAGAGGTCTCGGAGGCAACACAACATATCTACAACCATCTGATCTTTGACAAACCAGTCAAAAACAAGCAATGGGGAAAGGATTCCCTGTTCAATAATGGTGTTGGGAAAGCTGGCTAGCCATGTGCAGAAAGCAGAAACTGGACCCCTTCCTGACACCTTACACTAAAATTAACTCCAGATGGATTAAAGACTTAAACATAAGACCTAACACCATAAAAACCCTAGAAGAAAATCTAGGTAAAACCATTCAGGACGTAGGTGTAGGCAAGGACTTCATGACCAAAACACCAAAAGCATTGACAACAAAAGCCAAAATAGACAAACAGGACCTAATCAAACTCCACAGCTTCTGCACAGCAAAAGAAACAATCATTAGAGTGAATCGGCAACCAACAGATTGGGAAAAAATTTTTGCAGTTTACCCATCTGACAAAGGGCTGATATCCAAAATTTACAAAGAACTAAAGCAGATTTACAAGAAAAAAACTAACCAGCCCATTCAAAAGTGGGCAAAGGATATGAACAGACACTTTACAAAAGAAGACATACGTGAGGCCAACAAACATATGAAAAAGTGCTCATCATCACTGGTCATCAGAGAAATGCAAATCAAAACTACATTGAGATACCATCTCACGCCAGT